>NC_059428.1:85837116-86150866 GCF_021028975.2 Sphaerodactylus townsendi
CCCCTCCCTCTGCCTTTTACTGATGAAAAGCAAGGCTTGAAGGCTGGAAATACTGTCATGATTGCTTAGCAACCCTCACAATGGTCACTACAAAGGGCATTCCTTTCTTAAAAGCACAAGTGCTGCTTCAACTGTTCTGGGGGGAATTAATACCCCAATGTAATCCTTTTTAGTTCACAGATTTTTCTGCAAACCTGGAGCTATTTCAGGCTAGTAGAAAGATGCACTTTGGCTGTTCATCAGAGGCGTACCTGGGGTAAATGGTGCCCAGAGACAAATTGTCTCCAAGACACCCCCCAGGCTCTGCTCCCCCGCCCCCAGGCTCTGCCCCCTACTGCCCTCGACCCCACCCATGTCACCATGGACATGGTAAGGTCTAGGGTGCCCACCTCCCCCCAGACTCCCGCTGCCGGCTGGGCTCCCAGCAGGCAGCCTGCAGTCTCTTCTGACCTCCCCTCCTGGCAGGCCAGAAGAGACTTCAGTCCCGGCCTCGGAGACCTTCTTTTATAAGCACTGAGGCCAGAGGTGGGGCTTGGGGAGCAGGAAGGGGTGGGACTTCCTGCTCCCGAAGCCCCACCCCCAGCCTCAGTGCTTATAAAAGAAGGTCTCCGAGGCTGAGACTGAAGTCTCTTCTGGCCTGCCTGGAGGGGAGTTCAGAAGAGACTGCAGGCTGCCGGCTGGGAGCCCAGCCGGCAGCGGGAGTCTGGGGGGAGGTGGGCACCCTAGACCTTACCATTTCCATGGTGACATGGGTGGGGTCGAGGGCAGTGGGGGGGAGGAAGGGAGCGGGGGAGTCCAGGGCAGGGTTGAGGGTGCTTGGAGACAGCAGGAAGTTCTGCTGTCTCGTCATTTTTGCGTGCCTCGGATGGGGTCGAGGCACGCGAAACAGCAGGACTTCCTGGTCACGTGGGGGGGGGGCTGATTTTGCACCCCCCCACATGACCAGAAGAGTGGTGCCCAGGGACAAGGGGTACCCCTTATCCCTAGGCAGATACGCCACTGCTGTTCTTGCCTCCAGTCTCTGGATTTAGGGATCCACAGATATGGCCACATTGAGAATTAGATATATTGACTGGGTAAACCATAACCGATAACCACAGTGGGCATATACATAGATAAATCACTGAAGAGGGCCCTTTGGCACAAGGACACTTATGTATTATTTAATATTGTAGTCAAGATATGAAAATCACTGTGGAAGAATGAATTTAGTCTATGAAATGCAGGAATTTTGGTTAAAGTTATTGTGAACATGAATTGTCAAAGGCTTTCATAGCCGGAATCAACTAGCAGTTGTGGGTTTTCCAGGCTGTGTGGCTGTGGTCTGGTAGTTTTTGCCCACATCTATGACTGGCATCTTCAGAGGAATGTCACAGTGAAACACATCTCATCATGACATACCTCTGAAGATACCAGCCATAACTGCAGGTGAAACATTAGAAGCGAAAACTACGTGACCATGGCCACACAGCCCAGAAAATCCACAACAGCCAGAATCATGAAGCTGGTAATACTCCACATTTTTTTTTTGGGGGGGGGGGGGGATTCATAAGAGAGTCCATCTGAGGAAGTTATGTCTGATGGCAAATTGGCAATTTAAATATCTAAATGACACCTGTAGTATAAACCCATTTTGAAAATTGCTGTGGAGGTTTGAGGTGTTAGACCTAAAGCTGTTTCTGCTGCCTTAATTCTCATGAACGTCCAGGTAATACCAAATAAAGTCACTATTGATTAATGATTACAGTTTGATTATTTTAAAAACAATAGAATGTACAAAGGTTGCCACAGTATTTTGTCTCCATTTGTCGCTGCCCTGTTGTACTGGCTGGTATGTCTCATTATTTTTTTAAGGGGCTTTTTTGGCAGCAAAATTTTTTAAGCTGGTTTTTATAATACATTGTGGACATTTCATACCAGTAAGTTCTACATCTGAATCCCTTTACTTGTTACTTTACAACTAAATTCTGAACCTGAATCCCTTTATTTGTTACTTTTCAACAACTTTATCAATACTACAAAACACACACAGGCTTTATACAACTGCTGCCCAGAGGAACAGCTGCTCAATTTGAGAAAGAGAATGAGAACCATGAAAAGATAACGCACTATCTACAATTCCTTATAACCTCTGAAAAATGCAATATCCTATTAAAGTACAGATCATTAAATTGAAATTCTCAGTCGGAGAAAAATTAAGGATAATGTGGTATTTGAAAGGAAAGGTTATGCAATGATGGTGGGTTTTGCATAATCACCATGGATAGAACGCTTTATGGCATTCATATGATGTATTCAACATATGGCATCCCTCAGTGCTATTATTACTGCTGCCACTATTTCTTCTACAGCTCTGTTGGATCATCTGTGGTGTAACTGAGGGGACAGAGAAGTGGTATAAAATTCTGGTGACTTTGGAATTCAGGCAAATTGTCATTGGGAAAAGTTGCATGCCTGTTCTAATCACGCATCTTGTTCTGATGAAGTAGTGATCCCAGTTTGGCATAAGGAGGGGCAGATTCCACTTGTGGCCCATGGTGCACTTTCGACTGGGTCTGCCTAGTTGCTGCCTGGTGATTTCCTGCTTAACTTTGACTGTGCATATGCAGATTGCTACCGGTGGGCCCTCCTGGCCCATTCTTGCGGTTTCTTGTTGCTTGCAGTTCTCCCCTGTTTATTAAATCTAGCAGGAGTTCAATTTTTTCTCACTGCAGATGGTGATGAGATGGACAGTGGAACCCAAGTAGACAATGTCCACCGGTTCAGCCCTGTATGCAACTTATCCCTGAAATCAGGCTCCATCCCTGAAGACTGGAAGATGGCCAATGTCACACCAATCTTTAAGAAAGGATCTAGGGGGGACCCGGGAAATTACAGGCCAGTCAGTTTGACATCTGTTCCTGGTAAATTAGTAGAATCTATCATTAAAGATAAAATTATAAAACATGTAGAAAAGCAAGACCTGCTGAGAAAGAGTCAGCATGGCTTTTGCAGAGGCAAATCCTGTCTTACAAACTTACTAGAATTCTTTGAGGGTGTAAACAGGCATGTGGACAGGGGTGAACCGGTGGACATTGTCTACTTGGATTTCCAAAAGGCTTTTGACAAAGTTCCTCACCAGAGACTGTTGAGAAAACTCAGCAATGAAGGAATAAGAGGGGAAGTCCTCCTATGGATTAAAAACTGGTTGAGAAACAGGAAGCAAAGAGTGGGTGTAAATGGGAAGTTCTCACAATGGAGAGATGTCGGGAGTGGTGTCCCCCAAGGATCCGTTTTGGGACCAGTGCTCTTTAACCTATTCATAAATGACCTGGAAGTAGGGGTGGGTAGCGTGGTGGCCAAGTTTGCAGATGATACCATGATTGTGAGAACCACAAAGGATTGCCAAGAGCTCCAAACGGACCTTGATAAATTAGGTGAGTGGGCTCAGAAATGGCAAATGCAGTTCAATGTAGCAAAATGTAAAGTGATGCACATAGGGGCAAAAAATCCAAACTTCACATACACGCTACAGGGGTCAGTGCTATCAGTCACAGACCAGGAAAGGGATTTAGGCGTCTTAGTTGATAGTTCCATGGGAATGTCAACTCAATGCATGGCAGCTGTAAAAAAGGCAAACTCTATGCTGGGGATAATTAGGAAAGGAATTGAGAATAAAACTACAAAGATTGTCATGCCCTTATATAAAGCAGTGGTGCAACCGCACTTGGAGTACTGTGTCCAGTTCTGGTCGCCACATCTCAAAAAGGATATTGAGGAGATAGAAAAAGTGCAGAGAAGGGCAACAAGGATGATTGAGGGACTGGAGCACCTTCCCTATGAGGAGAGGCTGCAGCGTTTGGGACTCTTTAGTTTGGAGAGGAGGCGGCTGAGGGGGGATATGATTGAAGTCTACAAAATTATGCATGGGGTAGAAAATGTTGACAGAGAGAAATTTTTCTCTCTTTCTCACAATACTAGAACCAGGGGGCATGCATTGAACATGCTGGGGGAAAAGAATTAGGACTAATAAAAGGAAACACTTCTTCACGCAACGTGTGATTGGTGTTTGGAATATGCTGCCACAGGAGGTGGTGATGGCCACTAACCTGGATACCTTTAAAAGGGGCTTGGACAGATTTATGGAGGAGAAGTCGATTTATGGCTACCAATCTTGATCCTCCTTGATCTGAGATTGCAAATGCCTTAACAGACCAGGTGATCGGGAGCAACAGCCGCAGAAGGCCATTGCGTTCACATCCTACATGTGAGCTCCCAAAGGCACCTGGTGGGCCACTGCGAGTAGCAGAGAGCTGGACTAGATGGACTTTGGTCTGATCCAGCTGGCTTGTTCTTATGTTCTTATGTTCTTAACCCAGGAAGCACAAGATAAGGAACATGGCGGCGGCAACACCTCTTCCAGGCTTCTTTTATTTACTTTTTTCTTTTTTAACTTCATTTGAATCCCACCTTTCTCCACAGTGGGAACAAAGGCAGATAACATTATTCTCTGCTCCTCCTTTTTATATGCATAACAGAGGAGTTAAGCTGAAAGTACATGACTGGTCCAAAATCACCCAGCAAGCTTCCTCATGAAGAAAAGGCTTCCTCATGAAGAAAAGGCTTCCTCATGAAGAAAAGGTCTCCCAGACCCTATTCTGAAGATTTAACAACTACTACGCTATACGGTAGCAAGCAATCAGGACTAGTTAAGTCATGCAAGCTGGATGGTATGAAGTCCCCCAGTAGTTCCTGCCAAACCGAGGGTTGCCAACCTCCAGGCGAGTCCTGAGATCTCCTGGTTTTACAAATGATCATCCAATGACAGCGATCTGTTCTCCTGAATATAATGGCTGCTTTGGAGGGTGGACTCTATGGCATTATATCTGGTTTAAGCAGGGGCGTAACGAGGCAGCCCTGGGCAAACTGTAGCCCTGGGCAAAACCTGAGTTGGATGCCGGCCCCCCGGGCGGCCACTCCACCACGACCAAATTTTTTTTGCACCAGGACATTGGTGCCTGCAGGGGGTGCACTTTTAGACATATCAGCACCAAAATTTCAGCATATCATCAGGAGACTGTCCTTATGCTACCCCCCAAGTTTGGTGAGGTTTGGTACAAGGAGTCCAAAGTTATGGACTCCCAAAGGGGGTGCCCCATCCCCCATTGTTTCCAATGGGAGCTAATAGATGGGGGCTACAGTTTGAGGGTCCATAACTTTGGACCCCCTGAACCAAACTGCACCAAACCTTGGGGGTGCCATCATGACAGTCTCTAGATGATACCCTGAAGTTTTGGTGCTGATACGTCCAAGAATGCCCTCCCTGCAAGAACATCCCAAAATTTGCCCAAGAATCTTTGTTGTGCATTGAATTTTCTGCATTGCTGTCAATGGGGGTTTGTAGAGGCTGGGGGGGGGGCACATACTTCTTGAAGGCACAGTCTCAAAACTTTCAGGGAGTCTCATCAGGGAGACTGTCCTAATGAAGTACTCCCCCCAGGAGTTTGATGCAGTGGTTAGGATTCAGGGACCAAAGTTATGGACCCTCAAAACTGTAGCCCCCATCTCCTATTAGCTTCCATTGGAAACAATGGGGGATAGGGGCACCCCCTTTGGGAGTCCCTAACTTTGGACTCCCTGAACCAAACCTCACCAAACTTGGGGGGTAGCATAAGGACAGTCTCCTGATGATACGCTGAAATTTTGGTGCCACTAGCCTAAAAACCACTAAAATACCCAAAAACAAACCCAGCATTTTGATGCCCCCCACAAGGTGATGCCCTGGGCAGCTGCCCACCTTGCCCAATGGGCATTATGCCAGTGGGTTTAAGCCATTCCCCCAACCATACCCTTCTTCGCCTCTACCACAAATTTCCAGGAATTTCCCAGGGTGGAGCTTACAACCCTACACCCAGCCCAGACTCCAATAAGTCCTTCCTCAAAGGCTGAATAAGCGCTGGAAATAACCTGCTCCCTCCCCCTGCCTTTTACTCACAGAAACTCTAAGTCTGGAATGCTGTGGCTACTAACAGCCAGAGGAATCTGTTTCTTAAAGCTAAAGACATTTCTCTTATTACTTTAGAATTTTTAAACCCTCCAATGTTTTGGGGTTTTTTTATTTAAATTTCATATTTTTCTGAAAAACTGGAGTGTATTTTTGGTTTGTAGAAAGATCTGTCTTGCCTGTTCACAGCTCTAGTCACCAAATTTAAGCACCCTCAAATTTGGCAGACTTCGCTAGAAGAATATACAAGTGGAAATTGCAAGGACAAGGATGGGAGGCATTTCATTTTTCTTGCCCCACTATTTCTTCTTTTCCATTCCTGAAAGCCCCCATTCCTCTCTCCCTTTCCTGTTTCCTTCTCTCCTCCTCCCCTTCCCACCCACCCAACCACCAACCTACATTTACCTTCCCTTTTGTCTTCATGTTTCTTTGCACCCACCCCCCACCTCACACAGCAGTCTCTACCTAGGAAAACTATGGCCCAGTTGTGTGGTGACAACCACTGGGCTAGACCCGTGAGCATAGAAGGGACACCTCAAATAATATTTCATGTTTGCCCACAACATATTATTTCCTCTTCCCCTTCTCCTGTCATCCCTCATATCCTTTCCTTTCCCTGCCTCATTCTGAATAGGTCACTGGGGAGAGCAAGGCCACAGAAGACAAGTTGGTTTGTGGGTCTATTTTTTGTTAATACATTATGATATTAAATTGATGTGTTGTCTTGATTTTTCACTATTTTTATGCTGTGGGCACCATGGAATCATGTTTGGAAAGATCTATATCCAGTGATTTGAACATAATAAGGAGGGACAAGGGTCATACAGATGATATGTCTCAAAATTCCAAGAGTTCTGTCCATTTTTATCCAACTGCACTATCTGAAAGGTATTCTACACAAATGGACAGATCATTACTCTTGAATCATCTGATCCTGTTGCTGCTAATGTAGAATCCATGTTGGAATGGCTATGAGAGATTTTATCCACGAAGAGCTTAGCAAAATTATTAAAGTGGACTGCAGAGCGGTCTGCCTTCTCCTGTCAGCCATGACCCAATAGTCCTTGACCACCCAGAAGAGTTCTGCAGGTCTGCATTGTGTAGATGCACTGGTGGCAGAGAGATTTTGTTTGTTTGGTGCCTTTACTGGCATGGAGTAGGCTTTAAAATGAGCTATAGCTCCTCCTTGTTGGTTTTATCCCAAGTCTTTTTACTGTTGCTCTAAACATTTCCCCTTTTCATCATCCACAGCTCCTTAGTAAACCAAGAAGCTATCCAGGCTCTTAGAACTGGACAGGGAATCTTGGTGCAGTCATATCAGTTACTCAGGTTTTTGTACCATCCCAGAGAACAACCAGGACATTTAAAGGAGCACCCTAATGCTGTCTGAAAACCTGTCAGGTCCATTAGATGATGAGGTGGATCATTCTGATCACTCTCCCAGCCCTGTGGTGTCTTGGTACCCTTGTAAGTCTAGATCCTGACAAGCTTTGATCAGCCTATGACAAGGGGATCATCTTCAACCCTCCCACCTTCAGATCACCTTCTTTCTGCCCAGAGCAAAATACCAGATCAAGAATGTGACCTGCACAGTGTGTGGCCCTGATATTACCTGCGACACTCTCATGATTTTCATGGAGATGATGGAATTCTGACGTGTAGAATTCTGGAACCAACCAGAAATCTGAAACAGAGATGAAGCAAAGCTTAAGTATTAACATGACACACCAAGCAATCCAAAAATAGAACAGTGGGAACCTACTTACAACAACAGATGATAGAAACTATATTTAGTTATATAGTCTACAGTCCCAAACTCTTAATCCAAGCTTCTTTCTGAACCATATTGTTGTTGTGCAAGCTCTATTTCCTGTGCAAAAAGCCCTCTTGAATAATTCAGTTTGGCATAGTTTGTCGAAATGTGGCATTAGAAGGGTTTATATCACAATGGATGTGAATTCCAAACAGACGAGCTCTGGTAGTATTTTGATTTTTTAAATTCCAATGCTGAGTCAGTCTCTGGCTCTGTCCCATTAGTTCCTGCAACATTAGCAAAGTCTGATTGCAATTTCCTTGGAGCATCAAAGAACTAAAAAAATCAGGAGTACTTTAAGGGGAGTGGGAAAATAGTTGACCACCCTAACTATGACTGACTGTGCCACTAGTTCTACTTGCATGAGGGCCATTGTGTCATTGTGACAAATAGCAAGCATTTCTATCAAAGCCTATTATCTGACCGAACACTCTGGCTGAAACAATATTACTGACATTATTGCACAAAGAAGAAATTGACTCAATCAATCACTATGGCAATAAGCAAAATAAAACAATCATAGACACTCAAAATAGGCAAAGAGATTGAAATTGATGAACATGCATAATGCATTTATTGCAAGGTTATTCATTCTTCCTGCAATAAATATGTTGTGTATGTCTATAAATTTCATTTGTTTCATCAATGTATTTTCTGGTGTGTCTAACAGCTGTTTGTGTTCGCTGATATATGTGATCATAGCTCACAATCTTGAACATGGGGGCACATGTGGGCCTTGAAATGTCACTGGATGCACATAAAGTCATGTCTTGGCTTTAGTTATACAATTTGTTATTGTACAACAGCACAAGTGCTAGAGCGAAATACTAAACAGAACCACATATATTGAAGACCATGGACTTCTGTGAACTTAGAAGAGTATTAGGATTACATTGGTAAGTGTACTGAAGCAGCTGTGATCATGAGGTCTAAAGAAGAAACAAATACCTTCTTAAACAGCAATTCAGCCATAAATTCAAACACACAGAGCAGTCTTTGAGAAATTGCCTACCCATCGGCTGTGTGTAGGTAATATCAATGCAATTTCATTATCATCATTATCAGTATGTCAAATGGTAAAGTTGGTGCCACCGTGAGCCAATAAAGGATACAGCAAAAACAGACTATCCACCGACAAGTTGGAGCTGCCAGGCATGCAGAAAATGTAACTTTATGAAATAATAAAAAAGAAAAAGACCACCACCACCCCCAAATGTAGCCTGAGCATGTTCCAACAGCCACAGAATGGTGAAAGTAGTACAAAGCAAGAAATTCTACAGAGGACTGAAACCCTGGCCTGCCTCTGAGGGCACAGAGAATCCTGGAGGGGAAGATTCTAGGATGGAAGAAATGTCAGAATAATTATGTCCCCTCCTCCCTGTAGTTTACTGTTGGGCTCTCAGCTTGTTCCATCTAATAGTAAATTTGATAGTTAAATTTGATAATTTCATAAAAGCTGCAGACAAGGGTGAATTATTGCACAGTTGAGAAATGATTACATTTTGTAAATTAAAAAAAATCTCTTCCCTTAAAAGGAAACTGTTGATGCTAAGTTCACTCACTTTTTGAGGGCTACTGAGCATTCGCTGAAGGAGGAAGGAAAGAAAAATACAACAGAAAAGAAAATTGGCTTGGGTGTTGTGTGGTTTCCGGACTGTATGCTATGTTCTAGTAGCATTTTCTCCTGACGTTTTGCCTGCATCTGTGGCTGGTATCTTCAGAGGATCTGAAGATGCCAGCCACAGAGGATCCTCTGGAGATGCCAGCCACAGATGCAGGCAAAACATCAGGAGAAAATGCTACTAGAACACAGCCATACAGCCAGGAAACATAAATATGCAAATATATGCATGAGGGGGGTTTCACTTCTCCACACAGACCATACAGCCACAACACCCCAGTGATTCCAGCTGTGAAAGCGTTCAACAAAAAATTGGCTTGCTTGGTTCCTAAGAACTTTACAACTCCATCCAAATGGGGGGGGGGCAGAATCTACCAGGTGAGCAGCTGACCCAGAGGATTTGCTCTTCTGTGTCATTTGCCCCAGCTGGCATGCGGCTGCTGTTCTTCCCAGCAGTAGGACATGGCTCCAGATGTGGTCCCGGCACTCCCATGGATACTGCCAGCATAGCAGGGGTAGTTTGGGTATGTGGCCAGGTGAGGAACCAACATTAGTTGTCTGCCTCCCGGCCATAGCTGTCATTACGCCAATGGCCCAGGTTTGGGACATACACCACCAAAAAGGTGGGGTAAATCCATTAAGCCCAAAAAAGGCTTCCTGGTAGTGGAAAGGCTTTTTCACATTGTAAACCTCCCCATGCAGCCAGGAAGCCTCTATGGGGGCAGCAGCCTAATTCAAGTCATGACACTGTGGCCAGGCACCCAGCCCCTTGGATGCCATCCTAACCAGAGTTATACTTTTTAAAGTCTACTGAAGTCAATGGGCTTAGGATAGTGTAACTCTGCTTAAGATTGCAAAGTAAGAGTATTTTGGAGGTAGAGACTTGTATGGGTGGGAGTAATTTGTTTATCTGTAGCTTCATGGGCAAGCAAGTTGTCTAGATATGGGCAGAAAAGTACCAGCTGAACAAGATATTTTATTACAGTGAGAGAAGTTCAGCATTGGAATTGTCTGCCTTGGGTGGTGGTGGGATTTCCCTCTCTGGCAGTCTTCAAGCAGTGGCTGGATTATCAATTCAGGGATACCGATCTTGCATTTAGTAGGGGGTTGGATTAGCTGGCCTGTATGGCCCATTCCAACTCTATAATTCTATGACAATAATGACAGTCAGTGTGGTGTAGTGGTTAAGAGCAGCAGACTCTAATCTGGAGAACTATATTCAATTCCCCACTACTCCACATGCAACCTGCTGGGTGACCTTGGTCCAATCATAGTTCTCTAAGAACTCTTTCAGTCCACACAGAGGAAGGTAATGGCAAACCATCTCCAGATGTCTCTTGCCTTGAAAACCATATGGGGTCACCAGCTATGACTGAACAGGAAACTTTTTAATGCTTATCCTTTTCTGTTTACAACTATAAATATGCAAATATATGCATGAGGGGGGTTTCACTTCTCCACACAGACCACTGATTTATACAAGATCAGTCATGTCTTCTCAGACTGGCAGAAGCTCTCCAAGGATCCAAGTAGAGGCCTTTCAACATTGCCTGATTTGTTTAAATGGAGATTCCGGGGATTGAACGTGGGATCTTCTGCATGACTAGCATATGTTTTATCACTGAGCAACATCCTTGCCAGTCATTCTCTCCCAACTTAACCTATCTCACAAGTTTACTGTGAGAATAAAAATGGAAGAAGTGAGAATCATATATGCTGCCCTGAGATCATATATGGAGAAAATCATATATGGAGAAAAGAAAATCAGTCATGGGTTTCATTGTTGAAAACATGGGAACAAGATTGCTAGCTTAGACCTGGGTTAAGAATTGAAGGTTCAAAAAACCCTTATTTTTTTTGAGGTTTTTGAGGAGCAGCAGTGCCGTAGTGGCTAAGAGCAGGTGCACGCTGATCTGGAGGAACCGGGTTTGATTCCCAGCTCTGCCACTTGAGTTGTGCAGGCTTATCTGGGGAATTCAGATTAGCCTGTACACTCCCACACACGCCAGCTGGGTGACCTTGGGCTAGTCACAACTTTCCAGATCTCTCTCAGCCCCACCCACCTCGCAGGGTGTTTGTTGTGAGGGGGGAAGGGAAAGGAGATTGTCAGCCCCTTTGAGTCTCCTACAGGAGAGAAAGGGGGATATAAATCCAACTCCTCCTCCTCCTGTTTTTCTTCTTCTTCTTCATTTCTCTGCTCGATGCACTAAATAAATACTTGTCAGTGCCAATATCAGCTTCCATTCTGATTCACTCACATGCCCATAAAATGTGCATTTTTATACTTGTGCCTCTTCTGAGTATTAATGCTAGCAGACCCCTAAAATATGTTGAACTGTATCTGGAAAAATCTCCTGAGATGCTTAGCCTAAATTTAAAACAGGGTAGCAGCTGGATAGACAAAACATAGTCCAGCTGCAGAGGCTCTATTCTACCTTTGAACAGATCCCTTCTGATTTGCTCCATTTTGTTTTATTTTTTCCTTCCCATCTTTAAAATGAACTTATTCTTAAAGGATTCATCATTTATGATTCTGCACAAACTGAGCCACCTCTAAGTAAAAGAAAAGCTTACCCCTACCCCTACAATGCCTAGGTAAGCCTCTTGTTAGGTTGGTATTTGGATGTGAGACCACTAAAGAAGTATAGGGTTGCTACACAGAGACAGGCAATGGCAAACCATCTCTGTTGGTCTCTTGCATTGAAAATGCTTGCTGTAGGTTGGCTGCAACTTGACAGTATTTTCCGCCGCCACCACTTGTATCATATCCATTCACATGAGTAAAAGCCCTTGGGAACTTATCACCCAGCATGAAGTTCACTTTAACCTATGAAACCATTCTGAGATCATGGCCCTCTTTCTGCCCACTGCTTTCAGGGAGCCACTTCTCATGTTTTTTATTTCATAGTACATTTCTTAAGATATGCAGTGTGAGCAACCACCTGATAAATATGGTACTTATAGCTTACAAACAGTTATGTATTAATCTTTCCACTAACCAGCTTTTGAGAACGTCACTTATCATAGGCCTGGGAATTATACGTACACAACTATCAATTCAAGATAGAAAAGAACATGTTATGGCCAAAACCACATGAATTTTGTAAAGTGCAATTGAAATGCAATTGTAAATCACCCTACCTGCTTGGCAAATCAATTCAGAAAACCAATATAAGCATATTTCAGACTGCCTTTCTGTTTTTCACACATCAGAATACCTGTTATTTCAACATTCAAAATTGGCTTTCAGTTTTTCACGTTTTAATTGGCACATGCAAATGTGGCATTCCTTAGGTCAAAAAGAAAGTAGTGTATACTCAAACATACAAAAAATGTAAACCAAAGAAAGGTAGAATTATACTAGCATTTTTACAGAGTATAGGCAGAGTATATATATTTTGTATATAGTATACACGGAACTTCTTAATTAAAATGCTGATTTATATCCTTGATTTCTGTGAACTGTCCTTGTGTTTGCCATTCGCAAGGAGGTCATCTTCATTTTTATTCTTTTCTTACCATTGTCATTTACTTGTTTTTCTGAGGAACAAAGTGCTCCTCTGCTCTTGAAATCTCATGCAACAAAACATTTGAAATGCATGTGTCCTCTTTTTCGTCATCTCATTTATTTTCCCACACCTTTCTGTCACCCTTCTTGCTGCAAGAAACCCAGATAGGTCTTGTGTAAGTGTGTTGAGAATGTGTTAGTGATGACAATGCTGCCATCTTTTGGCTAGGGAATGAATACTATTCTGTAATGATCAACGCTTGACTGCCAAGTGCTTTAATAGGACATTAATCTCTCTGTGTCCCAGTTGCTCTGCTGTGACATAAAGCACCCACCCTGACATTATTCACTGTATCTAATAGCTGTGCAGATGATGAAGCTGCACTGTGAAGCCACCCGCAAACAAATAGGGGTCTATTCAAACAAATAGACCCCACGTCAGTATAAGAGAAAATGTTACTTTGAAAATGGATCAAAAAGGGAACAAAACTCTAAAAACCTGGCCTATGGAAGAATGAGAATGCTCCTGAAGGCAAGGATCATTGAAAACATCTGTGAGGATGAGTAATTAGCCTGTGGGAGGAGAACTTGATGGATAGGGTAGAAATTTGATTCCCAATTCCTCCCATAATTCCTTGACCCACTTTTTTTCTTTCTAAATGATATTCAGGTCCCTGAGTTACCATACCGCCCTGCAGGGATGTAGGTATAGATTTTTTGTGGGGGGGTTCGGGGGTGGGATCACACCCCCACCCGTCCCTAGGGCATGGCCACACCTCCCCAAGGCCCGCCCCTGGCCTAGCGCTTATAAAAGCAGCTCTCCGAGGTCGGGAATGGCAGACTCCCCTGCCCTGCCCTCCCCTGCCCCTCCCCTCTGGGCAGAGGCATAGAGGGAAAATGGAGCCTGGTGCAAAATCTGAGTTTTGCGACCCATCCCCCCCCCCCCAGGGGCAGCCACTGTGATGCTGGAATCCACCCCCAAACAGCATCACTCAATGGTGTTTAAACTAGAGAACCCAAATTCTCCTTTCAAATCCACCTTAAAGGGAGAATCTGGGGTCCCTAGTTAAACAACATTGAAAGTGATGCTGTTTGGGGGTGGATTATCCCCCACCCTGAAACAGTATCACTTTCAATGTGGCATAGTGGTTAACATCAGGTGCATTCTAATCTGGAGGAACCGGGTTTGATTCCCTGCTCTGCCACTTGAGCTGTGGAGGCTTATCTGGGGAATTCAAATTAGCCTGTGCACTCCCACACATGCCAGCTGGGTGATCTTGGGCTAGTCACAGCTTTTCGGAGCTCTCTCAGCCCCACCCACCTCACAGGGTGTTTGTTGTGAGGGAGCAAGGGCAAGGAGATTGTAAGCCCCTTTGAGTCTCCTACAGGAGAGAAAGGAGGGATATAAATCCAAACTCTTCTTCTTCTAAACTGAGGACCTCAGATTCTCCCTTTAAATCCATGCCGAAGGGGGTGGATTTAAAAGAAGAATCTGGGGAAATGGGGGGGGGTTGCTGTCAGGGGTGCAATAGTTAAGCTAGCAGCACCAAATTTTCAGGGTATCTTTAGGAGTCTCTCCTAATGATACCACCCAGGTTTGGTGAAGGTTGGGTTAGGGGGTCCAAAGTTATGGACCCTCAAAGTGTAGCCCCCATCTCCTATTAGCTCCCATTGGAAACAATGGGGGATGGGGCACCCCCTTTGGGATTCCATAGCTTTGGACTCCCTGGACCAAACTTCACAAAACCTGGGTGGTATCAATAAGAGACTCTCCTGATAATGCATCCCAGGTTTGGTGAAGTTTGGTTCAGGGGGTCCAAAATTATGGACCCTCAAATGTGTAGCCCCCATCGTCTATTAGCTCCCATTGGAAACAATGGAGGATGGGGGCACCCTACAAATATCCTACCCTCCTAAGGGCCAATCGCCCAGTGCCATTGACACCTTTCCATCTTTGTCACTGTGCCCAACGTGTTGCCCCCTGGAACCAGAGGCTGGCTGTTTGGTTCTGAAACCGGGATATCAAAGATGAGGAGGATATTGCGCAGGAAGCTGAAAGGGAAAATCAAGAGAGTCAAAACTGTCCAAGATGCTTGGAGGTTATTTAAAAACACAGTCATAAAAGCTCAGCTGGAATGTGTTCTGCAGGTTAGGAAAGGCAGACCCAGTCCAAAAGAAAGCCACCATAGTTAACAAGGGAGGTTGAGAAAATTATCAGAAAAAAGAAGATGTCTTTTAGAAAATGGAAGTCCAGCTCGACTGATGAAGAATACGAGAAGGAACACAAATGGTGGCAAAAGAGAAGCAAGTTAGCTGTAAGGGAGGCGAAAAAGGATTATGAGGAATGCATAGCTGCGAACATCAAGGCCAGCAACAAACAGTCCTTCAAGTACATCAAAAGTAGGAAGCCAGCTAGGGAAGTGGTAGGGCCATTAGATGACGAAGGAACAAAAGGTTTGCTAAAGGAGGACAGGGAGATTGCACAGAAACTGAATGAATTCTTTGCATCTGTTTTCACCCAAGAGGAGGTGAGAAAAATTCTGGCACCTGAACCAAGCTTCTTAGGAGGCAAATCTGAGGAACTAGCAAAGATAGTGGTAGACAAGGAAGAAGTTCTGGCAGCCATTGATAAACTAAATGCTACCAAATCCCGTGGCCCAGATTGCATTCACCCTTCTTAAAGGGCTCAAGCATGAAATTGCTGATCTTCTCACTTTAATATGCAATTTATCTTTGAAACCAGCCCCCAACCCTGAAGACTGGAAGATGGCCAATGTCACACCAATCTTTAAGAAAGGAACTAGGGGGGGACCCAAGAAATTACAGGCCAGTAAGTTTGACATCTGTTCCTGGCAAATTAGTAAAATCTATCATTAAAGATAAAATTATAAAACATGTTGAAAAGTAAGACTGGCTGAGGAAGAGTCCTGCCTTACAAACTTACCAGAGTTCTTTGAGTGTGTAAACAGGCATGTGGATAAGGGGGAACCTGGATTTCCAAAAGGCTTTTAACAAAGTTCCTCACCAGAGACTATTGAGAAACTCAGTAATCAAGGAAGAGGGGAAGTCCTCCTATGGATTCAAAACTGGTTGAGAAACCGGAAGCAAAGGGTGGGTGTAAATGGGAAGTTCTCACAATGGAGAGATGTAGGGAGTGGTGTCCCCCAAGGATCCGTTTGGGGACCAGTGCTCTTTAACCTATTCATAAATGACCTGGAAGTAAAGATTTAAGAACAGGTAGCGTGAATTTGTGGCCAAAATGAGGAGACAGTAGTAGGAGTAGGAGGGTTTAGGATTCCGCGGTAACTCTAATCTGGAGGAACCGGGTTTGATTCCCAGCTCTGTCGCCTGAGCTGTGGAGGCTTATCTGGGGAATTCAGATTAGCCTGTACACTCCCACACCTGCCAGCTGGGTGACCTTGGGCTAGTCATAGCTTCTCGGAGCTCTCTCAGCCCCACCTATCCCACAGGGTGTTTGTTGTGAGGGGGGAAGGGCAAGGAGATTGTAAGCCCCTTTGAGTCTCCTACAGGAGAGAAAGGGGGTTATAAATCCAAACTATTCTTCTTTTTCTTCTCCCCTCCAATCAGAGGCGTTGCAAGGGAAAATGGAGCCTGGTGCAAAATCTGAGTTTTGGGGGGGGGCCCAATGGGCAGCCGCTGTGATGCTGGAATCCACCCCCAATCAGCATCATTTTCAATGGTGTTTAAACTAGGCAACCCAGATTCTCCTTTTAAATCCACCTTAAAGGGAGAATCTGGGGTCCCCATGTCCGAAGCTCTGGCCCTGTTTGTGGTTTTTTGTATTTTTTAATGTTTTTCCGGTTTTGGAGTGCAGTGGGCGCAGTTTTTAGGCTAGCACCAAAATTTCAGGGATTTTTTTTGGGAAACTCTCCTGATGATACCACCCAGGTTTGGTGAGGTTTGGTTCAGGGGGTCCAAAGTTATGGACTCCCAAAGGGGGTGCCCCATCTCCCATTGTTTCCAATGGGAGCTAATAGATGGGGGCTACATCTTTGAGGGTCCATAACTTTGGACCCCCTGAAACAACACTTCACCAAACCTGGGTGGTATCAGGAGAGTCTCCTAAAGATACCCTGAAATGTTGGTGCTGCTAGCTTAACAATTGCACTCCTGACATCAGGCACCCCCCTCTCCCAAATTTCCCCAGATTCTCCTTTTAAATTCACCCCCTTCGGCATAGATTTAAAGGGAGAATCTGAAGTCCCTAGTTTAAACATTGAAAGTGATGCTGTTTTAGGGTTGAGGAAAAATCCTTTCCAAGAAAAAATGAATGGTTAAACAAATTGAACAACACGTTTTGTATGATTACATTGGTGGCACATTTAAAAAGAAAGCCTTTAAGCAATGTTGATATTTGAAAACAAATGGTTCATCAGATTAACAGAGGCTTGTAAAAATGATGGGGCATAAAGCATAATGTTATGCTACAAAGCATAATTTTAAAAGACTACATACTAAATTTAAAAACAATAGAGGGAAAATTGCCCCCAAAGATATATCATGATTTGTGAAAGGAAACAGACACAGTCTTTGAAGCTGCATTGGCTTCCTATTGGGCTGAGAAGGGGTTGTTATAGCCAGGAGAAGCAATTAAAACAAGACTGTAATGAAAATCTGTGCTTAATAACCTGCTACTGAGACCAGGGAGACTATCGGGATTTGTAGAGATCAATTTTTCTAAACTGGTGTGCATTTCTACTTTAATAATTGCTTGCAGACTATTTGGTTGCCCAAAATACTGCTCTTATTACCGAAGTTTGAAATGCCAGTAGCTACAAATGCATTACCAGGGGCAGAGGGGCTTGAATCCCAGGGATTCCTTTGAGGGGGGAGGTGCAGGAAGAGCTCCCACCCCAATTGATAGCCCAGCCTTGCCACCAGCAATGGCAACCACCACACCTCCTCTTCTACCTCCTGCCACTGACCACCTGCCGCCTCTTCCCCAGGTTTGGAGGCTCCCCATCAGGGGCTGAGTGCACAGGGCAGCAGGTGCAGTGCCAACCATGCCAACCACCATGCCTCCTCTTCTGCACCCTAGACCCACCAGTCTCTGCCTCATGTCACCCTCAGAGTTCCCGGGAGAAGCAGATCCATCAGAAGTTGGGGGGGGGGGGAATGAGAGGCAAATCCAAAAGTTGTGGAGGAAGAGACAGATATAGAAGGGGGGGGGGTGAGAGGCAGATCAGTCAGACTGGGGTGGGGGGTTTAGAGGCAGATCCAAAAGCTGGGAAGTGACATGCAGATTCAAAAGTTGGATAGAGAGAGGCAGATCCAAAGGTGGGCAGAGAGGTAAGAGTTGGGCATAACTTATATGTCAATTCAACTTTCCCCTCTTTCACTGTCCAAGTCCATTTAATGAGGTTTACTCAATTCTAGAGATAAGCAGAGAATCTTATGTGGAATTGGCTGCCCTGTGATGTCTGAGATGGTCCTCAGGAATGGATCTTTGCTTCTCTTTCAAGCCCTGTTCACAAGTTACTTTGAATGCATGTACGATCTATGTACAATGTACACTTGATTTAGGTTTATATCTGTGTTGAGTAATTTTTACTGTGTTAAGTACATATGTCATTTAAACCTCAGATTTATTCAGGTCCGTGGTTTCATTTGTAAAGTTGACATGTTTTGGGGTTTTCTTACAAAAGGCATGTATATGGAAGTTGAATGTGCATTCACTGTAACATGTGAACACAGTTTCTCTCTTGTTTGCATGCCTTGGAGGTGGCATTAAGGAGACAGTAAAAGTACAAGACCCCCCCCCCCCCCGAATGCACTTTTCCAGCAAAACCTCTCCACATATTATGTTCTACTGCACAATTCAAAATATTTGGGGAGAAAGCAAGAAGCCTGTGTGCATGTATGAACTGATCTTTTGTATAGCATGAAGCAGTACCTTAACGTTTGCTGCTCTTAGCAGGTGAATGCCTCATACATGAAACTTTTAGATCTCCTTGGACTCCATGCTTTCCAGTGGAGTCTGTTCACACATTTACTGGTGCCACAGGTTTAAGGGATGCATGTGTAAACTACCTTCTAGGATACTTCTGATGCAGTGCACTTCCTAATACTTCCAGTGTTCTCCTCCTGTGCCATACACAGGTATAGGTCTTCTGTGCGCTGTTTTTATCATGGTACTATGATAAGGTGGTCTGAGAACAGGAGTGTTCTTGGTTGGGAAGGGACTGGACAAGCAGAGGCCAGGGAGGCATTTTAAGGAGAATAGTTGGCACAACAGGGTAGCAGAGGCCTTTCCATCTTCCAGTGGTGGAAGCTGTGGCCTAAGATCTAAATCAGAAAATCCAGGCAAGAAGTGCATGTGGAGGTCCTGCTGTGGAGGCATAATGTGGCATTCATTGGATCTGAGATTTATACATTTCTCATTGCTTTTATTGTGTTCCAAAGTGCTCCATTTTAATAAGTACTTTATATGAAATTTTTGCCATTCATAATAATTTTTTAGAGAATTCAATTGGGATTTCATTGTTCAAAGAGTTTTAAACTTGAAATTTCCAGTAGATATGAACTTGAAAATCCTTACTTGCATTAACTTTGTAGTCATCCTTATACTGAAAAGGGCGTAGGCTACTTCACTGGACTCCATGGGGCTTTGCCATTGACTTCGTAGGTGCTGTATTCAGCAGAAAAATCTAGCATCCTTTGATTTTTGATATCCAGAAGTTCCATCAGTTGAAATCTAAGGCTGATTCCGCATGGGCCAAAAACAGCAGTGTGAAAACGGTGTGAAAATGGTGTAAATGGGTTTAAAATGGTGTAAAAGGGTTTATACTGTTTTCACACCATTTTCACACCGCTGTTTTTGACCCATGCGGAATCAGCCTAAGATTCTGACGGAAGCAAGGAAGATGAAATTTCTAAATATAATTGGAAAAATACAGCTCTGCTTGTGATGCTTACCCAAGTCCAGGAGATGGCAGAATTGTACAACAGAAGCGAAAGGGAATGTAAAGCGAAAGGGACCGCCAGTACAAGCAGGTAAGGGCAATGTCTACAATAGCAAGACTGAGCATGCCCTTTCCAGTACTGAATGGTTTTGTCTAATAACAAAACATGAATTTATTTTTCCCGCCTTGTTTGGGTACAAGTATCATACTGCATTGTCCCCACAACGCTTCCTCCTAATTCAGACTCATTTTTCTCCAGTGAAATCCGATTCCTATGACAAAGGGTTTCAGATACGACTCGGAACATGTTCCGTTGTCTTTGAGCATGCTCGGTAGTATTTTGCAGGAGCATCTGCCCCTTCTTTGATCTTAAGACCGCCTCTTCCCTGCAGGAAGGAAGAAGGTGCAGGCGCCGGTTTGAGTTGGGTGTCTTGCAGCCAAAGTACGTGTGCGGCGGTTCGGTTTTTGTTTTGCGATTTGAGTGATGTGCGGCGAGGCGAGGCGAGGCGAGGCGAGGGGTGGTTTGCTGCTGTTTGCAGCCGCGAGCTTTTCCTTCTTGAGAGTCTGATCCTCAGCGGGCAGAGGTGTATGGGAGCCATATGGCGCGCGGAGACAAAAACCCCCCTCCAGGCGCCCCCACCGTTCAGAACAGCGTGGCATGGCGCCCTGCCAGCCACGGAGTCCCGCCCCCACCGCTTCACACACACACACCCTCCCCCACACACACACTTACTTGAGCCGGAGGGGGATTCTGTCCGCCGGAGCAGCTGGGCAGGGAAGGGAAGCCGTCTGCGCTACAGCCAGCCCTTCTTCCCCGCCCAGCAGCACCAGACCTGCGGCGCGAGAGAGGCAGGATGGGAAGCCGGCTGGCTCCCCCCCCTTCCTTGCACCCGCATCACCAGTACTCGCACTGCAAGTACAGGGTCGGCAAGAGGAGCCAGCAGGCTCCCCTTCCCTGGACCTAAGGCGCGAGAGGGGTGGGAAGGGAAGCTGGCTGGCTGGCTGGCTTCGCTGCTTCCCTTTAATCTGAGCGGACAGCCTGCTCGGAGAAGAAGGTGCAGCCCGCTCAGAGAAGAAGGGGAGCTGGTGGAGGGATGATGGAATGGAGGGCATGCGAATCAGATTTGTAGATGACGCCAAATAAGGAAGGGCACCTAATATCCCAGATGACAGGGGCAGTATTCAAAATGACCTAGACAGATTAGAGAGCTGGTCCACAACTAACAAAGTGAATTTCAACAGGGAGAAATTGGAGAAACTATACACTTTGGCGGAAAAAATGAAATGCACAGATATAAGATGGGTGATGGTTGTCTTGACCACTATACATATGGAAGGGACCTGAGAGTCTCAGTAGACCACAAGCAGAGTATGAGTCAACTGTGTGATGTGACAGCTAAGAAACCAATGTGATTCTGGGCTGCATCAATAGGAGTATTGTGTCTAGATAAAGATTAGTGACAGTACTACTCTGTTCTGCGTTGGTCAAACCTTACCTGGAATACTATGTTCAGTTCTGGGAACCATAATTTAAGAAGGATATTGACAAGCCTGGAACGGGTCCAGAGGAGGGCATCCAAAACAGTGAAATGTCTAGAATCCATGGAGGAGAGACTTAGGGAGTTGGGTATGTTTAGTCTGGAGAAGAGAAGTGGTGGGGGGGGGGGGGGGTGGGGGGGGGGGGGGGTGGGGGGGGGGGGGGGTGGGGGGGGGGGGGGGTGGGGGGGGGGGGGGGTGGGGGGGGGGGGGGGTGGGGGGGGGGGGGGGTGGGGGGGGGGGGGGGTGGGGGGGGGGGGGGGTGGGGGGGGGGGGGGGTGGGGGGGGGGGGGGGTGGGGGGGGGGGGGGGTGGGGGGGGGGGGGGGTGGGGGGGGGGGGGGGTGGGGGGGGGGGGGGGTGGGGGGGGGGGGGGGTGGGGGGGGGGGGGGGTGGGGGGGGGGGGGGGTGGGGGGGGGGGGGGGTGGGGGGGGGGGGGGGTGGGGGGGGGGGGGGGTGGGGGGGGGGGGGGGTGGGGGGGGGGGGGGGTGGGGGGGGGGGGGGGTGGGGGGGGGGGGGGGTGGGGGGGGGGGGGGGTGGGGGGGGGGGGGGGTGGGGGGGGGGGGGGGTGGGGGGGGGGGGGGGTGGGGGGGGGGGGGGGTGGGGGGGGGGGGGGGTGGGGGGGGGGGGGGGTGGGGGGGGGGGGGGGTGGGGGGGGGGGGGGGTGGGGGGGGGGGGGGGTGGGGGGGGGGGGGGGTGGGGGGGGGGGGGGGTGGGGGGGGGGGGGGGTGGGGGGGGGGGGGGGTGGGGGGGGGGGGGGGTGGGGGGGGGGGGGGGTGGGGGGGGGGGGGGGTGGGGGGGGGGGGGGGTGGGGGGGGGGGGGGGTGGGGGGGGGGGGGGGTGGGGGGGGGGGGGGGTGGGGGGGGGGGGGGGTGGGGGGGGGGGGGGGTGGGGGGGGGGGGGGGTGGGGGGGGGGGGGGGTGGGGGGGGGGGGGGGTGGGGGGGGGGGGGGGTGGGGGGGGGGGGGGGTGGGGGGGGGGGGGGGTGGGGGGGGGGGGGGGTGGGGGGGGGGGGGGGTGGGGGGGGGGGGGGGTGGGGGGGGGGGGGGGTGGGGGGGGGGGGGGGTGGGGGGGGGGGGGGGTGGGGGGGGGGGGGGGTGGGGGGGGGGGGGGGTGGGGGGGGGGGGGGGTGGGGGGGGGGGGGGGTGGGGGGGGGGGGGGGTGGGGGGGGGGGGGGGTGGGGGGGGGGGGGGGTGGGGGGGGGGGGGGGTGGGGGGGGGGGGGGGTGGGGGGGGGGGGGGGTGGGGGGGGGGGGGGGTGGGGGGGGGGGGGGGTGGGGGGGGGGGGGGGTGGGGGGGGGGGGGGGTGGGGGGGGGGGGGGGTGGGGGGGGGGGGGGGTGGGGGGGGGGGGGGGTGGGGGGGGGGGGGGGTGGGGGGGGGGGGGGGTGGGGGGGGGGGGGGGTGGGGGGGGGGGGGGGTGGGGGGGGGGGGGGGTGGGGGGGGGGGGGGGTGGGGGGGGGGGGGGGTGGGGGGGGGGGGGGGTGGGGGGGGGGGGGGGTGGGGGGGGGGGGGGGTGGGGGGGGGGGGGGGTGGGGGGGGGGGGGGGTGGGGGGGGGGGGGGGTGGGGGGGGGGGGGGGTGGGGGGGGGGGGGGGTGGGGGGGGGGGGGGGTGGGGGGGGGGGGGGGTGGGGGGGGGGGGGGGTGGGGGGGGGGGGGGGTGGGGGGGGGGGGGGGTGGGGGGGGGGGGGGGTGGGGGGGGGGGGGGGTGGGGGGGGGGGGGGGTGGGGGGGGGGGGGGGTGGGGGGGGGGGGGGGTGGGGGGGGGGGGGGGTGGGGGGGGGGGGGGGTGGGGGGGGGGGGGGGTGGGGGGGGGGGGGGGTGGGGGGGGGGGGGGGTGGGGGGGGGGGGGGGTGGGGGGGGGGGGGGGTGGGGGGGGGGGGGGGTGGGGGGGGGGGGGGGTGGGGGGGGGGGGGGGTGGGGGGGGGGGGGGGTGGGGGGGGGGGGGGGTGGGGGGGGGGGGGGGTGGGGGGGGGGGGGGGTGGGGGGGGGGGGGGGTGGGGGGGGGGGGGGGTGGGGGGGGGGGGGGGTGGGGGGGGGGGGGGGTGGGGGGGGGGGGGGGTGGGGGGGGGGGGGGGTGGGGGGGGGGGGGGGTGGGGGGGGGGGGGGGTGGGGGGGGGGGGGGGTGGGGGGGGGGGGGGGTGGGGGGGGGGGGGGGTGGGGGGGGGGGGGGGTGGGGGGGGGGGGGGGTGGGGGGGGGGGGGGGTGGGGGGGGGGGGGGGTGGGGGGGGGGGGGGGTGGGGGGGGGGGGGGGTGGGGGGGGGGGGGGGTGGGGGGGGGGGGGGGTGGGGGGGGGGGGGGGTGGGGGGGGGGGGGGGTGGGGGGGGGGGGGGGTGGGGGGGGGGGGGGGTGGGGGGGGGGGGGGGTGGGGGGGGGGGGGGGTGGGGGGGGGGGGGGGTGGGGGGGGGGGGGGGTGGGGGGGGGGGGGGGTGGGGGGGGGGGGGGGTGGGGGGGGGGGGGGGTGGGGGGGGGGGGGGGTGGGGGGGGGGGGGGGTGGGGGGGGGGGGGGGTGGGGGGGGGGGGGGGTGGGGGGGGGGGGGGGTGGGGGGGGGGGGGGGTGGGGGGGGGGGGGGGTGGGGGGGGGGGGGGGTGGGGGGGGGGGGGGGTGGGGGGGGGGGGGGGTGGGGGGGGGGGGGGGTGGGGGGGGGGGGGGGTGGGGGGGGGGGGGGGTGGGGGGGGGGGGGGGTGGGGGGGGGGGGGGGTGGGGGGGGGGGGGGGTGGGGGGGGGGGGGGGTGGGGGGGGGGGGGGGTGGGGGGGGGGGGGGGTGGGGGGGGGGGGGGGTGGGGGGGGGGGGGGGTGGGGGGGGGGGGGGGTGGGGGGGGGGGGGGGTGGGGGGGGGGGGGGGTGGGGGGGGGGGGGGGTGGGGGGGGGGGGGGGTGGGGGGGGGGGGGGGTGGGGGGGGGGGGGGGTGGGGGGGGGGGGGGGTGGGGGGGGGGGGGGGTGGGGGGGGGGGGGGGTGGGGGGGGGGGGGGGTGGGGGGGGGGGGGGGTGGGGGGGGGGGGGGGTGGGGGGGGGGGGGGGTGGGGGGGGGGGGGGGTGGGGGGGGGGGGGGGTGGGGGGGGGGGGGGGTGGGGGGGGGGGGGGGTGGGGGGGGGGGGGGGTGGGGGGGGGGGGGGGTGGGGGGGGGGGGGGGTGGGGGGGGGGGGGGGTGGGGGGGGGGGGGGGTGGGGGGGGGGGGGGGTGGGGGGGGGGGGGGGTGGGGGGGGGGGGGGGTGGGGGGGGGGGGGGGTGGGGGGGGGGGGGGGTGGGGGGGGGGGGGGGTGGGGGGGGGGGGGGGTGGGGGGGGGGGGGGGTGGGGGGGGGGGGGGGTGGGGGGGGGGGGGGGTGGGGGGGGGGGGGGGTGGGGGGGGGGGGGGGTGGGGGGGGGGGGGGGTGGGGGGGGGGGGGGGTGGGGGGGGGGGGGGGTGGGGGGGGGGGGGGGTGGGGGGGGGGGGGGGTGGGGGGGGGGGGGGGTGGGGGGGGGGGGGGGTGGGGGGGGGGGGGGGTGGGGGGGGGGGGGGGTGGGGGGGGGGGGGGGTGGGGGGGGGGGGGGGTGGGGGGGGGGGGGGGTGGGGGGGGGGGGGGGTGGGGGGGGGGGGGGGTGGGGGGGGGGGGGGGTGGGGGGGGGGGGGGGTGGGGGGGGGGGGGGGTGGGGGGGGGGGGGGGTGGGGGGGGGGGGGGGTGGGGGGGGGGGGGGGTGGGGGGGGGGGGGGGTGGGGGGGGGGGGGGGTGGGGGGGGGGGGGGGTGGGGGGGGGGGGGGGTGGGGGGGGGGGGGGGTGGGGGGGGGGGGGGGTGGGGGGGGGGGGGGGTGGGGGGGGGGGGGGGTGGGGGGGGGGGGGGGTGGGGGGGGGGGGGGGTGGGGGGGGGGGGGGGTGGGGGGGGGGGGGGGTGGGGGGGGGGGGGGGTGGGGGGGGGGGGGGGTGGGGGGGGGGGGGGGTGGGGGGGGGGGGGGGTGGGGGGGGGGGGGGGTGGGGGGGGGGGGGGGTGGGGGGGGGGGGGGGTGGGGGGGGGGGGGGGTGGGGGGGGGGGGGGGTGGGGGGGGGGGGGGGTGGGGGGGGGGGGGGGTGGGGGGGGGGGGGGGTGGGGGGGGGGGGGGGTGGGGGGGGGGGGGGGTGGGGGGGGGGGGGGGTGGGGGGGGGGGGGGGTGGGGGGGGGGGGGGGTGGGGGGGGGGGGGGGTGGGGGGGGGGGGGGGTGGGGGGGGGGGGGGGTGGGGGGGGGGGGGGGTGGGGGGGGGGGGGGGTGGGGGGGGGGGGGGGTGGGGGGGGGGGGGGGTGGGGGGGGGGGGGGGTGGGGGGGGGGGGGGGTGGGGGGGGGGGGGGGTGGGGGGGGGGGGGGGTGGGGGGGGGGGGGGGTGGGGGGGGGGGGGGGTGGGGGGGGGGGGGGGTGGGGGGGGGGGGGGGTGGGGGGGGGGGGGGGTGGGGGGGGGGGGGGGTGGGGGGGGGGGGGGGTGGGGGGGGGGGGGGGTGGGGGGGGGGGGGGGTGGGGGGGGGGGGGGGTGGGGGGGGGGGGGGGTGGGGGGGGGGGGGGGTGGGGGGGGGGGGGGGTGGGGGGGGGGGGGGGTGGGGGGGGGGGGGGGTGGGGGGGGGGGGGGGTGGGGGGGGGGGGGGGTGGGGGGGGGGGGGGGTGGGGGGGGGGGGGGGTGGGGGGGGGGGGGGGTGGGGGGGGGGGGGGGTGGGGGGGGGGGGGGGTGGGGGGGGGGGGGGGTGGGGGGGGGGGGGGGTGGGGGGGGGGGGGGGTGGGGGGGGGGGGGGGTGGGGGGGGGGGGGGGTGGGGGGGGGGGGGGGTGGGGGGGGGGGGGGGTGGGGGGGGGGGGGGGTGGGGGGGGGGGGGGGTGGGGGGGGGGGGGGGTGGGGGGGGGGGGGGGTGGGGGGGGGGGGGGGTGGGGGGGGGGGGGGGTGGGGGGGGGGGGGGGTGGGGGGGGGGGGGGGTGGGGGGGGGGGGGGGTGGGGGGGGGGGGGGGTGGGGGGGGGGGGGGGTGGGGGGGGGGGGGGGTGGGGGGGGGGGGGGGTGGGGGGGGGGGGGGGTGGGGGGGGGGGGGGGTGGGGGGGGGGGGGGGTGGGGGGGGGGGGGGGTGGGGGGGGGGGGGGGTGGGGGGGGGGGGGGGTGGGGGGGGGGGGGGGTGGGGGGGGGGGGGGGTGGGGGAACCTGCGGCTCTCCAGATGTTCAGGAACTACAATTCCCATCAGCCCCTACCAGCATGGCCAATTGGCCATGCTGACAGAGGCTGATGGGAATTGTAGTTCCTGAACATCTGGAGAGCCGCAGGTTCCCTACCCCTGGTGTACGGTGTCTTATCACTTAATTTATAGGCTTCAATGTATGGGTCCCTGCAGCTTTGCTGCCACCATGTGGTGAAAATCAAATGACTATGTGAACACTTTCTGAAGAAAGGGAGAATAGGTATCTATCTGCCTTTGGATTGTCCAGTGTTAGTCATTATTATGAATGTGCTATTAAATCTGCTTAAGAAAGAATTGTTGTATATTTGCTTTTTTTCAAGGAATTGGTGTCTGCTTTTCACTCTGACAATTTAGACTCCGTTAGATGAACGGTCGAGGCAGGCAGAATGTAAATGTAGGGGTTTTTTTTTTCTAATTATAGGCAGGAAACCGGAAAGGCAGATACAAAAGACTTTGTGTTCCAAATGTGAGAAAGGGACCTTTATGTTTCTAATGGCGACCTTGCCAGAGCCCAGATGTGTTATATGAAAGGAATTAAATGAGCATGCATAAGCTGAGAGAAGTGAACAAACTTTAAAAGGATTAGAGCATGGGAAATTGAATGTTTGGGAAGAAATCTGCTCTGTAGGCTAGAAAAGCTGCAAGTTTCTGCAGTGTTCTGTTAATTACAACATCAGTTTGGTATTGTCCTGTGTTTTGTTTCTGCCCCCTCTTGAAAACCAGAGGGAAAGGAGAGAATGGATTCTCTTTCTGCCCAGCCATCCTTGAGCCTGAGATATTTTAAATCTTTGCCTATATGAGTAGTCTGACAACTCATGGGCTGCCCTTGGATCTTATAACCTCTTGAGGGGAAGGGTTAGTCAGAAAAGATCAAGTTCTCTCTTTCTCCGCTGTACAATTGTGCTAGCTGTGCCTTTGTTCTGCCTTGTAGTAGCTTCATAATTTGCATTTCAGATGAATGAAAGCCATCCTGATATCACCCATCTCCTTTCATTCCGATCCGCTATTCCAAGAAATGGAAAATTCTTGCTGCACAAGAAAGCTGGAGTTCCAACTTGCACAACCTTTGTACAAGCACACTCCTCTGTTGAAAATGCTAGCAAAGATGCAATGGGTTCAGCTCCTAAGCATCTAAACACTTCCTCTTCCAGTGATATTTATTAATGGAAGTCATCTGCATTATCATTTATATAGGTCTGGCTATCAAAATGCAAAATTGGCTCAGACCCTTCTCAACAGCAATAGAACAATGCAGTTTCAAATAATGTGATCGACGTCCTTCAGTAACACTATAAAGCCATTAAAACAAATTACAGCGTTTGTACAAGCTTCATTCAACAGAATTCTTTCAATGTCTTTTATTTCCAGTCAGCAATAAATCTCCTATGTAAAGCTCAACTGCAGTTAAAAATGGATGAGCGCCCACTATTCTAGTTTTTAATTATAAATAATAATTGCCATTAACAGAAAGAATCAGATGCAAAGGAAATTAATTCATTCTGGATGCCTTGTGAAACAAAAATGGTTTCAGTTATTTTGCAAACAAGTGAAGAGTGTTGACCTGGCTGGCCTCTTTCAGGAGGGAATTCCAAAGTCTGATGTCAGCAGACCCAAGACCCTGTGGTTTATCTTGTTTATTGGAGCAGACCACATTAGAAGATCTGGTAGGCTGCAACAAGAGAAGGCACTCCTGGTAATATCACGGGCTGGATCCAGTGGATTTGTTTCACTAAAGTTAGCATTCTGCCTCACATTGGGGGAAGGGTGTACCTTGTCCTGGAGAAAGGAGCTGCCATGTTTGCAGTACAGATCCATAGGGTCCAGCCTCTTGGTTCCAAGCCATGTTCAGATAAACATTAAAACTAGCACCTTTGATTGTACTTGGGAACTTACTAGTATAATTTATACTAATATGTATATTAACCTTTGATGTTTCCCTCTTTTTGCCTTTTAGTTTGTGTTCATCACCAGTGCCGATTTCCACAGATAATGGTAAGATTCATCCCTTTGTTTAATGATAACATTTGACATGTTAAAGTAGAATCAGAAAGTGAATTCTGCTTCAGATGTATAGTACAAATCCTTGTGAGGTTTTACATCTCTCTGAACGACACTCCCGACCATCACAGGTCTGCTTGCCCCTAGGAGAGAAGAGACATCACAGCAACTTGTTGGGTAGCTAGGCAGTTCAAAAAACATTAGCAAGAACACACACAAAGTCATCAGCTAGCATCTGACAAACAAAAAGCTGACAAACAAAAACCTGTTGTAATAAACAAAGTGTTTGAATCCTGGTGTATTAATTGTGCATTGTAAAATTGTGAGACAGATCATAAATCCAAGTAAATAAGTACATTTTCACCAAGGAATTAGACAATAAGTGCCCAGTGGTTCTTATTTCTTAATAGGCAGATGTGGACAGTGGTGGGATTCAAATAATTTAACAACTGGTTCCAGTGGTAGGATTTAAATAATTTAACAACTGGTTGTTTACAAGCACCATTTTAACAACCGGTTCTGCCAAAGTGGTGCGAACCTGCTGAATCCCACCACTGGATATGGGGTTGTAGGAGCAAAGAAGGGGTGGTGTTAAGTGGCATGGGAAGCCAGTGGGATTTGGGTGGATTATAGTGGCAACATAGGAATGAAAGAAACCTGCAGAGAAGGTTAGAGGTGTATAAACCAGGCCAAGGAAATGTGGGAAAATCTTGTGACACCTTAAAACTAGCTAATATTTATTCTAGCATGTGCTTTCACAAACATCAAAGTGGCTCCACATCAAACTGAAGCTTTTTTCTCGCTTTCTTTTTGCTTCCTTTCATTCACTCAGACTCTGGGCCATTTCTGGGAGGGCGAACTCAGATTTTGCTTTGACATGCATGCTTCTCAAGAGCTTTTAACCAGTCCTGGCACTCTGTTTATGAAGCATATTTGCAAACTTATTTATCAAGTTGGCAGTCCACATTTTTGATGTGCAGCAAAAAACATAGTATGTAAAGAGGCCTGTAGTGGGAGATGGACGGGAAGGCAGCTGAGAATAAACATAGAACCCAACAAATGTCTCAGCATGAGAACAGATGCTCTGACAATCCTTCTTGAGCTACATTTGCACATGGCTTGAGAGGTGAGGGTCTGGATAGAGGCCTCAGAAAAGAAATTTTGTAAGTATCCCTTAGCTTCACAGCTGCTGTTCACTTGGTAAAGTGTCCTCTCTGATTTCTACGCTATAGAACTGGAGACATATGTTTGTGCTTCGATAATATCACAGTTGTCCAACTGACTTGGCTGGACTTTGTAATTTTTTTTGTTTCATTTCAATTGTTTGAAAACCTCTATCTGATTTGTTCACAGTGTTCATTTTGGTATACATTCTCAAGGACATTTCTACCCCTTTTCTCATTTCTCCTCCCCCCCCCCCCAAAAAAAAAGAGAGAACTCTTTGGCTAAGCACCAGAATCACAATTCAGACTACTTGAAACACTCCTTTGTGTTTCTCTTCTAAATTAACAACAGCTAGGCAAATCAGCCAGCTGTATTCAACTTTTCAAGTGAAGTCACCACCAAGATCTGCTTAAGAAACATTTAGGCTATAAAGAGCAGGTGATAATATTTTGAATTTCAAAATTTGTCTTTAGGAAAAGCAGAGAACTTGTGCTTTCACAACGGCTATTTGCTGATGCTTTCTAAACAAGTAAATGGATGAACGTGTTGTAAAGGTACCTTATTAAATTATGCTGCAGTTTTTCAAAATGTACCTGCACTTTGACTTGACAGTGCATGGCATTCATTGCAGTCAAAGGCTGGAATCCCATGCATACTTAAAAAGGAGCCTTCCCATAGAATTTGGTCTGATTTCCCAACAAGAAAAACTGGCGTAGGGTTGGGCTGAAGGTTACATCTCTTGTTTGTTCTCAGCAAATACAGATCTGGCATTATCTTTTCATCTCACTTTTATTACAATGGGGCCTGATCTTAAGGCGTTTGTGGTGAAAAAATCTCTGCCGTCTTATTTATTTATTTATTTATTTATTTATTTATTTATTTATTTATTTATTGTATTTGTATACCGCCCTCCCCGAAGGCTCAGGGCGGTTTCCAACAAAATAAAAATTTAAAACATCATATATATAAGTTAATTAAAATACATAAAATACATAAAATATTAAACTAGAGATGGCTTCAGCTATTCTATTCCCTTTATGAACCACCGGAGGCTGGGGATGTTTGCTTTTTATCGGGTTGATATTATCCTCATGGATTAAAACGCCTGGCAGAACAGGTCCTTTACAGGCCCTGCGAAATGGTAACCTGCGAGGGCCCCCCCTGGATCTCACCTGCTCGCTCACCGTGGTAGGGGCTGACAGAAAAGCCCCTGGGCCCTTGTAGAGCAGCTGGATCTTCAGCTAGGGATTACCAGTAGGTCCGCTTCTGATGAACGGAGGCCCAGGAAGGGCGAGCATAGGGAGATGGTCCTTTATTATGCAGGGCCAGCGCCGCCGGTAATGGCTTTTAAAGGTCAAAACCAAACTTTTAAAACATGACCGTACCGAACGGCAGCCGCGAAGTTGGTGGCAGGGACCGAGATCCGGGTCCCTCGCTGTTGTTCGAAAGGGGAGTTCAGCCGTGATTCTGTAATGAAATTTCAGTTCGGATCATGGCTAAAGGTGTCTGCCAGAGAGCGAAGCAGTAGTCTAATCTAGAGGTGACCGTGGCATGGATCAGCAGTGGCCGATCAGAACCGAGATACTGGCCAGTAGCCGTGGCCTGCCGCAGATGGTAAAGCTGCCTAGCTGTCTGGGTGACCTGGACCACCAACGATAGAGAGATGGATCCAGAGTCACCCCAGGCTCTGGCGGACAAAGGTTTTAACGTCTCGCCTAAGAAGGTAGGCAGGCTAAAGGCCACCGACACTTCCGCCCAGCCACAGGACCTCCGCCTTAGTGGGATTCAACTTCAGCCGACTTGCACTCAACCAACCAGCCACAGCATCAAGACAACTGGAGAGCATCAGGCCGGTGGCCTGGCTGCCCTCCGACATTGTGAATGAGCTGGTGTCACCAGCGATGGTGACACCCAGCCCAAAACTCCGAATCCATTCCCTAGTACGTAGATATTAAAAGCATCGGGAGAGTATCGCCCTGCGCACCTCACACATAATGGGGCGACGCCAGACCACCGGCTGCCACCTGCTGTCCCCGATTCGAGGAACGAGATCAGCCAATTTGCTGGGCTGAATCTCGGACTCGACAATACAGTGAGGCGGGACCAAGAGGTCAAAATTCACCATATCAACTCTGCGTGACTTAACACCAACAGTGCCAAACCGGGCCTCTGTCCAGCGGTAGTCGTGAGCCCACAACAGTGACCAGCACTGCCTCGGGTTTCATGACCAGTGCGGTGCCTGCAGGGACTCAAAGGGACCAGCAACACGGGGCCAGGTCATCCAGGGAATCTGGAGCTGAGCCGCCACTGGCCGCTTCAATTACCTCCAAGTCTTCCAAGAAATGGTAAATTTCAGGAAACTCGGGCTGTAATTCTTGGCTCGGATCTCCAGGGATCTTAAGCGCGGCCTTTTAGGAGCTGGGCGGACCACTCGCCTTTAAGCCACTCCAGGGAAAACTCCCTTTGCCTGGGTTGGTTGGTGCTTGACTATATCCAACAGGGTGGCTCCGGCTCCCTCCCCCCCGCCGCTTCTCACCAACCGGAAGGGCAATGGGTCAAAAAAAAAAGGGACAAGGGCAAATATTCAGATGTATCCATGGTAGAGCATCATTTTAAAAAAAGGCTTTCTAATTCTTGTAGAAAAAATGTCCTTCCCCCCTCTGGTGCTCCAAAAAAAGGAGATTATGATTATGAAGAGCAAACACAGATTCTCAAAATTGTGAATTGTCTAAGGAAATGTATAGAGAGATCCCCCCCACCTTCTTTCCCCTTTTCCTAGAAGTCTAGCAGGGTTAATTACAGGGTTAGTCTGAGTCAGTAGACTTACACTGGAGCAACTCTGGGATTGCTCTATGAATCAACCAGTGAAACTGACTGGGAGTAAAGCTCAGGATGAGCAAAAAAAAGTTTCTGTCCACTATGGACAATTTATTATCACAGACATGGTGATTTTTTTCCTTTTCTGAAATCTCCATGTTTGGAAGTGATATGGTTGATCCTGTTTGTGAATACAGCTCACAGCCAATATTCTCCTTCACTGCAGCCTGCTGTACTTGCTGGAATGCAGCTCATGGGGTGGGGGTGGGTGGATCCTTGGGAAGGGATGCAGTGTGGGGGTCTACTGTGGAAGGAAGATTTGGAGCTCCCTCTTGTACAATCTGTGCACTTCTACTCACAGAAGGCAATTTAGGCTCCAACCTGGTATCCTTATCACCTGGTGCTATTTAGCAGGTAGAAGGGGAAAACTGTTACCATCTTGCTGTGCTTGTGTTCTTCCCTGAAACACCTGGTTGACCTGTAGACCCTGGTTTAAATAGGCACAGGTGCACAGATGTTGGTATCGACTAGGCACAGGACTGATCCAGCAAGGCCATTCCTCTCCAAATGCACGTGAGGGGTAGGAAGTGTGTCCCCAAGACCTATTCCTCTCATGTACGGGAACGAGATGTCATGGGGAAGGCCAGATAGAAAGGCCTTTTGGTGACATAACTTTCAAATGAACAGTCACCAGTGTGCATTCTGGGGTTCTGTGATCCTGAAGGGGCTGCACCAACAGATCTGGAATTGTTTGAGTGCTGCATCTGAGTGTTCTGTTTACATTCAGAATTATTTATTTATTTATTTATTTATTTATTTATTTATTTATTTATTTATTGTATTTGTATACTGTCATGTCTCAAGAAACAGGAGTCGGAGGAACAAAACATAGTACTTTATTCCATAGCTGCTACTCACACATAGCTTAAAATCACTCTGCAGCTGTGCTCAATATAACACACTTACTAATTACCACCACAGTGCAACAGCTGCAGACTCTTAAAACCATACAATACATTACACCCCTTCCCCCTAACTCCTGTATTAATCTCAGGATTCTCTTTCATGCGATCGCCTCAGCTCCCGCTCTGGGCTCCTTGAGTCTGTGTTTGTTCCTGGTTCTGCAAAACAATTGGACCCTTTGCTGTTTCCTTATCCTGCATCTCCTGCCTGCGCTTCCTTAACTTCCCAGGTTCCTCGGGGACACTTTGGACTATTTACTGCTTCCTCATCCTGCAGCTCCATCTGCCCCCTTAACTCCCTAGGGATTCCTCAAGGACCAGGGGTTCCTGATCTACTATTGGACCTGGTAACTCCTCCTTACTTGGCTAACATGTCTCAGGATCACCTGCCCTTCTTCAGTTTCCACCCTATAAGACAAGGGTCCTGTTGGCTGCCTCACAACTGCTGGGACCCAACACGGACCTGCTCCATAATTTCGGACATACACCGTGGTCATCCCTATCAAATGTCCGAGGTGCTTTCACCACTTGGTCTTCTTTTCGCTGACGATCATCAACTGAATCGGGATGTATCTTCGGGTCCAGCAACGCTGTAAGTTTCCGGAGCCCATTAGCAACTCCGCAGGGACTCCTCCCGGTGCATAAAATGGTGTGTTATGTGCTGTGTTAACAAAAAAATTCGCCAACCGACGGTGCCAATCCCCCTCTACTATTCTCACGCAATGCATCCTTTTGTTGTACGCATTCATCCTTTCTGCCTGCCCATTCGTGAGTCGGATGAAAAGGGGTCGGTGTAACCTGGGCGAATAAATACCATTATTAGCCAGGAATACTCTAAACTCCTTAGATACAAACGCTGTCCCATTATCCGGATACCACCGTATCCGGGAGTAGCCATGGGTTGTAAATAACTTACGCAGTGCCCTAATTACTGTTTGTGATGTCATTGACATTACTGGTAACACTACTTCTAGCCATTTGGATTATGAATCCATTACACTGAGAAACACCTGGCCCCAAAAGGCCTCCCAAAATCACATGTTCCCTTGACCACGGTCTCCTTTGTGGGACTCCCATTGATAGGTAGGGGTTTGAGGTGGGGCAGGTCGCTGCTATCTGACACTCCCTGCACCTGGCCACCCATTCTTCTATTTCTCGGCTATCCATCTCTTTTTTTGGCCACCACACATAACCACGGGCCACGCCTCTATTCTCACTCATTCCAGGGTGCCCTACATGCAAGGCCTCCAGCACCCCAATCTCCAAAGCTGCTGGGATCACTCCTCTATTTCCTCACATTAAGCACCCATTGTAGACAGATATCATCTCGCGGCTGCCTCATTCCAAATGGTCTAAATTTTTCCTCTAACTTACCTTAATGGTTAACCCTTCCATGCCCACCCAAGACTCGGGTAAGCACTGGGTCCTTAGCTGACCTCTCTGCTATTTCTGCCGCTTGCACTGGAGGCTCTGATAATGATCTCCAACATCAAAACCTCCAAAAGTGGGGAGTGATCTTCCTCCTCCCTTTGTGTACTGGCAAGCCACTCAACGCATCTACATGCCCAATTTTCCTTCCCGACTGGTGCTGTAAGACATAATCATATGCATTCAGAAACATTGCCCACCGTTTTGCATTCTAGGGGACAATATCTGTGGTGTCTGGCGCTTTGAGGAAAATGGGGCCAATCCCAACAGCGGCTTATGGTCTGTAACAATCACAAAATGGTCGCCTATACATCGCAATCATGAAACTTCTTAACCCCAGCCACTATTGCTAATGCCTCCTTATCTATTTATGCGCATAATTTCATTCACAGTTGCAGACAACGCCCTAGAATAATAATGCGAATTGGAGCTTCCCGTGATATCCTCCAATTGATGGCTCAACACTGCTCTAACTCCACATCGGGAGGTATCGCGACGCCAAACCAATGGCTTCCTCTCATCAAAATGAACCAATACACTTTCTGGGATGACAACAATCTTTTGACATCCTCGGAATGCCTTCTCATGCTGACTTGTCCACTGCCACACTGCCCGCTTATCTAATAAACGGTGCAGTGGCTCCAAGCCACTGTGGCCTTTATGCTTTTAAGAACGAATGGTAAAAATTTAGCAATCCCAAAAATGCCTGTAGCTCTTGTTTCTTGACTGTGGTGCTGGGGCATCCTGGATGGCCCCTCACCCTTGCTGGGATGTCGGGTGTATTCCCCCCTTGCATCTACCTATGTATCCCAAAAACTCTACTTGCGCTTACTCCAAACACACATTTTTCACGCTTTCACGCAACCCTACATCTGAGAAGCACTGTAGTACTCCTCTGCACTGCGTTACCAGTTCCTCCTCAGTTGCACCCACTATCAAGACATCATCAAAATAATGGGTATGACTCCCGGCAAGTTTCTTAATATTTCCTTCCATCAAACTCTGGAATATCCCAGGAGCTACACTCCCACTCCAAATTGCAGCCGCCACTCTTGAATGCCCCCCCCCCAGAGTCACTATAGTCTGGGCTTCTGCAGTGGCATCATCCACTTCCAGCTGCTGGTATGGCTGCCCAGCTAGATCTAATTTTGCAAAAACCTTTCCCCAAGCCAATAAGTTGCTAACAACTGACTGACAACTGGCACTGGGTACTGATGTTTCTGGGTAATGCCTTGTTAATTGTGCACTTATAATCAGCACAAATGCTATATTAATCCCCATTGGCCTCTTAGGGGGGTCAGCAATTGGAGTTTCCCACTTTGCATTTACCACTGGCTCCATTATTCCCTGTTCCAATAACCGGATCTAGTTCTGCATCCACTTTTAGAGCTTAAAGCAAATGGAATACTGGCGTGGATTTTAGACGACAAGTGGGGGTACTTGGAAGGATCAAGATACAATGATATAGATGGACTCCTTATATCAGTCTCTCAGTCCCTCAGCAAACACACTCTTAAATTCTTTCCACTAGCACCTCCCATGTTAACTTCTTGTTAACCTCATGAATTCCAGTAATTGTAATTCTAACCTCCCAAACCAGTCCAACCCCAAGAGGCTCGTCCGCCTTCCTTCCACTATTAACAATTTCAAACATCCATCAAACATATGATATTTTACATGGACATTACACATGCCAACCACAGGTACCCTATGTCCCTGATAATCCGTAAGTGGTAAGTCACAAGATTGAATGTCCAAATCACCCTGTGGGTAAATGCTTTATAAGTGTCCCATGAAACGATGGAGAATGCTGACCCAGAATCCACTTCCATCACACAAGGGACATCCTGGATTCTGCTACAGTCACCGACAACTTACGCTTGAATCTCGGGTTGCACGCGGAGTTAATGGCGACTAGCTGCGTAAACACCATCACACTGCTCAAGTAGGGGTTGGCCAGTCAAGCTAGCTACATTGGGACAGTGCAAGGTGCATCCACAGAGTGTGTAGTAGATGAGTTAGGAACATGTCTTCTTAGTCCTTGATGCCTTTTTTCTCTGCACACCCTCCCAATATGCCCCCAACAAGCACAACAGAAACATTGCAGCCTCTTTAAATTTACACCTTTCTCTCTCATGGGGCCCACCACCAACTCATACATTTCTCTGTTAACATCCCTCCCCCCTCTGTTGTGGTGGTCTTCCCATCTTCATTGCACCATGCTGTAGTCTCTGAATTTCACCACAATTACCCGGGTCTACAGTCCCACTGCCAGCTGTTTGTAACTTCTGTGGGCTCTCTGGCTTGTCGTGACCTCCCGAGTAGAGGCTGCAGCAAGTTCAAAATTCAAGGCTTCTTGGTACGTCGCTTGAAAAGTCAAGTCTGTCTCTTTTGCCAGCAGCAACTTTTGCAATGGTGCCTCTCTGTATTACAGACCAGACGCATCCCCTAACATTTCTTCCAAATTTAGGCTCAATTACATTGTTGTGCTAACCGCCGTAAGACTGCAACATAATCTGCAATGTTTTCAGTCCCCTCCTGATCACGTTGTTATAAAAAAATCAATCTGTCTAGCTATTTTACCTAACGGTTGGGAAATGAAACACCTTTAATGCAGTCAGTATTTCTACAAGCGGTGTTGTTGATAAGTCTCTTTGGCGCTTAATCAATGCTGGAGGTAGGTCAAACACCCCTTCACCATACAGAGGCTCAAAAACACGGCTCTTCCTCCTCTTCTGGGTCTGTTATGCCATTTGCCAGAAGATAAAATTCCAATCGGGCCTCATAACTCTGCCACTTCAAAGGAAACTCCAACCAACTGTTCCAGCTGCCCTTGAAAGGCCATAATTTACTCACAGTCCTTGCTTCACAAAACTTGCTAGACTCGTCATAAGTTTATCCTCGTCGCCAATTGTCATGTCTCAAGAAAACAGGAGTTGAGGGAACAAAAAACATAGTACTGCCCCATAGCTGCTACTCACACATAGTTAAAAATCACACTGCAGCTGTGCTCACTATAACACACCTACTGCTTACCAATTACAGTGCAACAGCCAGTGTAGACTCTTAAAACTATACAATACATTATATATAACCGCCTCCTCAAGGCTCAGGGCGGTTTCCAACAAAATAAAAAATTCTAAAACACTCATATATATAAGCACTAATTAAAATACATGTAAAAATTTACATAAAATATTAAACTAGAGATGGCTTCAGCTATTCTATTCCCCCTTTTATGAACCCACGGGAGGCCAGGGATGTTTGCTTTTTTTATCGCGGTTGATATTATCCCGTTGGATTAAAACGCCTGGCAGAACAGGTCCGTTTTACAGGCCCCAAGGCGGAAACTTTGTAACCCGCGAGGGCCTCCCCCTGGATCTCACCTGGAAGCCTCGTTCCACCAGGTAGGGGCCAGGAGTCAGAAAAGCCCCTGGGCCCTTGTAGAAGCTGGGCTGGATCGGCCTTCAGGCTAGGGATTACCAGTAGGTCCGCTTCTGATGAACGGAGGGGCCCAGGAAGGGCGAGCATAGGGAGAGATGGTCCTTTATTATGCAGGGCCAGCGCCGCCGGTAATGGCTTTTAAAGGTCAAAACCAAAACTTTTAAAACATGACCCGCAGTACCGAACGGGCAGCCAGTGCGTAGTTGGTATAGGGACCGAGTAATCCGGGTCCCTCGCTGTTGCTCCGGAAAGGGGAGTCTGGCTGCCGTGATTCTGTACCGAAATTTCAGTTTCCGGATCATGGCCAAAGGTAAGCCCGCTGTAGAGCGAAGCTAGCAGTAGTCTAATCTAGAGGTGACCGTGGCACGTGGATCAGCAGAAAGTGGGCCAGATCAGAACGGGAGAGATATCGGGCCAGTAGCCGTGGCCTTCGCCGCAGGATGGTAAAAGCTGCCTTGGCTGGTCTGGGTGACCTGGACCACCAATGATAGAGAGATGGATCCAGAGTCACCCCAGGCTCTGGCGGACAAAGTTAGTTTTAACGTCTCGCCTAAGAAGGGTAGGCAGGCCAAAGGCTGCACCGACACTCCCGCCCAGCCACAGGACCTCCGCCTTAGTGGGATTCAACTTCAGCCGACTTTGCACTCCAACCAACCAGCCACAGCATCAAGACAACGCTGGAGAGCATCAGTCCGAGGTCGGGCTGCCCTCCGACATTGTGAACAAGAGCTGCGTGTCATCAGCGACAGGTGACACCGCAGCTCCAAAAAAACTCCGAATCCGCTAGACTCTCGCCAGGGGGGTGCATGTAGATATTAAAAAGCATCGGGGAGAGTATCGCTCCTTGCGCACCTCACACATAATGGGGCGACGCTTTGAGATCTCACTCCCCGATGCCACCTGCTGTCCCCGATTCGAGGAACGAGATCAGCCAATTTGCTGGGCATGAATCTCGGACCCGACAATACCAGTGAGGGCGGTGGACCAAGAGGTGGTCGTGGGTCTACCATATCGAACTCTGCGTGAGATCTAACAACACCAACAGTGCCGAACCGGGCCTCTGTCCAAGTGTAGTCGTGAGGTCGCCCACAACAGTGACCAGCACCGGCTCGGGTTTCATGACCAGTGCGGAAGCCTGCAGGGACTGGAAGGGATCCAGTAACACGGGGCTTGTGTCATCTCAGGGAATCTGGAGCTGAGCCGCACACCGGCCGCTTCAATTACCTCCAAGTCTTCCAAGAAATGGTAAATTTCAGGAAACTCGGGCGGTAATTCTTGGCTCGGATCTCCAGGGATCCTAAGTGCGGTCTTTTTAGGAGCGGGCGGACCACTGCCTCTTTAAGCCGACCAGGGAAAACTCCTTGCTCAAGGGAGCAGTTGACTATATCCAACAGGTGGCTCCGAAGCTCCTCCCTGCCGGCTTTCACCAACCGGGAAGGGCACGGGTCAAAAGGACAAGGGCAAATATTCAGATGTATCCATGGTAGAGCATCATTTTAAAAAAAGGCTTTCTAATTCTTGTAGAAAAAATGTCCTTCCCCCCTCTGGTGCTCCAAAAAAGGAGATTATGATTATGAAGAGCAAACAATAGGATTCTATAAAATTGTGAATTGTTTGGAGAAAATGTATAGAGAGATCCCCCCCACCTTCTTTCCCCTTTTCCTAGAAGTCTAGCAGGGTTAATTACAGGGTTAGTCTGAGTCAGTAGACTTACACTGGAGCAACTCTGGGATTGCTCTATGAATCAACCAGTGAAACTGACTGGGAGTAAAGCTCAGGATGAGCAAAAAAAAGTTTCTGTCCACTATGGACAATTTATTATCACAGACATGGTGATTTTTTTCCTTTTCTGAAATCTCCATGTTTGGAAGTGATATGGGTTGGATCCCCAGGTTTGTGAATACAGCTCACAAAGCCAATATTCTCCTTTTTCACTGCAGCCTGCTGTACTTGCTGGAATGCAGCTCATGGGGTGGGGGTGGGTGGATCCTTGGGAAGGGATGCAGTGTGGGGGTCTACTGTGGAAGGAAGATTTGGAGCTCCCTCTTGTACAATCTGTGCACTTCTACTCACAGAAGGCAATTTAGGCTCCAACCTGGTATCCTTATCACCTGGTGCTATTTAGCAGGTAGAAGGGGAAAACTGTTACCATCTTGCTGTGCTTGTGTTCTTCCCTGAAACACCTGGTTGACCTGTAGACCCTGGTTTAAATAGGCACAGGTATAAATAGATGCTGGTACGACTAGGCACAGGACTGATCCAGCAAGGCCATTCCTCTCCAAATGCACGTGAGGGGTAGGAAGTGTGTCCCCAAGACCTATTCCTCTCATGTACGGGAACGAGATGTCATGGGGAAGGCCAGATAGAAAGGCCTTTTGGTGACATAACTTTCAAATGAACAGTCACCAGTGTGCATTCTGGGGTTCTGTAATCCTGGAAGGGGGCTGCACCAACAGATCTGGAATTGTTTGGAGTGCTGCATCTGAGTGTTCTGTTTACATTCAGAATATGGTATAGCAAGCCTGAAACTGAATTCAGCATCCTTAAATGCAAATCAATTGCTTATTTTTCTTAAATGGAGTTTACAAGACCATAAAAGGTGTCTATAAAGAGGGTATATAAAATATCACAGCATAGTAATAAAAGCAATTTGTTCTTGTTGCCAGAGAAAGCTGACTTCAAAAGGATATGGGACACAACCCAGCACTGTTAAAATAATGGTAATGTTGCTATTCAGTAGAATGCAGATTGAACCCTTTGTTCTTTTTTTTGTCCATAACACCATTCAGGAGTGGGGTGGGTGTGAAGGGGGGAGATTTTTTACTTGCATTGAAGTATGTCTGACACACACAAAAAACCCCTGTGTCCTAGTAGCCCATGGGAACGAGAGAGAAAAATAGCCACAAACAAAAGAAGGCTGACCTCTTAAGACTCATTGTCAGACTTAAATGGAAAGAGTAAATACAATTAGGTTTTGGGAATTCACTCTTTCTTCATAGTTTAGGATGGCAGGCTCGTTCAGCAGAAGTCAGTGCTATTGACTTTCGTAGTGCTATCATTTTGCCTTCAAAGTGCATATCCTCATGCTTAATTCACTGGAGCATGGAATGTTCCGATGATGAACCTCCAAATCAGTGGGCGAGCAGGACTCACGTAGTGGTAATGTTGGTATTATCACAAAGTGTAGATGTGCCCTATGTGCCCATTGGTGGGCAACATTCCATCTACTCCCCACCCACCCAGGAGCCTCCCCCCATGCCAAACTACAAGGCAGCCAATTGGGGCAGTGGTGGCTCACTCTCCTATTCACCCTCTCCCACCCCACCAATCCCCTGCAAAGTCAGCCTGCCAGAAGCATGCCCACACCTGCCATCTCCCACCCCCAAAGACAAGCCTTGCCAGTGTGGCAGTGGTACCTTACTGCCCTGTCAATCCCACTAGTGCCCTCTCCACCCCACCCCCCACCCCCCCACCCTCCACATACCAATTCAGGCCCTGCCGGGCATCAGTGTTAAGCCGCCAGTACCCCTCAAGGCCTGGCAAAAGCCCCTTTTCCCCTGTAAGATGAAGCCGGACCCAAGCCATCCCATTCCATCCTCCCTGTATCGATTCGATTTCGAATACCTTTAATGGCATATAATCCTCCCCGTATCCCAAAAAGCAAGTCAGGCCGGCATGGCAGCGGCGGTTTGCCACCCACTGCCTCGCCTGCCTAGCTCAAACTGCCCCATTCCACCCTCTCTCCACTCCAAGCCTCCTCATTACACCCTCTCCCAGCCCCCAAAAGCAAGCTGGCTCCGAGGAACAGTGGTGGTTTGCCACCTGCTGCTTCACAGGCTCATCCCAAACCACCCCATTATACCCACCTCAAAAAGCAATTCAGGCCAGTGGGCCAGCAGCAGTTAGCCCCCACTGCCTTGTCGACCCACTCTAAGTTTCCGCATTTTATGTAGACAAATCCTGCCCCATCAATTGCCGACTTTATAGTCTCAATTTTTGCTTTCCCCATATCCATTTTATTTCTGCTCCCCCTTCTAGTCTTTGGTTATCTGAACCTACTATTAAAGTGCTTCCTTAATAACCTTCCAACACCAAATACCCATTTGTTCCATTCTGAAGTTTGTGCTAGAGCCGTTCCACCTCAAATTGCACATTCTTCTTATCATGCCATGTATTTTTGAGTCCTTTTAGCAACCACCCTAGGAGATATTAGGTAACCACACAGGTTACCTGGCCACAACGTTGAGGGGAAAGGAGACGAATAAATTTTCAAAGGGTCAGAAATGATTTCTGGAGCAAGGGGATGGTAGGGAAGATCCCAGGCTGTCAGCATCTTCCTCTTGCAGTTTGCGAGATCCAGTCCACTATCTTCCTGGTTTGGGATGAGGAGAAGATATCGGTGCTTTGATTCACAAGTTTGTTTGGCCTTTAATTGTACAATCGGAGCTTCCATAAGTTCAAGACTTTTACATAGAGACTGAAAAGGGCTGGGGGAGGTGGGCTTCTTTTCTTCCACATGCAGGTCCCAGAAAATGTGCATGGTCTTACTCAGTTTCTTCTAGTTTAAAATAATAGGGGAGGACATTTGTGTGAATTGTATCCAACTGCAGTTCCTTTAGAGACTATCAGTCCCATCCCAGGATTCAAATGAAACCCTATCACAAAAATATTTGGGAGTCTCTTTACGCAGCTCTCACTATCAACTGCTTTGCTAGGACTTCCTGAGCTGCCCTTGGTTTCTGTCAGAAATTGAACCCTCAGCCTTATAAGCTGTATTTGTGATGGAATGTTAACTTATGACTAAATGTATTGCCACAGTTGCTATGCATATAATATTACTGAGGCTTAGACAAATGTCCAGTTCTTGGATCCCAACTTGTTTTAATCTTAATTAAAGCCATACCTGAGATCATCTCAGTCCGGCCAGGACAGATACTTTGCTATTTATCACTGAGAACCCGAGCAAAATTACTCTGGTTCAACAAGAACAATATTGCTGAAGCTCCTTGTGTTTTTCATCAGATTAAATGATGTGCTGACTATAGCTGTTATGCAGGTATCATGATAGGCCACATCAAATCCAGTGCGGTGCACAAATGAAGCTATCCCATTCATGTATGATTTCTTAATCTTTGCTCCATGACTTGGATGAAAGGGTTGAAATAATCTTTTTTCCCCCCGGATGCGCAGAAGTCCCAAAATTAGGATGGAGAGCTGAAGACAGAAATAAATTTCAAAAGGGCTTCAATAGGTTGAAGAACTGGGCTGAAATTAACAAAGTTTGGTAGTTACAAATGTAAGAGCCAGCATGGTTCTTGGTTAAGGTCCTGAGAAACACCTGTTCAGATCCCTCCTTGTGTTGTGAAAGCTTCCTGGGTGATCTTAGGTCAGTCTCGCGCTCTCAGTCCTGACCCTGGCTAGTATTTGAATGGGAGACCTCCAAGGAATACCAGGGTCATGATGCAGAGGTAGGCAATGGCAAACCACCTCTGAATATCTCTTCCCAGAAAACTCTCTAGGGTCACCATAAATCAGCTGTGACTTGACAGCAAGAAAAAGTTACCAATGTGAAGTTCTGTGTTTAGTCAGCAGTATCAAATCAAACAGGAATCAGATACAGCAGTAGTATGTATGAAAAAGATCTCTGCATTATAAGTTGCAAGCTGAATATGTAACACTGCTGTAAAAAAACATTCATGCAATCTTAGGCCACATCATTAGAAGGATAGTATATGTGATCTAAGACTGCCTGGTCCTGCCTATCTGCCAGAAAAGACCCAAAGACCAGCAGAGGCCTCAGATATGGAGAGTAGAAGAGGTCAGCGACATCTTGTTTTTCCCCTTTCCTTCCCAGGTCTCTTTTCTGCAGCTTGGAACCTTTTTTGTGGACTGCTGTTTGATCCCTTAATCACACACATATCCAACAGCCTTCCTTAACTTCCCACACCTCTTCCCCACTTGCCTGATAGCCTAGCTCAGAGGTCTGCAAACTTGGCTCTCCCATGTTCATGGACTACAATTCCAATCAGCCCTGCCACTTGGCCCCCTGGCCTAGCTGGTCAGTGCCAGCTACAACTGTTCTTTAAAGGAGCAAGCGTAGCAGCTGTGTATTGCTTGTCCTGGTAGTGCTGACCTTCTTGCTGTCAAGGTGGCCAAAGGATCTGTTAGCAGTCCAAAGGTTGTGGCTGGGTTATCCTATTCCATGCTCGTCAGACCTCATGTGAAATACTGTGTTTGGCCTTTAATTGTACAAGCTGCAGCAGATTCAGTATAGGGAAATGAAGAACCTCAGTGGTCTGGAAAAGTCTAGACTGAGAGCATTTGGCTTGGAGAAGAGAAGACTGAAGGGAGCATGATCACGCTCTTCCAGTACTTAAAGTGATGAAGAGAGAGACTGCTGCTCCAGAAGGCAAGCCTAGATTTAGTGGGTTTAAGCTAAAGGTGGGTAGTTTTTTGACAAAAATTAGTAGTAAATTCCTAGTGGTAGGAGCCATTCCACAATGGTGTCCGTTTCTTAGTGGGGACTCTTCCCATTGCCAAAGATCTTGAAGCAGACGCTGGACAGCTGTTTTTCAGCAGTCTAGTTTTGAGTTTCCGTGAATAGCAGGTTAGACTGGATAGCAGAAATAGATTATGTTTGTAATCTATATGTCCATTTGTGGTGGTCCAAATAATTTAAAGTGGCTGTTATGGTTAAAGGAAGGAAGTTGTGTGTTTTGCTTCTTGAACATCTGACATTAGTGCCAAGACCTTGTAAGGCTGGTGGTGCCTCTGGTTGTATTTGGGGTGACTCAGCAGGGGTCTTTGCTTAAAGGGAAAACATAGAATTTATTTTATGAGTACATGTTTCCTAAGAACCTCTTAAGGAAAAGATGATTCATAACTTAACTCCTACTGTCTGGCATCAGCAGACCAATGCAGCAATGCAACATCCCTCTTACTAAAGCATTCTCAGTAACTCCTATGTTCCTCTCTCAGCTTCCTAATATCTCTAACTCCCTGAGAGCCTGTGTCCTTTGTGGGCCATGAGATGCTTTGTAAGACAAATTATTCGTATGAAACTCATATTCTTTGGAGAAACAGGGATTTCCAAATGAGTAGGAGAATCTGGCAGAGTTACCCATTTTTTATTCCTACTGGTAGGGTAGAAAGCTGTTACTGACTCATTGTTTTCTTAGTCATTGGCAACAACCCCCCTCCCCCCAATATATTCAGACTTCCGAAGCAAGTGAGTTCCATCTTTATGAAGTCTCTCATGTTGTAGGATTAGTCCTTAGGTCTACTGAATTTTTGTTCCTGTGTACACGTTTTTAGGAGGACTCCATGCCTGAAGACACGGGATTATGGTATTCACAAAAAATATATGCAAGGTACTGGAAGCATTACAACCAAGCTATGCAGTGGATGCACAGGCACAAAATTGCTTACAGAAAAGCAATGGAGTCCGTCTTCCCTTCTGATCATTCTAGTAGACGTTACTCTGACTGGGATGGAGGTAGCGACTTGAGAGATGGATCATATTCTTCCAGCAGCCAAAGTAGCAGGCACTGGCACCCACCCAGACCTCAGCTTACATCTCATGACAAAAAACCAGCAGTGGACAAAGATTCCAAAACAGACAGTGAGTCTGAAGATGAAGAGGCTATAGAGTGTGATGTGAGTAACATGGAAATTACTGAAGAACTCCGCCAGTATTTTGAACAGACTGAGAGGCACAAGGAAGAGCTGCGTAAGTACCATTTTGTTTCATACCAGCTGGTGCTAATATTACTGATCTCCTTATTTATCACATTTGTACCAGACCCTTCTTTCAAGGACTTCCACTGGAAGTGTCTAAGCTCTTCCAGCCTGCTGAATTGTCCACAGTATCAGTGTTCCTTTCCTGGGATTTAAGATGGCGGACAACAGCTAGTCATGATCAGAGGTGGTTAATATTAGATGAATACATTTCTCAAGGACAGTAAATGTATCTTACAGCAATTAAAAAGATATGTTGAACTGGAGTTGTTAGAGCCATAACTAAGGGTTACAATCAATATCTTTCAATGTGGGCCTATTTTATCCTAGTTTCTTCCTTTGCATGGCTGCCCATTTCTGTGAAGGAATCAAGTGAAGACCGGGAGGAAATACTCCAGTTTAGCACAAGCCCTGGTCTTTTGTATTTATACGCAAGCATATCTGCGCATGCGCAAACATCTCCAGTGTCCCTAATTCTGATTGGATGTTGTTTTGGGGCAGCAGCGGGGGAAAACAAAGCCCCCCCTTTTTCCGGTTCTGTATAGGGCCTGGCGCAGGCCTCAACATGGCAAGCGGCGGCAAAAATCACACAGCGTCACATCACATTCCCACTCACATACTACTTCTATATATTTTGTGGGAAAACGAGAGAGCAAGTGAACACTGCGGGTGATATGCCCACTAACATTCGGCCCAAAGTGTACATCTTCATATCTTCACACTCTAAGCTACCAGTACATGTACAGAAAAGAAAATGGGGACATTTCGAGAGTCCACTCCTGATTAATCCAGGCAAAATGGCATCCAGTTGATACCATGAACAGAAAACGTGCTTGGAGGAACATTTCAAGAAGGGCGGACTGCAACAGTTGGTGGCTAAGAAGGGTTGAAAACTGACATGACGTCAGGTGCAAATATCAAGAAATTGGGGGGCAGGGGGCAGGCCTGGAAAAAAAAACTGGTTCTGCTCCCCTGGTGTTTGCATGGTAGTGGGTTCAACGCGGGATTTTTGAAAAGAATCTCCAAATTGGCAATTTTTGAAAATCCCAGGATGAGGGATATCTTGGGGCAAACCTGCTTTTGGACCGGGAACCATGCAAACTTCTTGACCAAACCAGGATATTTCCCTTGCTCAATCCACAATATTTGGACCATGGAGAAATGACCGAATTTAGGCTAACATACTAAGTAATGGAAAAAAACTTATAAGAATACATACATTCTACATACTGTGCATGATTTACACTAGATTCCAGATAGGAGAATTTACACTAGATAGGTGAATTTGCCCATTGAGTTTTTCTGAACAGAAAATTATCAACAACCACCGTGACTTTATTTGGCATTTAAAATAGATTCTAGAGCGTTGCCAGATATTTTTGAAATATGAATCAAGAGTACATTCAAAATGCACACAGGAAGACTGTATATAGCAGTATACATTACTTAGAAAGTTCTGTCACTTGTAAAAGAAATTTTGCTACTTTTTCCAAGAGCATGACATCTGTATTGTTTAACAGAAGCTCCACAACAGAACAGTCAGAGTCTCTTTCAGATTTGTCTAGGGCCAGCCTGGGGGAGAAATTCCTAATGCTCACATATCTTGGACAGTCAAGAATAATGTGAGCAAGAGTCTTCACTTGATTTTTACAGTGTGGACAAACCCGATCCTGGAGAGGGATGGATAAGTAACGACCCTTTGTAATGACCGATTGGAAGGTGTTGGATCTGGCCCTTGTGATAATCCATCTCTGTTGGGGTTCAGTTAATAATTCAAGACATTTGGCTATGTGCCACTGTTCCAATATTATTCCGACAGAGAGGGGTGAGCATGATTTATTTGCTTGCCCCAACAAGATATGATATTCCTGTTCTAAAAGTCTGCTTTTTAAGGTTCGGAAAATCTCTCTGGGTGTCAGCATACAGAGATCTTCAAATAATAAACCTACTGAATAAATTTTTGATTTGAGAAGTTGATACCATTCGGAGGCAAATAGGTCTGGGCATGCAGTGTATATTAAACAGAAAATTAAATAATAGTGGTGCAGTCACCGAGAAATATATGCTTACATGCATCTGAGCAGAGGAGAGGGATCAAGTAGGAACATTTGGAGCCAGGTTAATATAGTAGAGTTTATATTTATTGTTAACTGTAATTGTAACTCTTGTTGTTTTCTTGCTGTGATATCAAATCCTCGTCCCTTTTTTTGCAACACTCATTTTCTAATTTCTCTCCCAAAATGAAATTTTTGAATTTCTCCAAAAAATTTTACTTGGTTGATCTTTATACTTCAAATTCTACATGTGTGGGGTTGAGTTGGTGCATAGTTTATTTTTTCTTAGACTGGTACTTTTACTGTTAAATTCAACAGCATCTTGGTATAGCCCAAAGGAAATTCCTAGCTGTGTTGTTGAAATCAAGAGGAAACTCTGACGTAGCATTATAATATGGATTAGCCATTTGCTTTCTCTTCTGCTGGCCTAGTCCAACAATATAACTTCTAAGACTCCTTTGTCTCTTTGGGTCCTTCTAATTCAATACAGTGCAGGAAGTTATGTTTTTTTTCTCCTTTTCTATTTGGAATTGAATTCTAATTTTGAGAGACTCTGGACAAATCAATAGTATTTTTGTCCCAATGCAGTACTTTATTGAAATGACTTGGATCTGGAAGTGCTTTTATAGTTTTTATTTGATTGCCGCAGTGCTCAGGGTGAAGAAAATCATTACTCCCATATGAATTTTGTATTGAGGCATTTTAAAAAATATATACAGCCTCTGTTGTAGGATAATGCAGCCTCTCACTCAGCAAGAATCTCAGCTGCCGGAGGGTCTCCTAAGAAATGAGGGAGTGCTATTTTTCCAACTCTGTTATATCTTGGAAAGAGGTGCTGCCCAGACAGTCCCCTGGAGACATGGTATGGAAGTGATACATGAGCTCTGTGTTTAATTACATGGAGCTATTGATTTTGCTGGGCACAATTTTGAGACAAAATAAAATTTCAGGATGGACTTTGATTATGCTAAATGCAATAACCTTTCATTGTCTGCAGAAAACTTTCATATACTGAAGGAAGTGTCGATCTTTTAAAATATGTATGTGCCAGATGTCATCAGAATTATCCATCTTGAATCATTATACCTTATAATCTGCATTGACAAAACTGGCTGGTTTATTGGCCTTGTGACTATGCAGTCAGACAAGTCCAACATATGTTGTTAATAATAGCTATTCACAAAACGGAAAATAAATAGGGAGGTTTGTTTGTTTATTTATATCCCACTTTTACCTCTAGTGTAGTTTTCCACTGCTCCACTATGTCCTCACGAGAACAACCTTTAACATACACATAAAGTGGCGCCGACGAGGGCTGCCTCGGTGGAATGCTCTCAAATGGCTTCTACATTTTCTACTATTTCCTGCAATTTACAACGAATTTCATACTCCAGAGACCATCTGCTAAGAATTAGGGAACGTTTCCTTAAGGAGTGGCTCTCTGTACTTTTACTCCCCTATCTGTCTTTACAGAACTAATGGAGGAAATTTCCAGCACAGGGAGGCAAGTTTTCATTTCCGCAACAACAGATCTTTATAACCATGGAGGAAATTTCAGCACAGGAGGCAGTGCCATTTCCTCGGCAACAACAGATCAGCAAAACAAGCACAGAGGCTGCAGAGACTAAGAGAGGTAAAAGGGCGGGAATTTTAAATAGACTAAGGAATAAGGAATTAAAACCCTCATTTCCCCTCTTCAATCTTTCTTACCACTTTATGCTCACTTGCCAACAAGATAGATGAAATACTTTCTTTAAACAGATGCAATTCTGATTTTTACAACGCATCTGCCCTATGCTTTTACTGAAACCTGGCTAAATGAGGAGGCATTGATGAAGTAATAGCATGTGCATAATGCCGGGTTTCTAGATATTTACGCTCAGACAGGATTGGCAGAATTATCAGGGGAAGAAAAAAGGAGGAGGATTATGTATATACATCAACAAAAGCTGGTGTCAAGACATAACACATAATTCAAAATTCTTGTGGATGAAAAAATTTGGAGTCCTTACTTATTAATTGCAAAACCCTTTTATTCCCTCGAGAGATAAATTCCAGTTCTGTTTTTTTTTTGGTTTATATTCATCCACAAGCATCTGTAAAAAAAGGCATTAAGAACTCCTAACCTATCCAGATTATGGAGGCTGAAGCCAAATACCCTGATTCACTGAAGTTTATTATTTTGGGAGATTTAAACAAAGTAAACTTTAAGTGGGAAGACTCCTACTGTAACACACTTTCCAGCATGTCAATCTGTCCCACCAGAGGCAAGAATATCTTAGACCTCACTGCTATACAACACTGAAAGATGCTTATCGGTCTTTACCACGTAGCAGCTGTAGAGCCATTCTGATCATTGCATGATTCACCTTTGTACCTGCTTACTCATAAACAAAGATTTAAAGCCACAAAACCAATAACTAAATCTGCCAGTGAGAACTTGGACTGAAGAGAGGCAAGTTAAAGCTGCAGTATTTGCCTTGACTGTACAGATCTGGAATATTTTTAAAGACACCTCTGTAGATTTTAAGGAACTCACAGATACTGTAACATCATATGTCAGCTTCTGTGAAGATCTTTGTATACCAAATCCAGGGAATCATGATATATAGTAACAACAAAACCTTGGTTCACAGCTAAACTTAAGCAGTTATTAATGCTCCAAAGAAGAGGCCTACAGAAAGGTGTGATAGAATGCTGTACAATCAGGCCAGAAATGTATTAACAAAGGAGATCAGAGCAGCAAAAAAAAGAAACTACTCTGAAAAGCTAAAAAATCAGTTTTCACCAAACGTAAAACAGCAAAACATGTGGAAAACTCTCAAAATATCAATGGTTACAGTAAACTACACCTTCCCAAGCTGAAGGAAATCAGCAATTGGCAGATCGAATTCGAACGCAGTTCTGTACTGTAGGTTTGAAACACAATCTACAGTCACCTTTCTCCACAACCTCTATCTCAGATGCACCAACAATAGCCAAACTTCCTATAACTGAACCCATTTCATTGGGTTTACAGCCCCTGGTGATTCCCAGAAAAGGAAGTGTAAGATCTATTTCATTGGTGACAGAAGCCTGAAAAGCAGCATCACAGGCCCAGACACAAGATAACACCTTCTTTGCCTAAAAAGTCTGTGCGCTGTCCTTGATCTGGCTCCCCATCTTCACCCAAATCTTTAACAAATCACTACCGAGATGTGTGCTATGTTCCTTCCTCTGCTTCAAACACTCCACTATCGTCCTGGCAGTGCCTAAGAAGCCTTCCATCAAGGAACTGAATCGACTTAAGCAGACCCAGTTGCTCTCTTAACATCTGTAGTTAAGGAAAAAACTTTGAAAGGCTAGTGATGTACCATTTGAAACCATCAATGGATCCAATTGTTGGACCCCTTGTAATTTGCATACCGAAAGCAAATAGATCGACAGGATGATGCTGCTAATATGGCTTTGCACTATATCCTACAGCATCTTGAATCACAAAGACCTATGCAAGGGTCCTTCTTTGTTGACTTTAGTTCAGCATTCACTCATCAGACCGACATTCTTCTAACCAAACTAAATCAGCTAGCAGTACCTGAGCATATTTGTAAGTGGATCACAAGCTTCCTAACAGATAGGAAACAGCAGGTGAAGCTAGGAAAAATTACATCAGACACCTGTAAAATGAGCACTGGGCCCCCCAAGGCTGTGCACTTTCACTCACTTCTCTCTCTCTAGATACCAATGACTGTATCTCAAATGATCCATCTGTTAAAATACTTGAAATTTGCAGATGATATTAACAGTGATTATCTCATTCGAGACAACGATGAAACCAAAGATACAGACGGGAGGTAAGAACAACTAGCCTCGTGGTGCTAATTGGAACAATCTAGAACTGAACACACTTAAAAATCGTAGGAAATGGTGGTAGGATTTCAGGGAGAAACCCTCCCATCCCAATTTCCCTCTCACAATACTAGACAACACAGTATCAACAGTAGAGACCTTTAAATCTCTAGGGCTCCATCATGGTCTCAAGGACCTAAAATGGACAATCTAATATCAAAATGTCATTAAAAAAAGCACAACAAAGAATGTTCTTTCTCTACCAACTCAGGAAGCCTTCAAACTGCCCCAAGGAGCTGCTGATACAGTTCCCACAGGAGGAATCCATTGAGTCTGTTATCTGCACCTCTATAACTGTGTGGTTTGGTCTCTTGCAACCCAACAAGACTCGACATTGCACTCTGGTAGAGAATAACTAGAACTGCAGAAAAAATAATTGTTGCTAACCTGTCTTCCATTGAGAGGGACCTTGTATACTGTATCGGTCAAAAAAAGGGCTGTGAAAATATTTACTGACCCCTCGCGATCCTGACATAAACTGTTCTAACTCTTACCCTCTAAACGCCGCTTACAGAGCACTGTACACCAAGACAACTAGACATAAGAACAGTTTTTCCCTAATGCTATCATCACTCTGTTAAACAAATAATTCCCCCCGGGATAATGTCAAACTATTTATTATATATTTATTATATAATTACTGCACTACTTTTTTCTTATCATCATTCCTATTACACTCCATCTCCTCACAATTATGATCAGAAGGACTAAATTGTGCTGACATTTCATTTTATTTTAAGGATTTTACATCTATGATTTTTTATTACTATTGATTGTTTCCTGATTGCTTACTAGACTCATATGACAATCATTAAGTGCTGTACCTTATGATTCTTGACAAATGTATTTTCTTTTATGTACACTGAGAGCATATGCACCGGAGACAAATTCCTTGTGTGTCCAATCACACTTGGCCAATAAAGATTCTATTCTATTCTATTCTATTCTATATATTTACTATCTCAGACCTGTGGTCCATCAAGGTCTGTGCTGTGTTCTCAGAGTGGCAGTGGCTCTCTTAGGTGTATTTCATATTACCAGCTACCTGATCTTTCAACTTGAGATGTCAGGGATAGAACCTGTGACCTTCAGCATGCAAAGCAGGTGCGTTTGATTTGCTGTCTTGATTTTTGACGGTCCTGTGTGATTTTATCATATTGTATTGGGTTTTATTGTTATTGGATTATTGTATTGCATTGGGTTTTATTGCACTTTATAAACCACCTTGAATATGTGCTGTTAAAAGGCAAAGTATGAATGCTTTTCATAAAGAAATAAAGTAGAGGCTTTTTCACTGAGCCATGGCCTGTACCCTGTGAGACACTTTAAACAGAGAGTATGATGTGCCTATGGCCCCTGAGTGGGTTGCCAAGGCAGACTGGAGATTTGAATCTGGTTATCCCTGACACTCAAACCACTCAGAATGGCACAGTGGTTAAAACTTTCCTGTATGCCTTAGAAGCCATCTGATCTTCCATATTTTGGGGGGTTCTCTGGTTTCCGGGCTGTGTTCTAGTAGCATTTTCTCCTGACATTTCGCCTGCATCTGTGGCTGGCATCTGCAGAGGATCTTCCATATTTTTGTTCAGTATATGGCCAACGTTGTCATCCGTAATGCTTCCTTCACCTGTGCAGTCACAGACAGTGAAATCATAGTGTTGATCAGGGAACAAAGACACATTGTGTCGAACTTTTGCTTTCAGTGCAGCACATGGACAACAGTTATGTGTAATGTCTTTCCTATCTAATGAAGCAAAGCATGTGGAAATAAGGTGTTCATAAATAAATTACTTTGAATCAGAACAGAATAAACTGACCTCTTAACTGTGCGATCTTCTTATTATCTCTATGATTTGTAGCCTTATATTTTTCTTTCTTTTAGTTCTTTGTCATCCTTGTCACCCTGTTCCTGAATCTCTGGACTATCCATTCAACTCACTTTTGCTATGTCCTTCTCCCTATCTCTGATTCTTCTAGGCTTTTTCTGTTACATACCAGATGCATTCCTATTTGACCACAAGAATATATCATAAATGGCGGTTTCAAGCAGTTTAGCAAGTGGTTGCATACATACTGGGTGAATTAATTATCAGAGTATCGATATTTTTTCAGTGCCATCCTTCCTCCAAGGAGCTCAGGCACCTAACAGAACTCTCCCCCTCCATTTATCTAAATAATGACCCTGTGCACTATATGAGGCCAAAGACTGATCAGTGGGTTTCATAACTGAGTAGGCATTTGAACCCAGGTCCGTGTCTAACACTCTTACCATTATACCACTCCTGCTAGTAGATAAGAATTCCTGCATAGTAGATAAGAATTCACTACTGAATTCACTCCTGCATAGTAGATAAGAATTCACTATTGTGGATACATTTTGACCAGCATCTGCTGCAGCATTCCAGAGCTGAACCCCTGGGCTCTTTCTTACCATCCTCCCTTGCCCCAATAAGGTACACTGCACAGAGAGCTATAGGGGTACCATACCAGGGACTGCAGCCCCTCATCTCAACAACCGATGATGATGATGCCATCACTTTTCAGGGAAGAGCCTGACTTGGTCCATAACAAACGTAGAATTTGCTGGACATTCAATTATTGAAGAAATGTATCTATTTACTCTGCATTGACTCCCAAATTGGCCACAATTAGTGATATGTTTGCTGCTACTATATAATTTCTTGTGTTTATCCATGGATTGCTGTGGAAAATCCAGAGCAATTATGAGGTATGACGGAAGCTGGATTGAATACTTTCATCATGTCCTCCTGGTAATTATTAAAGAGTAGAAAGAATAATAGCCATTGGCTTTAAATATTTTTCATTCCTTGCTTTCTGCCCTCCCCTTGGGAACCTCTGCAAATTCTGATAGTCTGTGGGTTTCTGTACACTTTGTTTTTGGCATCATGTGCTGCTGCAACTCTAACTTTGACAGTGAAGCATTGAAAACTGGGAACTCCTGAAGCTCAGTGCCTGATTTAACACTCCAATAAGGATGGAAATTTTTTTTTTCTCACTAAGCCCACTCTTTCTCAGAAAGCTTTCTTTTCTTTGAATTCTTCTCCAGTGCTCTCCAACTCTTTGTAATTCACATCATGTGCCAGGCTCCTAGATGGCCCCAGTGTAGCTGTATGAACAGCATTTAACTGAGCCTTTATACTATTCGAAGTTATTTACATCATTATACTTGCATGTCAAATGCCCCAGGTAAAGTGTGGCACAGCCATTTTTTAAAATTACAAAATACCCTTTTACTTTCTATAGTCATTTGCTTTCTCACTTGCCTTCAATAAATGAGTACAGAGAACTTTAATTCTTTTTCCATTGTTCATAATTATTGAATAGTTTTAATTATTTGATGGTTTGGATGCTTTGCAGGAGCTGCTCTTTCTCATTGTTCCTTGCAAAACTGATAGTTCTAAGCAGCAGGAGACATTCCGTGGTTGTGTTTAAACAGCTTCCTAGATGCCATGTATGAGAAAGCATGAAGCTATTTTTTTCTTAGTTAATACACCTGTCAGATGTATTGAGCATTCTCTTATGAAGCTCTTCAGGAATCCTGGATATAATGAACATGAGACAACAGAATGATCCTTTTAGATCCACAGAAAACTCTTTTTCAAATGAAAATAATAAAATAAACATTCAAGAAATTTTTTGCAGAATTCTCTCCTCGTTGGTCATTTATACCATGGGACTCCAAAGTAGCTCCTCTGAGCACTGTGCCACTGTGCCACGCACCAGTATTTTTAGAAAGGGGGAGGCAAGTGGGGCATTTGCCCAGTGGGACTTCTGACTGACCACTAGCTGTACAGACTAAAAGACATCCTGTTAAACAGGACTTCTACCTGAAAGTTACTATTAGCATTAAACATAACCCTCTCTCCCTACCATTTTGTAAGTGGCTCCATCTTCTGCAGCAACCATCTTATATTTGTGCCCACCACTTTGTCAGAATTCCAAAGATGCCTGCCAGTTTACAAATGTTGGAGCCCCCTAGTTCACACTATCTATGTATGGTCAACTTCATAATTTTTCTGCTGTTATTTTTCTCATCTACCAGGACAACCCAGCTCCCACCCACCCCACGCTTTTTTTTTTGCCATCAAGTTGCAACTGACTTACAATGATATTGTACCGTTTTCAAGGGAAGAGACTTTCAGAGGTGGTTTGCCACTGCTTTTCTCAGTGTGGCAACCCTGGTATTCTTTGTGGTTTCCCACCCAAATACTAACCAGAGCCAGCCTTGCTTAGCTTCCAAGATCTGGCTATCCTGGGCTATTTAGGTCAGGGCTCTGGCATAATAGAGCCATTCAAAACAAGGGGAATCTGAGAATGGTTTGAGGACAGCTGCTATATCTAGGAACTGGGGGAACTTATTGTAGATTGTTTAGAAACACTCTCTCACCCTAAGCATTTTTTCTAAACTGGACTTTTTTATGGCCTTATTCTATTAGAGTCTGCAGTTGTCCTTAATGGCTTCTATAATTTGTCTTCTCTTCAGTTTTTTCTCCAGAGAAGTCTGTGAGAACAGCTGTTAGAGAAAGAAGCAAGTAACTGCCAGGAACATCTCTCAGGAAAAGTAATTCCCTGCCTGTATGACATCTTGTCAGAGGCTCCCCCCACCATGGCCTTGGAATTCTGTTTCAGTTTCCTGTACTTGCTCTTTTCCCAGGAATGTCTACCATTCTCTCAAGCCTCCTATGTGCTGTATAACATTTTGTGCAGAAAATTATAAGACTGCCCCCTAATCTGCCCCCAAACTGTAGCTCCTAGATTAGAATGTGTTTGCCAATTCCTTGTTGTATTATATAGGTAAATTTATACACTTTTTCATGTGCAAATGATTGACCAGGTAGCAGCCCTCTCTCCCCAAAAAAGATGAATTTGGTCAGAGGCCACCATTTTCTGTCCTATGTTTATTCCATTCAAAAAACTCTCAAAGTGTGCACACTGAGCCATTCAGGCCAGCTTCATTAGGACTTGCAGCTGTGGAGATGATCATATTTAGCATGGGAAAACATGAAAGACGTTGCAGAACAGATGACACTAAGCAGCCGCGGCCCCATCAAGGATCCATACATTTCCTTTGGGAAGGAGGTGAAATCTGCTTGCCAGGATTTATCTTTTAATTATCTGATTTTAAATCCTGCCAGAAAATTGTTTGATTGTATTTTATTGCATTTTCCCCAGTATTTAATTTCATGAAGCACAACTGTTTTCTCTAATTCTGTAGTTCTTTTTTGCAGGAGTCATTTGCATGTTTATACACTAATAAGATGTTCAGATGATCTGTGAAATGTCTGTTGGAGATTCATGTTTATTGAAGATTCTTCTACTATAATGAACTAAAGTATGTCGTGGTTCTAATGAAATAAATGGGTGAACTTCTGTGATGTCATAGAATTTCAAGCGTTTTTTGGTTGCTAAAGGAACATTACTCTAAGCAACATGTTGTTTCCAAGTAGACCAACTGCTGTGAGATAGTTGAAGACCAGTTTGGCTATGGGAAAGAACAGACAAGCCTGGGACAAAAGCTATGAAAATTGGGCTGGAAGGTGGCAATGGAAGCAGAGCTGAAGCAACAGGCAGTAAGTGCAAAGGCTGAAGAAATAGGGAAACATATCAGTGACCTTCAAAATGCATTCCCAAAGAGAGAGCAGAAGTTGGTGACAATGGTCTGAGTGGAAAAAGGAGATGGAAAGGAGAGAGAACCTTTGGGTTATCAAAGGAAACTTGCACAGTTCTTAAGGAGATTTTGGGCGGGGGGGGGGGAGCCACTGGATATGGGACAGGTGAGTGATGGGCAGACAGCAAAGGAGATCTCTAAGAGTTGAGGTGGCTGACGAGGAATATAAGCAGTGAAGTATAAAGTGTAAATTTGGGTAGGTGGTATGGGACAGGGAAAGATAGCAGAAGTTTTAAGTGCATGGATGTAGAAGATCAAGGGACATGTGCCACTTTTATTATCTGGGATGAGGTGTGAATATTACCCCCCCACACACACACACACACACACACATGCACCATTAAAAAGAAAGATTTTGGATTTTTCTGCAAGCCTGAAGCATTTTTCAGGTTTGTGGAGAGGTCTGTTCATGATTCCAGTTTCCAGATTTAAGTATCTACAGATCTGACTATATTGATAATTGGATATATTGATAGATTGCTATTTTAGTAACCAGTTTCTTCTCTCGTTGAATCCTTGTAGAGCTTGTATATTTGTGTTATATTTGTGTTTGTTCTTTATATAATTTGTATTTATACTTGAGCAAAATATTAAATTGGCTTTGAGTGGCCTTGCTGAAGTAAAAAACCTTGTATGTAGACTTTGTATGCTTTTGACTAACAGTCTCTAACTTTCCTTGGCTCACTCAGGGCCCTGTCATGTTTGTGACATCATTCAATCATTCAGCCTGCCAAATGTCTATTTCCTGCCTGTACTTCTAGTCAGGTGCACAATTCACACCTGGATGACTGAGATTGCAGTAATACTGGTCTCCTGGGGAGACTTCATGATGGAATATGATTGGACATTTGTAAATTAATCAGAGATGTGAAAATACATTAGCAATATTTGGAAAAGTTCCAGTGAAACAATCCCCTTAGTGATAAAAATGTCACTTAGAATAATTTGCTGTTCATGCCACAGCTGGATAGCTCAACAGCTGGCTAACTTATATTGCTGTTGTAAAATGCTGCTACATAATTGCATTGTATAGGCTGAAACAGTTCAGTTACTCAGTGGGAACTCTTATCTTTTCTTTTTCCCAGGGAGATTTTAGCAACCAGTTCCCTAGATCTTGTAGTGTGTTAAATCAGCTAAAGTTCTTACAACCCATAAAATTTCATGGATCGCTGTCAACTTCAGGGTGGGTTTTACCCAAAGAAATACATATTTGCTAAAAACTGTTTTGTCCTCTGAGTGACCCCATTAAGTGGATTTTTGATCTGTATGGGGAGTACTATGGCTGTTGATGTTTGGTTCCATATTAGTTTTGTCTAAATACACATGGTGATGGCAGTTTTGTTCCTCATGGTTTAATTCTTTTTTTTTAATGCTACCTCTCCAAGAAACTCACTTGAACTGACTTACAAAGTTCTTTGGTTTGTAACTCCATAAGGTGATATATTACTACTGGGGAATTTATATTTCAAAGTGGGAAGGGGCTGGCTTATCCAATGCCTATAGAAGGAAGGACCATTTTCCAGGATTGGCTGTAGATCCTTTAGAAAGTAGTGATGTGATTTTAGTAATCATTAACAAATATTATCTCAGCAAATCTTGAAAATAACTAGCTTAATACTTAAAAGTAATTGTCCCTGTTTAGTAGTTCAATTTCACTATTAATTTCACTATGCCTGTTTAGTCAGCCCTATTGATGAAGTAGGTCATTCTCACACAGTTTGGATCTCTGTCCATGTTTCTAATGAAGCAGACTGTAGTGTATGAAATTTATTTCAATGAATATCTTAGTCAATAATAACACATAGCATGCCCATTCAAATCTTTAAAGTGCTTCATGTAAGCTTATCAATTCTTACTAATAATAATATGTCAGTGAACACACATGGTACTTTACAGAGTACAAGAAAACAAGACCCTGCATTGAAGATGAGTTTGACATAAATAAGACAACAAAGTGAGGAGAAGGTCAAATGTTTGTGTAGTAATATAATCTTCGGCTGAGTTTTACCTGATAGAAAGCTAAGAGCTTGTGAGAAAGAGCACTTTGGAAAATTTTACAGGGTGGTATCAAGTCAAAATTTGTTGTACCTGTAATACAGATGGGGAGGAATGAATCTGAGTCAAAGTTTGGTTTGTCTGAGGTTGTCTAGCGAGTTCAGGGCTGAGCAAGATTTGAATCACGGGACTTCCAGTTGGTAACTCTGTCTCTATCTTAGGGCAGAGCCAAAAGGAAGTATAAAGTCTGCAGGGTAACCTATAACCTGAATAAATGCTTGAGGCCAGGTTGCTCCTTGGCCTGATTTAGTTCAGGAATGCAATTGGATGGGGGGGGGGGGGGATAATATTGAGAGAATATTGCTTTGCAGCACTCTCCCTCCCAAAACAGTTTGTCATTCTTGGGTGTTGCAGGGAAGAGGTATGGAGGAATCAGGACCCACGCAAGATTAATGTTCTGGGTGATTTGCTATTCAGCAACTGGGCCAGTATTATCAAAGGAAGAAGCTGCCCTTAAAAATTGAATCAATGAATGCTGACTGGCTTTTAAATCCCTACAGTATAAAAAAGCTGGGTATAACTGATTCAGCACCCTCATCCTTAGGAATGACTTGCTATAAACATGTTAGGTTCTTTCTCAGGGAGAGAGCCAAGCTAGCTGCCCCTTGCTGGGAAAGCTGAGCATTCTTCCTTAGAATTTGTGTCAGTTCTTGTTGCCTAGGCCTCTGGAGAGCTACCGCGGTATGCTCTGTGTGTGTTTGTGCATGTGATATAGGGAGAGGGCTGCCAGATTTTTTCAAAGATATCTTTCATAGGCCTTCCTCCCATTCCATTTGCTGTTGGGACAGCCGAGTGTCTGTTTTCATGGGCCGACATCATGTTGCTTCCATCTACATGGCTGTGCAGCCCATCTTAATCTTATGCCACTTAAATAAGTCACAGGCCTGGACAGGAGAGCCCAGTGTCGGTAAAAGATGCAGATGAGTTAATGTACAGATTGTCCTTGATAATGAAAAGCTTGTGACACTTGCAGATTTCCAGCTAATAATATTGTGGTGGTGACATTAAAGACAACTGCAAGGTAGTGGGGCAGTGAAACTGTACATCCATTCCTGCCAAAGTCATACACTTCAATTATTTACACTCTCTCAAGGGGCCCCTTTACAAAACTGATGGACAGGATGGCCTGCTGCGTTGCCAAGAAGCATGGAAACCTTTTTTTAAAAAACCTTCTTGACACCAGCTTTATCCCAGTCAGTGGAACTTATTTTATCCTTTGTGTCTGTACCAATAGTTACTCTGACAACTGCTGGACAGCTGGAGGTACTATTCTTGGCATTAACTAACTTGGTATGTTACTTTTTAAAATAAAAATTATTTGACAGTCGCATACTGCTTTTTATTGGAAAAATATAATCATATTTCTGTCCTATTTAAAATTTATCTTTGTGACAGAAGTTTTGGTCAAGAATGACTTCCTATCTGAAAGAAAACAAACTATCCTTTTTGTTTGTTTGTTTAGAAGCCATATTCATTAGTCTGTGGCTGTGTGTAGAATGGCGCCTTTTATACCTCAATACATTAACTTCCAAGTCTGTTTGAGGAGAGGCCACAGCTCAGTCCTAGAGTACCTACTTTATACGCACAAGATCCCAAGTTCAATCCCCAGCATTTCCAGTTAGAAGAATTTGGTAATTGGTTGATATGCAACCCCTCCGCCTCAGATCAAGTTACAATCAAGTAGACAATTCTGGCCTTGATAGATCAAAGGTCTGACTCACTAGAAAGTACTTCCTGTGTTCATGTCCCATTGAAATGAGCTGCTTAGCATTGTAAATGGCAGTTGATTAATCATTATTCTGACTGCAGACTAAAATGATGATTGTCCAAAGACGGGGGGGAGGGTGTAGATTTTAAAGGGTTTTTTGTATTTAATAAATTAACCTCAACTTCTCATATAATGTGTAATGTGCCAAGTGTGATCCTCCATTAGAGGTAGTTATTGGCTTTGTTTGGCATCAGTACCATTGAGTGCAACTAAGGTCCCTTCCGCACATGCAGAATAATGTTCTTTCATAGGAACATAAGAATATAACAACTAGTCCATCTAGTCCAGCAATCCCTTCCGCACATGCAGAATAATGTTATTTCTTAAGAACATAAGAACTAGCTTGCTGGATCAGACCAGAGTCCATCTAGTCCAGCAATCCACTTTCACAATTGTTTGCACAATTGCTATTCCAGCTGCAATTGCTATTCTGGCTCTCCGATGCCATCGACGCTGTTGCTCCCCGGCGCCCTCTACGTCCCCGCGTGCGACGTGCTCCGTGGTATACAGAGGAGTTGCGCTGCATGAAGCGGGAACTTAGACGTCTAGAGCGAGTGTGGAGGAAAACTCGTGACGAAGCCGCGCGAACACCCTATAGGACGCTTATGAAAGCCTATGAGGTGGCGACGAAGGAAGTGAAGAGGGCTTTCTTCTCTTCCTCCCTCGCATCCGCTAGCTCTTGCCCAGCTCAACTGTTCCGCATAATTCGGTCACTGACCTCCTTATCGGAGAGATCTTCAAATTCTCAATTGACTATCAGCTGTGAGGCATTTATGAGCTTTTTTGCGGATAAGATTGCATCGCTCCGCCATGACCTCTCGTCCACATTAGCTACAATTAGTGAACTGGAGACTCCCTTGCCGTCTTCAGGCCCTTGTTTGGCCCAGTTCTCCCTGCTCTCTGAAGCCGCTGTCGACAGAGCCTTAGCTGCTGTTAGACCTACTACTTGTCCTCTAGATCCGTGCCCGTCCTGGCTTGTGAAAACCTGCCGGGCGGAGCTACGACCCCATCTGTTGAGTATAATCAACGGTTCCCTTGAGCAAGGAACCTTCCCGGATGGGTTGAAGGAGGCAGTGGTCCGCCCACTCTTAAAAAGACCATCATTAGATCCAAGTGATCTGGCCAATTACCGCCCCGTTTCGAATCTTTCGTTTCTGGGGAAGGTAATTGAGAGAGTGGTGTTGGAGCAGCTTCAAGGTTTTCTGGATGACGCATCGGCTTTTGACCCCTTCCAGTCCGGCTTCCGTGCTGGGCATGGGACGGAGACTGTTCTCGTCGCCGTCACAGACACACTCCGTATTCAGCTTGACCGAGGCGGATCAGCACTGCTGGTGTTGTTAGATCTCACCGCAGCGTTTGACGTGGTCGACCACGACCTTTTGACCCACCGCCTGGCTGCCTCTGGAGTGCGAGGCACTGTCCTTCAATGGATTGTCTCGTTTCTCCGGGGCCGGAGTCAGCAAGTGAGGTGCGGGGATCAAGCCTCCCGGAAGTGCCCGCTGCAATGCGGTGTACCCCAGGGGGCGCTATTATCCCCGCTGCTATTTAATATCTATATGTGACCCCTTGCTCAGCTGGTACGGAGTTTCGGGCTGGTCTGTCATCAGTACGCAGATGACACGCAGCTCGTTCTGTCGATGGAGGGGGGAGCAGCAGCCGCCCCTGTGGCTCTACAGCACTGTTTGGAGGCGGTCGCTGGTTGGTTGCGGCAGAGCAGGCTGAAACTGAATCCATCGAAGACGGAGATCCTCTGGCTCGGCCGTGAGGGGAGGGGAGGATCTTTCCAGCCGCCGGTGTGGGAGGGGGCCACTTTGGCATTGACCCCCTCCGTCCGCAGCCTGGGGGTCCACCTGGATTCGTCTCTGTCAATGGAGACCCAGGTGGCCCATACAACCCGGGCTGCTTTTTTCCATCTTTGTCAGGCCCAGCGGCTGGCACCCTTCCTCTCCCAAGCGGACCTAGCCACTGTGATCCACGCAACGGTCATCTCCAGATTAGACTATTGTAACTCGCTCTACGCGGGCCTTCCCTTGCGTTTGATCTGGAGACTAAAACTGGTCCAGCATGCAGCGGCGCGCCTGCTTGCAGGTAGCGCCACCTGGCCACATATTCAACCTATACTGCGCCAGCTGCACTGGCTTCCGGTGGAATTCCGGATCATCTTCAAGGTGCTGGTATTGACCTTTAAGGCCTTACGCGGCCTGGGACCATCGTATCTTCGAGACCGCATCACCCCATACGTCCCTGCACGGCCTCTCTGATCGGTTGAGGCCAATTTACTGGTGGTCCCTGGCCCCTCGGGCGATAATGGTTGGCTTCCACATCGGGCCAGAGCCTTTACGTGCTCTGGCCCCGCCTGGTGGAACGCCTTCCTCCATGTTGTCCGTCCCTGCGGGACTTGGGTGAGTTCCGCAGGGCCTGTAAGACAGAGCTGTTCCGCCGGGCCTTTGGAGGAACCGGCCGTTGATGGTGCCCCCGCCCTTGGCCCGACCCTGACATCTGGGCCAATTGTCATCTTAGACTCGCCATTCCTCCCTTTTGGAGAGGGAGGGAATTTTTAGATTAGACTATTGGATGCCTTCCAATAGTAGACTACTGAACGCCATCTATTTTACTGTAATTTATTATATTTGTTAGGAATGTTTTATGGTTGCCGCTGCTTTTAAATGTTTTAATTGCCTATATTGTTTTCTTTTCTGTTGTACACCGCCCAGAGCCCTCCGGGGATGGGGCGGTATAAAAGTTTAATAAATAAATAAATAAATAAATAAATAAAAAATAAAGTGCATTGAAAATGCATCATTCTGCATGTGCAGTTGGGGCCAGAGTATGTGAGAAGGGGAGTCAGGGTCAACATCGAGGCTGCCTGCCATTTCAGTTGTTATAGGCCTTATCTTCATGCAGTTGCCAGGGTTTGATCCTGAGCAAGTTTTAGTTGCCATCTAATTTTACAGAAGCTCTGTCACTGATCGTCTTTAATTTTTCATTGTATCATGTATACCCCACCGTTCTCCCAGAGTGGACCCAAGTGGTTTAAATTGTTCTACTCTTTCCTGATTTAACCTTCACAACAACCCTGTGAGACAGAGGCCTAGCTGAGCCAAACTGCGCCCGGTGCGCAGTCTATATTTTCCGCCCTCCTCATGCCCCCTTCGCGGTGCACCTCCTTCCCATACTTACCTTAGTTCCTTTCCTTTTTTTGGAACTTTTTCAGGCTGAAAAAAAGGCCTTTTCGCAGTTCAGGCTTAAACACGGCCTGATGGGAACTATACTTCCCAGGAGACCTTGTGAGCTCCAAGGTCTCCTGGGAACTGTAGTTCCTCAGGCCGTTTTTAGCCTGTACTGTGAACAGGCCTTTTTTCAGCCTGAAAAAGTTCCAAAAAAAGGAAAGGAACTAAGGTAAGTGTGGGAAGGGGGGTGAAGGGGTGCCGCAGGGGGAGGGGCCTAGGGGTGATTTTTCGTGCCTCCCAGGCAAGTGCACGGCGCACGCACACACACGCCCCGCTCACTTGTGGCTCTGCCACTGCTGTGAGATAAGTTAGTCACTGATCCAAGGTCACCCAGTAAGCTTCAAGCAGGGATTTAAACCAGGGTCTCTCAGATCCAAGCACTGCACCACACTCTCCAAGCACTGCACCACAGTGGACTTAGACATCAGGTTTACAGACTTTTTATTAGACGCTAACCCCTCTTTAGCTTGTCTACTCCTCCCTTCCTCCCCCATTGCTTTATTGATCAATCTCAGTTGCTTCTGTTCTTAACTTTTGTCTTAGGTGATTGTAGGTTTGATCTTGGGGGGTTTTGCCCCATTTTTTCCAAATGTGTATTTGTTATGCTGTGAACCACCTCAGGTTTGACTGCACAGAGGTGGAATGTAAATGAATTTTGTTTCAAGTATGTGTCAATTGTACAACTGAGAGACTGGAAACAAGCCACTGGTTTCTTATGAAGAATATCTGTAAAGAAGAAAAATGTGGTCAAAACTATTAACAAAAAGAGAAAGTTCTAATAATGCCTTCATGTCTGTTGGTCATTTTCAAGCCCAAAGATTTCTGAAACAACTCTTTGTTGTTTATTAATCCTTTCCAAGACCCTGTGAGGTGGAAAATGGTAATCGTTCTACAGATCAATAGGCATGATGAGGCCCAGAGATGCAGAGTTATTGTTGGTTCCTCTCAAGATTATTGAAATACACATTACAGTGATATATCAGGGTCTGTTCTCTCTGGCAGTTGCCCTTGATTTCTATTGTTGCCTGCCTTTCCCTGGAAAAACCTCGTAATGTAAGAGACGTGTTAGTTGTTGGCACTTGGAAAATTAGTTATGTCTCTCCCATAATGGGTTGCCTATTACAACTATATGTTCTCTTTTTCTTTTGCGAGTTGCCTCGAAAATTTATAAAATGTTTCCTACTGGCTCATCCAGCAAGGCTCTCAATCGGGCTAACTGTGGGTTTCTGAGGGGGTGCTTTCTGTTTCTCATTTTGACTTTTTCTTTTTTAGTTTGGATTTCCACCCTGGGAAGAGCAGTATTCCAAAATGCCAAAATAATGATTATTTTGGCAGTTTGTGTATAAATGTGTCTTTGTTTATAAGGAAAGGAAATGGAAGGTTTTGAAAGAGAAGATGTGCTTCTTATCCTTCTGATAGTTTTTCTTATCCTTCTGATAGCATTTCTAGTCTTGCCATTCACAAACTATGCAAAACTGGAGGGCATTTTTACAGAGGTAATGAGGCTTTATTATAACAGAATGGTTCAGGAAGAATGATTTAATCAAGGGAAAGAGACTTGAACTGTAGTCCTATGTATAGTATATAGCATCTATTGCTAGGTGCATTATCCTATTGTGTGACCTCTGCATTTTCTAATGTGCCATTTTCCTACTCAGACTTTGTTTCAGCTTTGTTTCAGATTTTTACTTTAAAGATTAAAATAATCTTTAATTCTAATTCTATTACATTGCTGATTGGATGTCTCATCCAATTGATTGCATTAATGTACACTGTAATTCACCTTGAGTCCCAGTGAGCAAAGCAGTCTATAAATAGTGTAAATAAATGGTGTTTGGCTGCTAGTGAAGTGTCCCTGCCATTTGGGACAGTACATCTATTGAACTCATCACTCACCCCTTTTCCTGTCTAAACATTCCTCCTGGCCTTTTCTTCTGCAGACATGGTGGTCTCAACTCAGAGTACGTGAAAGGTTGGTATGTAAAATAAGCATGTCCTAAACGTTTGTGGAATGGTCATACTGCAAATGTTCATATTTTAACTCATTCCACACCAAAATTCACTGACGTTCTGCCATTTTCAAGAGTAGGAAATGTGGCCATACACCATTATACTATTGTACAGCCCTTCCTTGACAATCACTGCTATGTGGATGAACCTGAGGAGTCCTCAGACTTCTTTCTGTCCCGCCCCTTCTTTGCAAGTGAACAACTAAGTAATTAATGTTTTCATTTTCTGTGAACCGAGATTTGTTGTTATCCAAATTATGGATGGCACTCGTCCAGACTGTAAGACAAAACAAGCCATTTTGTTTGCCAGTTTTGATGCAATAGTTCATTTCCGGGGGTTCGCTGTGCAGGCCCACATTGGATCTGCTCATGCATTGTGTAAAAATAACAATCTGTTTATTTGCTTTAGTGGTCCTCATAAGGGTCAAAAAGTTTCCAAACAAACATTGTCAAAATTGCTTACCAAGGGTATTACAAAAACATACAATCTTGCTAAGGTCCTTTGCCCCTTAGGAATCCATGGCCATTCCACTAGAGCACAGGCTGCTTCCGCTGATTGGGTGCCTATGTCAGCATTCTCAATATTTGCAAGGCTGCTACTTGGTCTTCCTTATCAACATTCATTTCTATGGATGTTGAGTCATAGAACAATGTGGCTGCTGGGAGAGCTGTGTTGCAAGCATAATTCAAATAGACTGCTTTATGCCCACTTCTGGGGTAATTAAACTTGCCACTCTCTCAATGTGGGCCTGCACAGTGAGCCCTTGAAATGAAATACAGTATTGCACTTACCTGTAACTGTCGTTCATTGAGTGAGTTCCTGTGCAGGCATACATCCCTCCCTCAAACCTCGCTGTGGACTGGCAGCCTTTCTTTGCACTTTGTGTGGTCATCTTTACTCCCACCGTGGCAACAGTGGAAGGACTGAGGGAAAGTGCACTCCTCCCCCTCTCATCATGTGATCTTAGGTGAGAAGACTTCCCACTGGTAGGCCATTTCCGCACGGCGATGATCGGGCTTGGGTCGGCGTATTCCACGCCGACCCAACCCCCCTGGGACCGTTCGCACGAATGGTCCCAGAAACAGCCGGGAAGACGGCGCCATGGGTCGCCGTCGCCCAGCCGACCTGCCGTGGCTGTGGCCATCCGGCGCGTTGCCGAGGCCTGGGGACACACACCCCTGCCCTGTGCGACTGCTCCAGCATCACAGGGCAGGGGGGCGTATCCCCAGGCCTCAGCGACGCACCGGACGGCCACAGACACGGTAGGTGAACAGTGAAGAGGGGGGAGGGAGGGCGCCTTGGAGCTGCTGCTGTTCACACAGCAGCGGCTCCAAGCCGCCATTTTCCGAAAACCTCGCTTCCCAAGCGAGGTTGGAAAACGGCGGCTTCGCGCCGGTCGGGCGGAGCGAGGGCTGCGTGGCTGCGCAGCAGCTGCACCCCCTGTGCGAATGGCTCCCTGGGGACGCCATTTTTGCCGTCCCCAGGGCGCCATATTCTGCCCGTGCGGAAGGGGCCGTAGAGAGAGAGTGAGTGCATTTCTAGTCAGCTAGCTGGCACAAAAGCTTTCTGTTCCAATGTGGCTGGCCTGTGCAAATGCACCGACCCAGTGGGGGTCTGCACAAGAACCTAGTCAATGAACTGCAGTTTCAGGTAAGTGCAACACTATATTTTCCTATTTGGTGGTAATAGAAATAACTAATTATCTCACCACCCTCTGGGTGAGCATGTTTGGGGGAAAGGAGGAGAGCACTTACACATAAGCAATAAGCTATGGTTTGTCTTCATATCTAAATAATCCCTTTTGAATGAACTTCTCAATTGTAATCTTACCATATATGTTCAGGAAAGTTTTATTTCTGTGAAACAGAGTTTGATATTAAATGTGCCAACGATTTAATTCACTTTATCTTTGTAGATAAGACACTCCAGGTGACTTGGGCATGTAAAGAAAGTACAATTTTTCCATGATTATTGTGAGAGTGGAATTTTTAAAAAAAACAGGTAGTTTGTAGCAATGAATTTTAGCATTCAGGAAATACAGATAATTTAGTACAAATTAAAAATTTCAAAGTGCTGTAATTCCAGTGTTTCCAGTGCTTTGCTACAAGCAAGATTGAACTGGACGTATGTAATGTTTTATGCTGGGAACTGTTCAATTGAGAAGCCCTGCTGACTAACCTGTTGGTTCATTTTGCAGGCACTGGTAGAAAACGTGTTTGCTTTGGATTGCCAGTTCATAGTGAAGTCATTGCATACGCTGTGATTTTAAAGAATCTGTAAAAACGTGTTTTGATGTTGCTACATGGCTAAATAGTTGTTTATGATTCTACTGATGTGAAAAAATAGTATTTTTAAAACTTTAAATCTTTTTTGCATAGAAGAAAAATGGGTGCCAAGAAAAAAATGAATACTTCACCAAAAAACTTTCTTAGCTGCTGTCAGTGCTAGTTGCTAAATGTTTGAAAAGTCTTGCATATAACATACCGTATGCATTTTTATCCCTGAGCTGTCTAGACTTGCGGGAAACGTGGCCTGGCCCAAATACAGTTCAGTCATCCAGAAATCATTTGGACACTTTATCATACAGGAGGCTGTTAGTCAGCCCATTTTTGTGTCCTCATAGAGAACTGCATTAAGAGCGAGACAAAGCGAGAAAAGAAATTGATTAGGATGGCAATCCTTACCACTTCCCTTTCCACACCTCCATCAACAACCCTACATACTTAGTCTGGTGAACTGAGGGAGGGGGATGGCAAGCTTTAATGGAGAGGCAATACTTTCTATTCACAAACTTTGCAACGCATGGTTTCCCAGATTGTGCTGTTTAAGTATCTATTTTCCATGAAAGAGGTACAAGATATAATTTGTTTTTCTGAGCAAGACAGATTGTCAGTTCCCCCCCCCCCCTAAAATATACTGCAGGTGTTTTGTACCAGATATAGCAAGATGTTTAACTTTGGACTGCAATCTGCAGATGGTTTTAGTGGTGTGTGTCTGAATTAATCTAGAGAATTCACACCCCAGCCAAAACTACAGAGGGGCACACTAAATATCCTTGCATTGTCTTGAAACCTGATGTGTATTTCAGCTTCAGGTATGGGTTGGGGTGGGTAGTATCCAGACAGTCAACTATAAAGACATTCTTATTGCCTATAACAATCTTTTTGAATCTGTTGAAAAGTAAGTGGCAGTTCCTAGATCAAGAAGTCCTTGGGTAGAATCGTGTCTCTCCTGTGAGTTAGCTTAGGGAGGCCACTGTAAGTCTCAGCCTCCTGTTTGTAGCATGTGGATGATGATGCTAACAGGGAGGTTGTAAGGGTTACAGTGAGATAATGGATGTAAATCACAGAAAACATCTGTATCAATGTTGAGATGTCAACCATATGTGGTACTGCAAGTGGTAGCAAATGGTTTCTCTACCTAATCTATTCAACACCTTGCACTCCTACCACTCTGTTCAACTAAGTTTGGAGACTATGATCATCCTAAGGAACATTTCTTCTATATGTGCCTCTTCTGCTAGTTAATAAGAAGAGAAAAAGGGGTTTGGATTTGTACCCCACTTTTCTCAATTGTCTCCAAGTGGCTTATAATCACTTTCCCTTCCCCTCCCCACAACAGACACTTTGTGAGGTAGGTAGAGCTGAGAGAGTTCTGAGAGAACTGTGTCTAGTTCAAGGTCACCCTGCAGGCTTCATGTGTAGGAGTGTGGAAACAAATTCAGTTCACTAGATAAGGGTCCACCGCTCATGTGGAGGAGTGGAAAATCAAATCCAGTTGACAAGATTAGAGTCTACCACTCTTAACCACACTACATCACATTACATCACACTAACTGTCTTAAACTATATATGTGACTGTAGTAAGCCTCTTATCAAAACCCATTTCTTCCTATTTGAGCCTCCCCACTGAAATGGGATAGAAATATTTACTGTCTTGGAAAACTCCGATAATTTCCTCCCTTCCCATGGTGCAGTGGTACACTAAGCAGGCCAATAATGTCAATTGCAGGACTTAGACATGTATAGACAACTACAGTGATGTTCAGCCCATTGTCACTGATTACTTGATTGTTCCTAAAATTAAAACAAACATGCATATATATGCCTTGTTCATACTGTTGTCATGGAAACTGGTAATCTTTTATATTTACTGCTGCTGGTAGTACACCTAAATATAAGCTGAAGTGGTTTAAGGCATGTGCACCTGTTATGAAAGAAGGTCTCCAGATGTGGCTGTTTCCTGCAAAAATATTTGGCAAAACTGCCCAAAACAATAAAACAGCATTCTTGTAACCTGTGATATTTACATCTTCGATCATTTTTAAATTTAAAAAGTGTGCATGCATTTTTTAAAGTAGTAGCAGCATCCTTCAGCTATGTATTAAGATTGCTTCTTTAGTTTTTCTTGGCTCTTCCAGTACATATTTTATAATTACTAAATTAATCTTCTCTTACCCACTTTGTAAAAAATCTGCATTCAACTGACTTCACGGAGTATTTGTGGGGCCAGACCATCTATTTTAAAATGATCAGAAAAAACTTGACCATATCCTCTTTCCATGGCGTGCAAAGCTTCCACCTTTCATAATCTTTACTGGATATTAAAGTCAGGCGAGCAGGCAGGCTGTGAGGTGCCAGGGTTTATGCTCCCAAATACCGGTAATGGCTGTTTATCACTTCTGCTTCTACTTTGAGGAAAAATGAGTATCTGTGTAAGCATTCAGGAGTGTGTATATTTGGCAGGCTTGTGTAAACACAATGCCAGCAGCTGTGCTTCTGCAAGACTAACGTAGCATGGACATGTGTGGCAGGCTGAGGTTTATGCCTTCCCTTCCAGTGGAAAATATCAGCCGCTTTCATTGGCAGCCTTTCAGTTAGTTGCATTGTCCTCCTTTATCATTTCATCACCACAGCTGCAAAACAATTTAGGCCGCTTGGTTTTCTGGGGAAATACAAAGTGAATCTAACTTTTGTGCATCTCTAATAGATTGATTTTTTTCCTGTGTGAAATCTGCTCCATTTTTTTTGTATTTGCATTTTGCTACCATCATATCCCAAACCAACATTCTGTATACAACTGCACTCTGTTTCTAATGCAGAAGTGGACTGATGGCTCATTTATTTCTATATTGTGTGAAATTTTTGTGTGTGTTTATAGTGCGAAATCTATATGACATACTTTGCATACAAACTATATTCTTCAGGCTTGCTGTGAGAAGAGATCCAACACTCTTATAAGGCTCAGTTCTTATCTGAATATATTGTTTTGTTTCAAAAGCTTACCTACATTGTTAAGAAAACACTAAAGTCCTATGAAATTTTTCCATAATTTTATTTATTACCCCACCATTTCCCTGATGGGTGCTTAAAACAACTTACAAAAACACCTAAAATATAATTTAAATGAACAACAATTTAAACAACAAATTATAAAATAAGACAGCAGACACAAGGTGACATTCTCAGCAGGTGCTGAATCTCATCGGACTGCTAGCCAGGAGCCAAGAACTCTTTGGCTCATGCCAAAAGGTATCCATACCTGTAAATAAGAAGAAGCTAAGGTAGATGTTACACACCTAGCAATATGTTCTTCAGAACTCACTTCCTTTGCTGATGATTCAAACATGGCTGCCATTTCTCTTTTCTTAAAAGCTTCTGAAGGTTTTTGTGTGTTTGATTTCTTAGGAAAGCAGCAGCAGCTTGAGGAAGAACAGCAGAACACATATGTCAAAGCGGACCATGACCTTCACCCATCAATTGGCCGATCAGTACAGCCTCCCACTGAAAAGCCTGGCGAGAGGAGGCTGGCTGAAATGAAAAAACTCTACGGAGTAGGTGCCAGCAAAATTCAAGCTATGGAGACCACCATGCAACTCAGCTTTGATAGGAACTGTGATAAAAAGCAGCCCAAGTACTGGCCAATTATTCCACTGAAATTCTGAGCTGTGTGTCTTGATCCCTTTTAGGAGACTCGGCTGCATACCTTGATGCTCAACCAAGCAGAAGGATTAACAGAATGGATCCACAGTCAACAAAAAGAGCCTTTTTTATTTTCCTTTCCTCTTTCCAATTCTACTTTGACAGCCAGCTTCCAGGATCCTTTCCAGCTCAACAGGAAGAGCTGAATTGCTCAATTGTACTGTAGGGAATACAGAAAATTTACTTTTTCTCAAAAATGTATATTTCAACTAATTGTAATGTTGACTTGCCTTGGCCTTACAAGAAATGGAATCACATTTGTTCTCACTTGGTTGTGCTAGAAAAAAAGGTTTAGTGTACACAAACTGTTGTTAATTGTTCGAAATTAAGTTGGAGTTTTTCATGCTTATACTACTGCTGCTATTAACATAACTTTTTTTAAAAATTGCCTCATGAGCCATATTTACTGATTCTCTTGAGACAGTTTGAAGTAGTTGGCAAAGCTATGGTGTATTCAATAATTGTTGTAGAGCTATTTTGCGTTATTCCTCATTTCTTTTAATAGTACAGGAAATTTTTCTTGAGGCTGAATTATGGCCTGTAAGGTTTCAGCTTAAACACACATTTTTTTCCACTTTGGCTTGTTCATCTTTGCCATGTAACTAGTTAATAAACATTTATTAGGTCAATATGGGTGTTTGAGTCATTGCCAAGCTGCATTATGCTGGGTAGAAAGTGTGCATTCATTTTTTTAAAAGCACAATACTGATTTCTTTAGGAGATGGTGGTGGGGAGGGGGCTCCTATGACTACTTCTCTGAAGAGCAACAAAAAGCACCCTGTGAAAACATTACATATCATAGATACTTGTGGTGGACTGTCAATTAATTTTGTGATCTCATGCTCCAAAATTTGTATGAATGCACTGGAACTGTTAGACTTCAATGCTTTCTATAGAAAATGTTTCCCCAAAAGCACCTGTTTTCAAATCAGAGCCTCGGTAGGCATACCTGCCAGATTGGACTTGCTTAAACATACATTTGGCAGTGTTCTATACAGATCATTAACATGTGGACCAGAAATAAGAGGGATGAGCCCCAGGGTCGTCCAGTCCCCTCTTTCAGAATGATGTCATTGTTGTTAGGACATGCAAATCATGCCTTAGAACCGTGGTGGCAAACCTTTGGCACTCCAGATGTTATGGACTACAATTCCCATCAGCCCCTGTCAGCATGGCCAATTGGTTACTGGCAGGGGCTGGGGGGAATTGTAGTCCATAACATCTGGAGTGCCAAAGGTTCCCCACCACTGCCTTAGAATGTATGAAGAAGCTGGAAAAGGCAATATCTACATATATATAAAAAGCTAACAGTGTTTTTGTTTATGATAGTATAACTCAGTAACTGCTGGGCCAATTCCTCTGAAAATTCCCAGCCACTATAGTCAGCCAGGTGAGAGTGTTTTTAGATGTTCACATACCTGAAATTTCACACCTGGCCCAGGTAAAACACCTTTTTCCTGGCGCACCATGGTGAAGGACATGCAGCTGCCTGTGTGTAACTGTCACCCTTACAATGTTCGTGCTGCTTGGAATGTTCACTCAGATGGCCAGATATGAGCAGTGAAAACAGTACATAAGCAGTAACTCGAGTGGAAGTGAAACACATACACACACACACGAGGGAGAGGGAAGGGTGGCATGCAAGGGAAGAGAGGGAGGGAGAGGAAAGGGATGGAGGGGGAGGCATGCAAGGGAAGAGAAGTGAGAGAGGGGAGAGAGTGAGGAGTGGCATGCAAGGGAGGGGAGGCAGGGGGCCCAGCATCTTGATATGACCCACCCACCCTAGCGGAGGGAAAGGGAAGGGAGGGAAGGGTGGCATGCAAGGGAAGAGAAGTGAGGGAGGGAAGAGAGTGAGGGGCGACATGCAAGGGACGGGAGGGAGGGGCCAGGCACCCTAGATTCCCTGAATACTGCCGTTACAGTTAAGAAAACCAAGCACGCATTACTCAGGAGTAAGCTCAATACAGCAACCATGACATACTTTGAATGGCTGCATCGCGCCCCTCAGAGGGTTTCCTCAGAAGCGACACCCATTGCCACCAACCAAACTTACTCCCAGGTAAAGGATCATGACCAGCCAGCGTAGCTGTGTGGGAGGGGTGCCTTTCCATTCCCCCCCTTCCAAGGAATGCGGGCACACACATCAATGACATCGAACAGTATCAGGCTGCTTGTTTGCATGAGCACGCACTGCTGGCCTCTGCAATTGATTTGCTGCTACTGTTCATTTCCCATTTCACCACAATAAGCTACAGCAACGCGTGGCCGGGCCCTGCTAGTCATATATAAGTTGTGCTATGGAAATTGTTACTACTGTGTAGTTTGAACAAATATCATCCAGAATGTAATGTCAAATGTGACTGATTATATTTACAGTCTTTTCTGGCCTCTAACTTTGTCATTTAATAGACCATTTTTATTTTCTCTGTATTAACCCTACCACAGCCCGATTCCTCTAGTTCAGAGAGCCCTGTTACATAGACTGGAATCCAAGGCAGATAGATCGACATCTATTCTCCATGCAAGTTGACAGAATAAATTATGAAATTTTAGTGGATCATCTCTCATTCTTCCAGCTGTATGATAAAGACCTCCGTTGTTACAATGTATTCGGTATTACAGAGCTGTGAAATTCATGCCAACTATGTACATACAGGTATCAAGAAGTTCCAGCCCACTCAGGCAAAATCAGTGACCTCAGCTCAATCTAGTGACAGAACTTTCATCTGCTTTAAAAACAAATCTTAGCATGTTTTCTCTGCTATGGCATTTACCACTGAGAATATATTCTATTGCTTCTCTGCATGTGTCATGCCCCCACAGAGCCTTTGTTTATTTCCCCTTTAGTTTCCCCACAGTTAGTATGGGTTTAGCTATGTTTTGTACAGTATTCAGTGGGAGGGAACCGAATTTAGTTCTGTCCCTTTAAGAAGCCCTAGGGCTGGTGTTCTACGGCAGTTATTACCCAGCAACCTGTCTGATTTGGCAGTTAGGGGCCAACGGAAGCTGGGTGACAGCAGCAGTTAGGTGCCAACGGAAGCTGGGTGACAGCAACAAGTTAGACAGTCCAAGATGTTTTAGACTCTCAGTATTTAACAGTCAAAGATGTTATAGATTCACAGTATTTAAGTTAAACAGTTATAGATGTTATAGTCTCACAGTATTTACAATAAATTCCAGACTCCAGAAAGTTTCTGCAACAAAGTAACCTTTATTTAGTTAGACCCGGGAGGAGTCAGGGTCTGTCAACATTGTTACAATTAAAGCTTTAAGTATTGAACTGTTAACTGAGTCAGTGAGTCTTACATTCTGCTTTGGCTGGGTGCAGGCACCTAAATAACCACCTGGGGAGCAGAACAGTCTAACTTGAATGTTTCCAGTTTCCAAAAGGCCGAATTGAAAGTTTCAGTCGGTGAGAAGCAAGGCAGGGAGCCTTTGCAGTAAAGGAACAAAGAAAGTCTGCCTCGCAACAGTAAGAGATTGGTTCCTATAAGCCCTAAAGAAGCTGGGCATAGGAAAGTTGAAGTCTTCTTTGCTAGGAGCACTGGCAGAAGAGAGAGATTGGTTCCTATAAGCCCTAAAGAAGCTGGGCATAGGAAAGTTGAAGTCTTCTTTGCTAGGAGCACTGGCAGAAGAGAGAGATTGGTTCCTATAAGCCCTAAAGAAGCTGGGCATAGGAAAGTTGAAGTCTTCTTTGCTAGGAGCACCGGCAATGCAAGAAAGAGAAGAAACTCACTCAGAGCCAACAAGCTCTATTTCACAAAGCAATGCTAGAAATAAAAAGCCCACTACCAAAATGTTAGCATCTTTGCAAGATCAGGTGAATGTATTGCAGCTCAAATGCTCTAAGGTGTGGCAAGACCTCCTAGCAAGTTATCAATCTGGAAAATGCCTTGTACAAGAAGAAGAAATATTAAGTTGTAAGGAGACCTTACAACAACGGTACCTTTTATGGAAAGGTCAGCTAGGAGATACGATTTCCCTCCTAGAGCGTATGAATACATCAGAAGCCTTGAATATCAAGACAAAGATGGAGAAGGATCAGAGAGAAAAGGCAAACTTCTTTAACAACATTATGTGTGGTTTATCCAGCAAGTTTCAGGGATTGCAATCAAGTCAACAATCAGAGATCCAGCACGCGCAAGAAGAACAATCCACCAAACCAACTGTAGACACTGCATCCCCACGCAGAGGAATAGGAAGAGGAATGTCACCTCACATTCCAAGAAAGGTTACACCTGAAGTGCCAAGCAAGTGTGGCAGTAAATCTGCAACTAAAACCTCGTCTTCCCACACATCCCACAGAACAAGAAGCACTAAGTCAGGCTCAAATTATAGCAGTGCCTTTTGTCGTTCCCAAAGAGTGGCTATGGAAATGAAGATCCTGGAAGCCAAAGCTGATGCAGCGGCGGCTGCAAAACAAGTAGATTTCTTAAAACGAAAAGAAGAAATCATTGAAGAACAAGCTCACTTGAGAGCCCAGGAAGCGGCTCGTCAGGCACAGTTAAAAGCCCAGGAAGCGGCTCGTCAGGCACAGTTAAAAGCCCAGGAAGCGGCTCGTCAGGCACAGTTAAAAGCCCAGGAAGCGGCCCGTCAGGCACAGTTAAAAGCCCAGGAAGCCGCCCATCAGGCACAGTTAAAAGCCCAGGAAGCGGCCCATCAGGCACATCAAGCCCAGTTGAAAGCTCAGGAAGAGGCTCGACAAGCAAAAGTAGAAGCAGCCTTGTCAACACTAAAACAAAGAGCAAAGGCAGAAAAGCTGATAACGAGAGCTCAAGTTTTGCAGCAAGGCCTTAAAGAGAGTTTATTTACCTTCCACGCTAAAGAAATAGAGGAAGAAGACCCTAAGATGAAGGTATCTTCCTATTTAATCCAACAGACATCCAACCTTGAAGAAGTGACTGCTGATTCAGAAGAATGCAGAGAGACAGAACAGCTGGCAGCCGCAGAATCAGCAGAACTAGAGTTCCAGAGGTCCAACGTGCAGCAACCAGCTACATTGACGTTCCAGATGCCTAAAGTACAGCAACCCGTGCTGGTGTTACAGATGCCCAAAGAGCAGCAACCTGTGCAGATATTTCAGAGGCCAGAAGTGCAATACCAAGCAACTTACTTTCAACCACAGCCTAGTGAGGTGATACCAGAGGTGACCAGCCGACAGGCAGATCTGTGGAACAGTCTACCTCAAGCCAAAGAGAAGCAAGATTGGCCAACAAGCTCACACAGCGTGACAAGGTCAACATACACCACTCCAGTTGCAGCACATACTTTCAATCCTGCAGTTCCTAGACAGGGACCAGAATTGCCTAAGATGACAACTGTTCCTGCAGTAGCATCAACTCCACAGCAGGCTTTTACCCAGCCAAGAAGCAAGTTGCCAAATAATCACGTCGTGGCATTACAGCACCTGAAAGTTCCGGAGAGTGAACTAGGAGAAAGGTGTGATGAGAGGTTTGATGTACCCTTGCATAGTACTGCTATGTCAGTGTATGAAGATGAAAAAACCCAGTATTTAGAGCATGATGAATCCATCAGTAATTCATCAGATAACAGTGTACCTGATGCTCCTGTGACCATCAGCAGGGCAGAAAAACAAAGTCATGTACAGAAAAGCAAAAATCAGCTTGCTGTAAAATCAAGGCGAGTGAGAAGAGATGGTACTGAATCAGAACCTGAGATAGATGATTTGATGCCTAAGTTGATTGTTACATCCTCTGTGCAGCAAGAGGAGAGATGTGCATCAGGAAAGGAGATAGAAAACATCACAGATCCAGAAGATGATCTCATAGTAAACAGTTGGCACTCCGAGAGGCGTTCCAGACATGTCACAGAATCGAATGTTGTTCTGGACAAGTTCGAGAAAATAACAGGTCAACACAAACAGGAAGTAAAAATGAAAATATCCTCTCTCAGAAAAACAAAAGAATTTCTAAAGCAGGAAGGCTGCAAATGGCTTTTCAATCCACCACATGCGTCCCATATGGGAGGAGCATGGGAGAGAATGATAGGGATAATAAAAAGACTCCTGGATGCTATGCTTTTGAATGTTAGCAATCTCACACATGAAGTCTTAGTTACATTGATGGCAGAAGTAGTCTTTATAGTCAATAGTCGGTCTTTAACACCAATTTCATCGGACCCAGAAAATCCAAGCATTTTAACACCAGCAACTTTGTTAACTTTTAAAACTCCAGAGTGGACCGATATAACTATAGCCTCAGATTTAAAAGGAGTACACTACAAACAATGGCAACAGGTGCCGTCTTTGGCTAATGCATTCTGGAAGAGATGGAAGAGAAAATATTTGCCATTGTTACAAAAGAAGCAAATGGGAAGAACCCACAACCAGATCTTCAAGTAGGAGACGTGGTCTTGATGAAGAAAAAAGAATCTCCACGGAGGTTCTGGCCATTAGACATTGTGGTAGAAGTAGTTCCAGGAGGGGACCACAAAGTGTGTAAGGTTAAAATAAAGACAACTAAAGCAACAGGTGAAGAAGAGACTTTGCTGAAATTGATAAGCCACAGTTCAGCTTTCCAGGAGCAAGGCGGAGTTGGCTGCCTTCCTTTACATGATGCGGCAGCTCAACTCAACAGACATACTCTAGAAATAACTCTGAAAGCTTCAGACCCCACAGTGTGGCAACAGACAAACATGAAAGGAGAGACTCCTCTCTTTGTAGCAGTGGATAAATGTCTTGTGGAAAACGTCCATTTTCTGCTACTTAATGACTTTAACTATGATTTTAAGAATGAAGATGGAGATTCTTCTTTATTCAGAGTTCCTGAACGTTGAACTTCAGTGAACCACAAGCAGTTTGAATTCTGCAATCAAGATTGTTAGAAGTTTATAGTTAGCATAGAAGTTTATAGTTATAGTGATTAATGCAGTGTATTAATAGTTAAGTATAGTTAATGGAAGTTGATAAAGGTAAAACTTCCAGAGGAAGTTTTAGGCCCCCACAGAGCCTTTGTTTATTTCCCCTTTAGTTTCCCCACAGTTAGTATGGGTTTAGCTATGTTTTGTACAGTATTCAGTGGGAGGGAACCGAATTTAGTTCTGTCCCTTTAAGAAGCCCTAGGGCTGGTGTTCTACGGCAGTTATTACCCAGCAACCTGTCTGATTTGGCAGTTAGGGGCCAACGGAAGCTGGGTGACAGCAGCAGTTAGGTGCCAACGGAAGCTGGGTGACAGCAACAAGTTAGACAGTCCAAGATGTTTTAGACTCTCAGTATTTAACAGTCAAAGATGTTATAGATTCACAGTATTTAAGTTAAACAGTTATAGATGTTATAGTCTCACAGTATTTACAATAAATTCCAGACTCCAGAAAGTTTCTGCAACAAAGTAACCTTTATTTAGTTAGACCCGGGAGGAGTCAGGGTCTGTCAACATTGTTACAATTAAAGCTTTAAGTATTGAACTGTTAACTGAGTCAGTGAGTCTTACATTCTGCTTTGGCCGGGTGCAGGCACCTAAATAACCACCTGGGGAGCAGAACAGCATGAATCCATTATAATTCTTCAGTCAACTTTATAAAATTCAGTTTGAATTAAAATTTCATTTTCCCCCCTGAAGAATCCTATCCAATGTGCCTTGTACCTTGTGGCTTACTTACTAATTCCATATTTTAGAAGTGTGGGTTTGTATTTTAACATTCTCAATTTCAAGAAGGGATACTCACAAAAATCTCTTTCACACCCTTTATCTTGCTGTTTGCAAATAGGTATCCACTGCCTATAACTGTGCATTTCCCAGAATACATTATGACCACCACTTATGCAGTCACAAACATTTCAAAAAGGATAGTGAAACAAAATATGCATTTTAATTATGAGCAGTATAGTCATGCATTCATTAATTCAGTCTGAAAGGGTTTTCAGGTTCTTACTAAAGGGTTTCACTGAATGAAAAACAGAATCTATATCTACTAGTTAGTCTTCAAACTCATTAACATATATAATTATTGCTGCAACATTTATCTTTGGTAGTGACCAAAGAAACGCAAATAATTAGTGGCAGAAACATATGGCAACAATGTCTTAACATCCCACTGTGAAAGCCCCTTGTTACTGCCATCACATCCTTTCATCATAAATTTATTTCTCCTGTGTGGAAGATGTTACACAAGTTTTCCAAACCATTAGTCATACATTTGTTTTCATGCACAAAAATGCCTTTTGGAAAAAAGCACTGCAACTTTCTTTCTAGAAGTAATTAAATATTATGTAGAAGAACATGATATCCATAATTTTCTGCTGTTATCATAGTTTTCAGCAACCAAGTAGTTTGTGGTATGCAGGACATTGTACACTCAGCCATTTCCACAGAGACACCATTGTTGAATTATCTTCAATACAATACTGCATTGATTGTGGACAGTGTTGGGCAAAATGACGCTATCGGACAAAGCTTGCTTGCTTTCCTTGGCTACCCACCTTCAGTTAACCAAAACAATCTGAATGGCTATAGCAAGCATGATTTAATCAGAGATGCTGTAACATCCCACACATGTAATTTTGCAGTGATGAAAAACAGCTTTACAATCCAGAATGAAATCACCAATGCAACTCAGCTTTGGCTTGTAAAATTAGCTGAGATCATGCCATCCTTTTAAAACAGGGATTACACCAAATGGAGCTGAAGTTACATTTTTCCAGCAATCAGTGAGGGGCAACAATTTTTGCTGTCTTTAATTCTAGAACCGATTAGCTAAATAGAAATGTAACACACCAAAAACAAACACAATAGGACAACATAGTGACATCATGTGACAGAAGGGAAGATACGCTGGGAAAAATCTCCAGGGGTGGGCAGAAGGCAGCTATGGCAGCAGGACCAGATCTTCTGTAGAATAACTTGGTTAATACCCAGGGTCTGCTACTTGGAGTTCCATGGTGGATGGAAGGTTGGATATAATGGTAACAAATTATAAGACTAGACCTGTTTGTTTGGGAAAAAAATAGAATAAAAATTTCATCATTTCTTTTTCAGATTAAAAAAAATATGAATGTAGCATTTTTCCTGGTGAAAAGCTTCTGAAATTTTGAATGCTTTTTCTTTAACCCTTCTCCCAGTGAGTTAATCCAACAAGGATACTGTGACAGACAGCTGTATTCTGAAGAATTGTCCCTGTACTAGAACCTTCATGATTGACAGGACATTCGAATAGAATTCTCAGATTGGCGGTTAGAATTCTGAGAGTTAAAAACTGAGAATTGGCTGACAGAGAAGATAACAGACTGAACTTATAAACATCTGTGTGAGCAGTAAGCTGTCTGGAGGAGAATCCTCCTCACAAGGAAAAGGAAAACATTTTGCACTTTTAAATAAGGACAGTATCCATAACCAGTTAATTAGGGAAAATACCTCTAAGGTTTATGGAGTGATTCCTAAGAGTTTAATGGGAAATATCCCTTATGAATCAAGTGATCCCAGACCAATTAGAGGGATAAGCTAGGGAAGTGTGAATGTTTCTAACTCCTACAACTAAAGAACCACTGTGAAAAAAAAGAGAAGCTGAACAGCCCAATCAAGATGGGGGGGAAGTTTGGCAATGGCTGGGGATGGCATGGTGAAGCTGGTGCCATGCTGCCTCCAACGGACAGCAAACAATAGGGAAGAAAACTCGCTACTGCCTGGACAATTCCCCTGGGGAAACAGACTTACACCACAGGTTATCATGGCAAAAGTCTGAGGGCTACACTGGAAGTGTTCCCAAGACAAAAGACAAAAGTCTGATGGAAGCCAACTAGAGCCGGCTCCACCCCTGGGAATGCTCCTAGCCTGCCCCATCTTTGCTGGCATTGACCCTTAGGCTGGTACAGCTTTGCAGGTGGCAGGCTGTTCTGGGTCGGGTGCCACCAAGCTGTGTGGTGCCCAATTGCACCCTGTTTGCCCTCCCCACTTGCATAGGTACCACTTACACCAACATGGTGGGCAAGCATGCCAGTGTGGGCCTGCACTGGTTCCAGGGGCCACTTTACCCACCCACCCCCTGTTCTGAATTAGACTGTAAATTAAAAAAAACTAACCAGAGACTTCCAAGAAAAAACACTCAGTAAAAAAATAAAGATTTAAACACTTGTAAGTGAACCACTTGATACATTTGGAAGTACAATACATCACTTGAATTTAACCATTTTAAACATGTCAGTTATGTGATTCTGTTTCAAACTACATGCCCTGTTATGAAGAACATATTGCTAATCTGACTTTTAAATCCCACGAAAAGAGACTGAACTATTTTTAAATTTTATTTCAAAAAGCTGCTCAAGTGCCAAATATTTCTGACCATCTTATTCAAAATGTCCCTCTGTACCATCTTCATTTACTCTCCACTGTATGATATTTTATGCTACCATCCCAATAGTCAGAGATCTGGTGGTCCACATGATTTAATTATAAAACACTATGTTTTTAGTTAACTCAAGTTACCCATATTGCAATGCCTTTTGGGCAACAGAATAATCACATCCTCAACATGAATTTGACATTAGCTGACTTGTAAAATCAGAATCTATTCACGCACGCACCCTTGTTGTTTGAACCATGGGACTGTGGATCAGGATCTGTGTCTCAGCACTTTGGGTCCTTCAAACTCCTCCAGGCAAATACCTTTGCAAACTGCTCAATCCATTGTTTTGTGCTCAGTATTCTGTGAATGATTCCAGTTGGAAAATATCATTTTGATTTTTAGGGATTCCCTTAAACATAAGGGTAACTTGGTTCCTTTTAAAATGTTAAAGAAGTGGTACCTAACTCTGTACACTTCAGGACATAATTTTTTAAAACTAGCAGTGCAATCCAAAACAATCAAATTCTACTGTTAAATTATCTAATTTGCACATATGTATGTATATGACTGCAACTTCCAGCTGTAATTGTATGGAAAATTAATTAGGAAATAAATCTAATTGGAAATAATGAACTTCCAAATGAACATTGGGTGAATCCCCACTGGGAAAATAAATCGGGTTGCCCCAGTTCCATAAGATACAGCACCTTTTCATCCTGGTCTCTGCTTCTCCATCACAGTGTGCATCTGTTGAGGGGGTCAAAGTTAATCCCAGGATCAAACACTAACTATTTCCACGAGACTGTGATCTGCTCTGCGGCTCTTTAGTTCATTGTTCCAATTGGCTGTTGGGTTGGGGCGGGAACGCAATCCCGCAGCCCCTCCCCTCTGCTTGAGAAAGTATTTTTAAAAAAAATTGGAGCTGTGCAGCTTCGTAGAAACAAAGGATGTCTATTTTTTAACTTTTTGGCTGTGCAGCTTCGTAGGTACAGACACACTGCACTAGCTCTCCTTCTCTTTGCAGGGTCATGCCTACGAAGCCATGATCAGCACAAAACAAAAAAACTCTGTGCCCAGCCCACTGCATTCTGATTGGTGCTTGCCTCCTAGGGAGGAAAAAAATAAACTGGATTGTTTTTCTGCTGCCTCCCCACCGATCCAGCTTGGCCCGTGTTTTTCAAAAAGTTGCACCTTCCTGCCGGTTTTTTTAAAATGCGGAATGAGGAGGAGAGTGCACACCAGAGCTGGGATGGAGCCAAGTTGGGCACTGGAGCTGTGGGGACTCCTTGCCCAAACCGGGACTTTTATCGTATTACGCAATTTTTTGACTGTGGGGAATCGCCCATAGTCAAGATTGCCCAAAAAGCAGCATTTTACACATCATGGGTTCTTTTTTAAAAGTACCACATTTTTTGCTAATCTAAAACCTTCAACAGAAAATGATTTTTCATTTCAGGCACAGCTTAGGCCAATATCAAGTATGTAACACACGGAAGGGTTGTTAAAATGTGAGAGTAACTTTCCCAAATAGCTTTCAGATAATTTGACAAGGGCACCTAAAACTGTATTTCTGCTTTCAAAAGACAGAAGTCTGAGACTTGCATTTGCAGAACTGTCTTTCTGGTTTTTAAGCATACACACCCATGATAGGGGTATGGATGAAAAGTGCTTGAAATAGTATGTGTGAATCCAATCGTAAAAGCTAGTCTGCCCTGTCTTCAAAAGGAGTGGAAGACAGCTGCAATAGCAATGTTATACATTTTCTTGAAAACAGCATTTAGTATTGGCTGAATAGTAAGAAAAAAATCAGTGGAAGGAATGCCGTTTCCTAAGCAAAAACAGAAGAGTGGGTAATTTCATTTGTATATAAAAGGAGAACCAAAATAAATGAAAGTTAAGTTTAAGACGGTTGGCAGATGCATTTTTGCTTTACAGACCCAGTTCAATCAAGGCTACAGAAATACACCATTAGCAAACTTCACCACTGAGGTGCTGAATCAGCATTCAAGTTGATTACATGTGCTATATATCCATTTTTCTTCATGATTCTTCCCTTTTTAAAATTGCTAATCCAAATTTTCCGTTGGAATGCTGGCTCCAGACAATTTTCAAAGCAGTAGAAATTAAAAATGGGAGAGGAAGGGAGAGAAGGAAGTCAGAAAAGTAATACGAACATGGAGGAAGGGAAGAACTGAATGGCAAAATGCAAACGCATTAACAACCTTCTTTCAGAGTTGAGGTCACAACCACAGTGGAGAAAAAAACATAATTCCTTACATTTTTCATAGTCTTAACTGCTGTTCATCAAACCAAACAGAAGATTCATCTTTATGAACCATCCAGAACAGTTTAGAGAAAGTTTAAATGTCAGAGTTATGTGGGCATAAGTTGATTGTCTTCCCCACAGAATTGGCAACAGGTTCGGTGGAGAAGATGGATGTGTTCACCTACACCCACATAGTTGGGCCATTTAAATGATCTCCCAGCTGTGCTAGAGCTGGTCATAGAAAACCAATTTCTATATGATTTGGAGAACATCTCAGGAGCCTCCAAATTTGAAAGTTAATTATGGAAAACACTGGCTTTATTGAATATACAGTTAGATGCCATGACAAAAAGTAGTTCTGGGGTTTTGCAAAATAATTGTTCACTCTTGACCAATGTGTCTGTATTGGTTTAATTGTGAATACTTTAGTTGAAGAAGTGAACTGAAATCCCATACCACAATCAATGAAGATCCTACTGAGCTTCACTAGACATTATGATATATATATTAGTAATCATAAGCAGTAGACACATGTGTATTGGGAATCTCAGGATACTGTGGTATGTTCAGTTCTGCATTTTTCTTGGCAAACACAACTTTGTATGTGAATACTGCAGGTAAAGGAGAAATGTAATCATCAAAATGGAACAAAAAGGAGCATATTTCGTAGAGGATCTGAATAGTTTACAGGAAAGGTTTTGTTTTTAAACTGAGATCAACAACTGCATGTAATTAATATAATAGATAACTTCTGTAAGTCTTGAAGTTGCCTTTCACTGAGTCAGACTATTGTTATCTAAATTTATTTATTTATTTATTATTTAGTTTTCTATACCGCCCTATCCCCAGGGGGCTCTGGGCGGTGTACAACATAAAATTCCATCATAATTACAAGCAAACAAAAGGAGCAAAGACTAGATACCAATAAAGTTTACACATCATATAGGCTCCGACAATTATACAATAGGATCATTGAATCCCTTTAAAATCCCCTTAAAAACAGCGGTTAATTCAATGAGAGGCGTCCAGCGAAACCCATTTTTAAAACCCTCCCCAAGAGGGAGGAAACGGCAGGTCCCATAGATGGTAAGGGAGCCCTAATATGGTGGAGCAAACAAGAGGGGGCACTTCACTCAGCAGCTGGTCTCTCCAAAGGCCCGGTAGAACAACACAGTCTTACAGGCCCTGCAGAACTCACCAAGGTCCCGCAGGGCCCGGACAGCTGGTGGGAGAGCGTTCCACCAGGCCGGGGCCAGAGCCGTAAAGGCCCTGACCAGCATAGAGGCCAGCCGCATTATTAAGGGGCCAGGAACCACCAGCAAATTGGCCTCTGCTGAATGCAGAGGCTGAGCAGGGACCTATGGGGTAATGCGGTCCCAAAGGTATGAGGGTCCCAGGCCACGTAAGGCCTTAAAGGTCAACACCCACACCTTGAAGATGATTCGGAACTCGACTGGAAGCCAATGCAGACAGCGCAACACAGGCTGGATATGGTCACGAAAGGCGCCTCCTGTGAGCAACCGAGCCACTGCGTGTTGGACCAGCTTTAACCTCCGAATCAAACGCAAGGGAAGGCCCGCGTAGAGCGAGTTACAATAGTCTAGCCTAGAGGTGACCGTTGCATGGATCACAGTGGCTAAGTCTGCTTGGGAGAGGAAGGGAGCCAACCACCGGGCCTGGCGAAGATGAAAAAACACAGACCGAGTTGTAAGGGCCACCTGGGTCTCCACTGAAAGAGACGAATCCAGGTGGGCCCCCAGGCTGCGGACAGAGGAGGTCGGCGCCAATGAGACCCCCTCCCATACTGGCAGTATTGACTGTTCTTCCTGTGGTTATATAGGAAAAAAACTTTACTCTTTCAATAGTAAGCAGAACAGCCCTTTTGCCTTTCTAATTTCTTTCACTTGCAGTAACCTCTAGTGTGTGAACCAAATTCATTCATTTATTTATTGTATGTTCTATATTGTTTTCAGCCCATATCTTCTTCCACAGGCACTGGAGAATGATGAAAAATAAAATTAAAATTTAATACACATTTCCTTGAGCAGGAGGTTGTTAGCTGGACCAAGTCTTATGGAGGAATGCCTGCTATATCTCTGATCATGGGTTGCACCAATGAACGTACGAACATTATATAAGAACAAGAAGAGCCCTACTAGATCAGGCACTAATAACAAGTGAGTATGGATAATTAATCTATATAGAATACTAGCGTATCCGGCCACGCGTTGCTGTGGCTCAGTCTGGTGAAGTGGAAAAGAAAGAAAAGAGAAAGCGAATAGTTCTAACATGTGTCATTGCACAATGCTTGCACGGGAGGGGAGGGGTAAGGAGCCCCTCACTCCCCTCCTTCTCTCCCGTTCCCTTGCATAGCACCCCGCCCCCTCCCTCCCTCCCGTTTCTCTTCCTCTGCTAGGGTGGGTGGCCCATGTCCAGATGACGGACACCATCCCTTTCACTCCCTTCCCTTGCAGGCAAAGTGTGTTGCTGTTGACGTCCACCAGATAGCGCTGTTGCAGAACAAAACCATGGTTCCAACCGTCACAGGTGTGGCATGTACACAATACCTCTCACAGTTAGACTGAAACGCACCCCTAAGAGATGTGTGTATGAAATGTTATCCGTTTCTACTTGACTTTTGGTTGCTATGGGGGGGGGGGGAGAACTGGGCGGAACATAGGCTGTTTTCATGGTTTACCTGGGACAGGTGTGGTACATGAGCTAGGTAAGTAGCTTAAAACACACTGGGAGGCATGAGCTACATTGTGTTCAAATTTCAGAGTGTTTGGTCCAGCAAACCCCGGGCCCCTCCTCAGCTTCCCCTTCCTCCGCTAGGGTGGGTGGACCATGTCCAGATGGCGGACCCCGTCCCTTTCACTCCAGGTGGCAGGGGTTTTCAAAGGCAGCATGGTTGTTTCCCTTTTATCAGAGGGTGTTGCTTTGATGGCCAGCAGATGGCACTGTTGCAGAACAGAATTGTGGTTCCAACTGTCACAGGTGTGGCATGTACACAATAACTGGCACAGTTGTGACATGTACACAACCGGAGGTGTGGAAACAGTATGTAAACCTGGCCGCACACAAATGCGACGTTGTGTGAAAATTTCAAAGCAATCGGTCTAGGCGTTTCGGCATTAGAGCATCAGTAACAAATACACTGTTAGTTTTTTATATATATATAGATAAACAAGATAATGTTCAGATGTTGTCCTAACCTATGAGTCTGGTGGAAAGCACCCTCAGGCCCCAGCATACTTACTGTAACCCTGTTGGGTTTTCAAAGCAAGAGATGATTTGCTATTTCCTGCTTCTGAGTAACAACCCTGGGCTTCCATGGTGGTCTCCCAATCAAGCACAAACAAGGACCAGCAGTGCTTAGGTTCTGATAGCTGATGAGATCAGGCTAGCCTTGGCCATCCAGGTCAGTGGTATCAGTGCACCTGGACTGATCAATAATGAGACTTCGTATGCAGGCAAGTTCTTCTGTTGAAAACAGCATCAGGAAAATGCATTTAGAGAAGAAGAAGAATAAGAGGAGGAGGAGGAGGAGTTTGGATTTATATTCCCCTTTCTCTACTGCAGGAGACTCAAAGGGGCTTACAATCTCCTTGCCCTTCCCCCCTCACCACAAACACTCTCCGAGAAGCTGTGACTAGCCCAAGGTCACCCAGCTGGCGTGTGTAGGAGTGTACAAGCTAATCTGAATTCCCCAGATAAGCCTCCACAGCTCAGGCGGCAGAGCTGGGAATCAAACCCGGTTCCTCCAGATTAGATACACGAGCTCTTAACCTCCTACGCCACTGCTGCTTCCATTAAATCCCACTCCATGTCCCTCCACATCACATAACACCACCTGCTCGCTACCAGTTCCCATGGGGGAATGGTACCCCTCCAATCTAATGGGAAGGAGATAGCATGACCTTCACTTAAATCAAAACAACTCCAGTGCTTTGAAGTGCAAAAGCCAACAGGTGTCTAACAAGCAGATTAGGCCTTGCTTGGAAAACTAAACTAAGAGACAAAGAACAGATAGCAGTCGCAAGGAGGGAGGAAGCAGCTTATGGAGAAGGGATCCCACGTCCCACCCGGGAGACATGGCAGTATTGGGTCAGAACAGGGCAAATCATGACAAGTGCAGTCTATCTGTCTTTCTGTATTTATTGGAAATATTTATATCTCACTTTTTCTATTCAGCCCAAGGCTAAATACACTTATATGCAAGTTTTGTTTTTATTTACTTTATTTATACCTTGACCCAGTGGGACTGTAAAGCAGCTTATGTCATTCTCCTCCCCTCCATTTTATCCTCACAACGGCCCTGTGATGTATGTTAGGCTGAATATTGGTGACTGAACACTGGTTATAATATTGTGTGTTTTCAAGACATTATTACCACATTGACTGACAGTAATGCATACTGGAAAGATAAGGGCATGCCACTTACTTGAGACAATCTAGTTAGCATGCTGTAATTAACTTTGAAATGGTACTCACTAATTTTCAGATAACATTAACTGTGGCTCATTGTGGGGGGGGGGAAATTATGCATTCTGCTTAATGTGCAATTATAATTATTTTAAGCAATCACTGCTCACATTTACATACTGAGCAATGATTGAAGGAAACATAACCTGAGTCTATTTTCATAGGTATTTATATAATTCATTATTTCCACTATCATTATTGGCAGATGGTTCTTCAACATTTCTTTCTTAATCTGTTATGAGATATGACTGATGTTTCCAAAGAGGGTTGTGAGAACAGCCCAGTGATTTATCATGTAAACACTTAAAGCAGATATATGACCCTCATTCTAAGAAAAGTGATTCCAGCAGCTGGAATCTAAAAATTTTAATGGTACCAAGCTGCTGATATCCAAAACTTCACATGTAAAGTACAAATATTAGAGAAAAGCCTTAATTAGACTAGTAATGCAACCTGAGATAAAGTTACACTCTTCTAAGCCAACTGACTTCAATTTACTTAGAAGGATGTAACAAGAACTGCAGTGTTAATGAGGACAAAACAGAAACATAGTTGTGTCCTTAATAAGAGAAGTTGCCAATTTGTACAATTTTTAAAATATTCAATAAATGTTTTATAGTTCTGGAATAAAAATACAGATGGATATCTCACATGACAACTATTTTCCATGTGCTTATTTAACATGTTTTACAAATATTGTATACCAGTCACTATTTATTTGCCTGGTGCACTTAGACTGCATCTGCATTCACCTATGAGTTGAAGCTTCAGTGAAATGAAACTTTGTCAAGATTGCTCACATTTTATCTTTTGGCATCACTGCAGAAAGATTTTCTCCACTATACATAAATCAAGCTTTCTTGTCACTTCAAGCAGCTGGTGAAGTAGACTGTAGCTACTAAAAAATATGTTCATGCTTTAATGCTTTTTATAATTTAGACCATAAGGTGCTGGCAACCATCTGTATTTGTAAAATAAGAAGTTTGTAATTAATATTGGGTAAAGCATGGATAAGGAGGAAAGGCAGCATGACACAGCCCAGTCTTATCAGATCTCAGCAGCTAAGCAGGGTCAGTACTCGGAAGGGAAACCTCAAAGGAAGAGTCTGCAGAGGCAAACCATCTCTGCTTCTCACTTGATTTGAAAGCCTCTTACTGGGGATGCCATACGTCTTCTGCAGCTTGATGGTACTTTATACACACACACAAATATTAATAAAGAGACAAAGTGATATAGAAGAAGAGTTTGGATTTATATCTTGCTTTACTCAACCCTAAGCAGCCATGGCGTGCCACCTCACCATTCCCAAGGAGCCTATCTGGCAGCACAAGGCGGCCAAAAACACACAAAACTCCCTCCTTCCCTGCTGCTAAAAAGCCCCCATTGGCTTAATGGACATGCAACCAAAAAGGTGGCGTAAATCCACCACCCCAGTTGCCAGTGTAATAGGGGCAACAGTCTGGTGGAAGCTGACTAGGCCCACGCCCCCAAATTGCACCGACTATGCTGGTGGGGGTGGAGGCGCATGGAAGCTGGTGCAACATTCAGCACTGCATTCCACTGCCATGGAGGGCCGCTGCAGCCGCCTCTGGGAGATTCACCCCTCTGCCAGGGCAAATCTGCCAGTGTGACCCTGCACCGCTCCCAGTGTCAGATTAACCCCCCCCCCTCCTTTGGATGAGGCTGTCAGTGGCTTACAAACTTTTTCCATTCATCTCTCCACAACAGGCACCTTGTGAAGTAGGTGGGGCTGAGAGAATTCTGAGGGAACTGTGACTAGCCAAAGGTCACCCAGCAGGCTTCATGTGTAGGAGTAGAGAAATAAAACCAGTTCATTAGATTAAAGTCCACAACTTGGCTAGGATCTGGAAGACAACTTTCATTTAGCTATGAAGCTCACTGTATGATCTTGGGCCATCTGCCACAGAGTAACATTCTTTATAGGGTTAAAAAGAGGATAATATGGGAAGAACAATGTATGCTTCCTTAAACCCCTTCTATGGTGCTGAAGCAACCTCTTCAGTCAGCTTCCAAGCTGAATCGAAACTTCTGGTTATTACCTTTAAAAACGTAAGTAGCATGGGAACAGGATACCAGAAGACTGTAGATCTGCTTATCAAGATTGTCTTTTGAGACACTTCACAACCAGCAGTTGTGGGTTTTCCAGGCTGTGTCATCGTGGTCTGGTAGTTTTTGTTCCTAACATTTCACCTGAATCTATGGCATGTCATGAATCAAAGGTATGTTATGGTAAGTTGTGTTTCTCTCTGCTGGCACAGTGTGAAGTGACTGTGTGGAGTATATGTTTTGTCTGTTTCACAGGTGGGAGAGGAAGTGAGGTGCATTTGTGTGTGTCTGGGTGGAGTTCATTTTTGCAATTGCATTTGCGACTGCATTTGAATTAGCATGTGATTTTGTGCTGGTTATTACTACTCATGGAGTTCTCAGTAAAGCTCAGTGGAGAAGGAGAGAATCATCTATGCTCCCCAGAGCTTCTTGGAAAGACAGGATTTAAAAAACACAACACAAAAAGACTAGCTCATCTTCGAGACATCAAGTTCAAGAAGGGTATCAGTCATTTTACAGGGATCTGGATGACAGCTGAAGTTTGCAATGTTGTAAAATTCTATTAGAAAATGTAAGCTGGGGAACTGAGTATGATTATACTCAACAGATTTGCATGTTCATTCTTTCAACAACAACAACAAAAATACCCACCTCCTTTCTATCCTATGAGGACCCACAAGACAGCAGTTAAGCACTTAAAGTCAGACAAACAAGCAACCAAACAACAACAACAACAACAACATAATAATAATAATATGATCCAAGGTCCAAACAACAGATCATATTATAAGAATCAGCCCCAATCAATACTGTGCTGAAATAGTAGTGTCTTGAACTAGCATTTGAATGTATGCACAGACCAATAAAATGTGTAACTTCTGCCACTTTAGGCTGCAGATGGAAGATCACCTTTTTGAATATTTCTTTGTTAAAAACTCCCTGCAAACAGAAAACCTGCCCAGCAAACAAAGTGACTGAGCAGAATCTTTGCCTCCACCATCATTCTGATAGTGTTCTTTCTTGTTGTTGTGTTAAAAAATCAGCATCATCCCAAATTGGAACCCATCCCCTGCTGTTGTCCAATGTGGTGCAAGCCGTTTTACCACCACTTCCAATATTTCATGCTACCAACTGGCACAGGCAAACCAGGCTGCCACTGTCCTGTCTGATTTCCCGCTCCTGAAAGGAAGAAGTTCAACAGGCACAGCTTTCCTCCCCTAAAGAAGAAATGATGGGGGACAGATAAAGGCACAGGCCGGGGGAGGGGGGACGACAAAAGCGAACCCCTATATCCGTTCCTTTGAGTTACAGCAAAGATTAAGAGGGAGAGAAGACGCCGCAGAGACCCCGTCCCCAGCCAGGCGCCTCCTTCTGCCGCGGAGTGAGAAAGCCCCCTCCCCTCAGACGCCCGGGGTGGGGGCGCCTCTCCTCTGCTCACTTGGGGCGTGGGGGGGGGGGCTGCTCAGCACACGCCCCGCCCCCGCCCGCTGTGGACAGTCAAGCCCAGCAGGGGTGGGAGGCGGCCAAGGCAGGGCTCGGCGCGGGACGAGGAGAACGCCGGGAGTTTGCGGGCTCGCTGCTCAGACCCGGGAAAGCCAAGCTTGAAGGGCGAGAGGAAGGAGCTGCCTGAAGCCACCTGCACGCCCCGCCGAGGCCATGGGTGAGTGCCGCAGAGGGTGGGCATCGTCGCCCTGGCTGCTCGGGGCTTTCAGTCCTCTGCTCTGCAAGCCCACGAGAGCCCGTTCCGAAGTTGCCCTCTGGGTCACTTCGGAAGCCCGGAGGGGCCACTGCAGGCTGGCGTTTGGGGCTGAGCCGGGAGGAGGGGGAGGCGCTCTGCCAAGGCTCGGAGGGGCTGCGCTGTTGGCCGCTTTGTGGGCGGAAAAGAAGTTAGGTGACTGTTGGGAGGCGGGGAGTTCTGGCCCCCGGGGATGCGAAGGGTTGGGGGCTATTGGAGTCAAGGATGCGGGAACCTCTTTTGGCTTCATTCTTCCGACGACCCGCCCAGCCCGGTCTGTCTGCCCCGGGAGACTTCCCCGCTGCGGGATTTGCAAGCTTCTGGTCCTTGTGCCTGCAGGAGATGCTTCGTCGCTTCTTGAATCTGGAGTTGTGACACTGCCCCTCCGCAGCTGTTGCCTGTGTGGGTTCCAGACGGGCCCCTCTGTGCATCTCATTTTCTTTTCCTTTAAAGCAAATCTTAGCATCCAGCCCCACATTTCTTGAAGGGCAAGTTGGATGGGTAGCGAATTGGAACCTAAAGAAAGAAAAGAAAAAGAACAAAAACTTCGGGCACAATGTTAACTTTTCAGGATAATTTTGTCCACCGTACAGAATTAAGAATTCATACCTGGACATAAGTCATCCGTTAAGGCTTGTTTGACTTAGAAACAGCTTCATTAAACACACAGGCAGTTGACCTACTCTGAAAGTCATGGACCTGCTGGGTGTCCTTGCAAGACAGACTGCCGTTGAATCTTTGGGCAGATGACATTCTCTCCTCCCTCCGTCTCACATTTTGAAACAACATTTAACTACCATTAATGCTCCTGGAATATTTCAATAACTTTGTGCCAGAGCTTAGCTTTTATAGCTAAGAGAAAATGGCAAAGACTTTCCTAATTCATTGCAGCTGTGGATGGCTTCGATTTATTCCATGTACATTACCAATACTTTGCTGGATGTTGTGTGGATCAGATACAGTGTAAGTTCTTTCTGACACACCCACACATTTCATACTTGAATAGTCAGCAAAAATGTCTGAGACACAGCCAGAGACTTTGCTTCACTATAAATGATATCAAATAAATATCCAGGTGTGGTGACTAATTTTTGTTCATCTATGTATAGCAGTTCTACACTGAGGTTATAATCATCCTGGGAAGAGAATGATTCAGACCCTGACCCCTCTTCATAAATATAAGAATACAAGTTCAACTTCGACATTTGGCTCTGACATACGAGTGGCAGCAGTGTCAAGGAACTTCCTTTGCTAGCTTAAATAGGTCATGCAGTTTTATCACAATAGACTGTAAGACAGATTGCATAGGTATCCTAGCTAGAATTCATTTAGGAAATGGATTTTAATGCCTGTATGATTTTTCTTTTAAAAATGGAATTCAGTGTCCGAACAAAGCAAGCGCTTCGTTGCACTTTTAATATATGTATTGAAAAAGATGAAACTGTAGAAGTAACTGATTACAGTCACTTCAGTTGGATTTCTGAAGTGTACTCTTAGGAGCAGTAAGTTAAAAACAGGCATAGCATCATAGCCCATAAACTTGATGGGGGGAAAACACAAAATTATTGTGAACTTTAATTGTTGCTTGCTGTGATCACATTTTATTCTTGTTTTCATTCTGTGAGGTAACAACCTTATTCTCTCTAAAGTGTATAGTACTTTATATTGCAGACTTTCAATACATGCAAGATCATAGGGTGCCAACATACAGGTGATTGCATAGTTCATTTCCAGTAAGCCTTTTAGTTTTACAGAGGTAGAATTAATTCTTTTAGCTCCTGGATTGAGCAGAAATTTAAACAGGAAGAGCAGTTTTATACAGTTATTGGGAAAATACTTAGACATTCTGCTTTTCATATTATATATATTAAACTGAAGACTAAGTCTGCAGTCTTATGCATACTTACTTGGGAGTAAGCACCACAGAATTAATTGAGGATTACATTCAAATAAACATGCATAAAAGTAAACTGTAAAGCAGCAATCCTACATATACTTACTAGGGAGGGCCACTGAACTTCGTGGAACTTGTTTCTGAATAGATATGATTAGGTTTGCTCTGTACATTTTCACACTGTGTTTACCTAGGAGGTTTATAGGTACCAGAATGCTTTTTTTTACAGGTCCCTATACCTGTATTGGGGTTCACATCTGAATTGGACTCTTGACTTTATTTTTAAATTGTATACATCCTACTTGGCCAAAGCCAAAAGAGGGATGAGGTCAGTTCTTATGAATGTGCAACATAAAATCAACTGCTTTCAAAGTCTGCACAATTTATTGTGTTTATCCTGAATTGTGGTGATATGTTTATAAGAAAACGTTTCTTTCAACTTGGCAAGCACGAGTGAAGTGTATGATTAAAAAAAATCACATAATGTTCATTGAGTTGAGGTGTACTTGCTGGCTTCTATCCAATTCTGTGTACAAGTAGTAGTCTCATTTATACCCATTTTTAAAAAACCCACCCAACCTATCCAAAGGGGCGTGGATAAGCATTATGGCTGGATTTGTCCATATGCTAAAGATATTTTTAAGTATGGATTTCCTGATCTGTGTACCTGTATTTCTCCTGTTAAAACAAGCACTCTTAATAGTTTCATATAGTTTTGCGATCACTCACCAAAGCAAGTTGTCAACAGTCTTTGGGTAGTGTTTAGCACTTTGCATCTGTGGGAAAGAAATTATTAAAAAGCAAACAAACCTTGGAAATGTGCACTGCAAACCTTCTAAACACATTTAGTTCAATGGATGTCGAAGGTTGTTCATCTATCACTAAATGACAGTGCCATAGTAGATCAATAGAGCAGTTCTATGCAAAGTTAATACAGCCTAATTTTTTAATTGAGTTTCTCCAACTGAGTCTGCTAATTTCCCAGCAAAGAGACTTGGCAGTTTAACCTACCATGTTGATCTCTCAGTTTGTTTGGTCCATGCTGAGCAGTTGTCAGTGGCTGCTGAACCAGTTTGCACCAGGCTTTTGCAAACCTGCACATGCTCAAAGATGCTGCAAATTAAACTTGATCAGCTGCCATTGCATCAATAAGGGCTACTTAGATGAGCACCAAAGTGTAGAATTTAATTGAAATACAGAATTTATTTGTGACTAATCTATACGGTTTGAGTGCTCTGATTGTCTTTTCAAACAATTGCCTCCTGAGCAGACCAGTTATGCAGGAAGGATGGGGGTGGGGTGGGGTGTGTGTGTGGTAGAACTCTGTGTGAGAATGTGCATGCACAAAAAGACAGTTATGTTGCACTGCAAGGGTGGGAAGGAATGCAGAGAAGCAACATGCTGATCACCTGCAAACAGATCAGCAGTTGAACCTGCTGTTAAGAAATCAGGTTCCTGTTCCTGACTGGTGAACAGGATAGAAGCCAATCCAGTATGTGTTCAGTCATCTCTGACTTGGACTGTTCAGGGTTACACTGCCAGTTTGTTGGAGCTTGTGTTTGTGTGTGTGTGTGTGTGTGTAAGATGGAAATATTGGTGAGCATACTATTAAGAATAGGATACTTTTTATTGAAGGCCTATGATGGCTGCTTAATTGCATCTGTGCAGGGTTTGAAACTGATTAATGGTTATGGATTTCAGGAAGCCATTTGTTCTATTAAGATGCATTAATACTGTTAAAGATTAAGACACTTTTAAAGTTTGACTAAACTAAATCAATATAGTAGGGCGGTAAGGAAGAGTATTGATTAAATGTAGACAGAAGAGGGATCCATAAAGAGTACCTGCATGAGGAAAAGAGAGAAGGCAGAGGTAGTTGTGGAACATTTCTCAGCTATTCTTCCAGTTAGTTTTGATACTGAAGTTTAGATGTTTCATGTGTTCAGTATATATTTGCTTGATATCATTTGGAGTTAATTCTGAAAATAAGTACACATGAAATGGGGATGGTATCTGGTTTTGTTAGCCATTTGGATTCATTTGCCCAGAAATTGTTTATGGATAGGTGGAACAGGATTTCTAGAGAGCTTAGCCTTCCACGTCAATAGGTGACTTTTGGAGCTTATTTCTTCCACCAATACTGTTGAAATATGCTTATGATTTGAAAATTCTTGTAGAAATGATGGTTGTGATTTCTGTATCCTTTTTAAGGTTACACTTTTAAAAAGTGATAAATATAATCAAGAGAAGTCATGCAACAGTTTCTCTAGCAAGTGTTTGCTGATTATTCAGTAAATTTTTTGCATATGGGTTTAATTTACCAGGCAAATGGTCAAACATGACAGGACTGTGTTCGTGGCTTCAACTTTGTGCTTGCCACTTCCATTTTAAAGCAGCTTAAAAATGTGATAAGGGCCCGATTTCATACCTTATTGTTTGGGCCCTCCATTCCATTCTATAGCCTTTATTGGCATCACTGTTTGGGCACTCATGTGGGAGCGGCAATGGGAGGATCTCAGAGTGTCACACTGTGAGCCTGATCTCTTGTGGCATTTCAGAATAGCTTTAAATGATGGTAGGATCCATGGGTCAGACGTGTGGACTCTGTCACATTTAGTTTGGCCAAATGATGAACACTGATTGGTTCTGGAATTTGTAGCCTGCATGAAAGTCAGATGTGAGGTGCAGATTGCCATCAGTTCCTACCGGCATGGTGCTTGGTTCAGATTGGTGCTATGGTGAACGTAGAGGAGGAGCTGCAGTTTCCTTCTGCCCATTCTGGTTTCCTAATGGAAATGAGCAGATGGCACAGTCTCTAGAGTACAACTGGATTTCCTCAGCGGTCTAAATAGTGCCTGCTGGAGATGTTTCAGGGATGGGAGGTGGGGTGGGGAGGCTGTAGAGGCTAAAGCTGCTTCTCCATTTACTCCATGTTTCTGATCTGAATCAGGCATGATGCACATGGTAAGTGAGAATTTACTACTCACTGGACTGTTAAGACATGATGGGATCCCTGACCCGACCTATGTACTCCTTCAGGTGTGAATTATCCCTCTTTAGATACTCATCCAGTACTAGCTATGGGCAACTAATTATATAGAAACAGCAGCTATAGGGAAGAGTGTGCATGCACCTGAAGACACAATCAACCAATTCACTGGGGACATGATGAGCATCCAGAAGTATCTCCATATAAGTGGTGCACTTTTGCAGGGTTGCAGTCCTTTATACACAAGTTCATAAAAGTGGGTAGTCAAGTCATAAACAAAAAGCCAGTTTCTCCCTTTGAAAACTGCTTAAATATTTGCAATTCCTGTGCATTAGATTTAATTTAGTTAATCTTCACTCTTGGTATTTGGACATAGCTTTCTTATGAGTCTCTTCCGTAAAGGCTTTGTTATTGAATAGAACAGCCTCACAGACCTGTACATCTTGGTATGGCTGAATAGTAAGCTGGACGTCTTGCTTCTGAAGCATTTATAAAACAAAAACTTTCAACATGGCATTTGGTATTTCTTCCTAGTTCATATTCTTGTGGACTATTTTTACTATGTGTGGAGAAGTAGGAAGCTGTCATTGTCTAGTGCTAACTCCTGAATCAGAGAGTGTTTTTCTTGCTTAAACAAATCTAGGTTGGATAAACAGTATTTGCAAGCAATTCTGCAGTAGTCTTCTTACTTACTATGGAGTCCTGTTAGAATAGAAAGCATGGGGTGAGGGTTTGCAGTTAGACTGCTGTCCAGCTACAAGGTAGAAATCCCTGTTGACAACTGTTACTGCTGTTAAAGATAGAGTACCTTACTGACTTATAAAATATTTACTAATAATTTTCCTGTGTTCCAAACAGATGGAAATTACCATTTTGACCAGGTCATGTAGATAGGACTTTTTTTTTTGCTGTAAAGTCACAGCTGACTTGACTCTATGGGGTTTTCAAGGCAAGGGATATTTGAAGGTGATTTGTCATTGCCTGCTGATGCACCACTACCCTGGTATTGCTTGGAGGTCTCCCACACAAATACAAGCCAGGGTCAAGGCCAGAGACATAGCAAGGGGGAAAAGCGCCCAGTGTACCAGTGCGTTCTCTGCCTCTATCCCGCCCTGGAATGCCCCCGCCATTCCCCTGGAACACCCCCACCATGACCCCACAGGGGCATGCGCCCGGTGCGTTGCACACGCCCTGTCCCCTTGGAGCTACACCTCTGATGAAGGCTGAGATTGTGTGATTGACCCAAGGTCACTCAACAAACTTCCATAGTGTAAGCGGGGATTTGAACCTTTGTTTCCCAGGTCTCAGTTCAACACCTTAACCACTATATCATACTGGCTCTCGGGAAGAACCGTACTCAAAAACTAAGTTGCAGAACTTGTCCTGTTTTTGGTATTACAAGCTGCCTGGCTAACTCATGCATCCTGTTTGTGTAAAAGGAATTGGGTTTCGTATTAAGGAAGACCAGGAAAGTTATGCAAGTTAAATTTCCTTAGCAATATTTATTAGTGATATTGATTTGGTTTCTTAACCAAAGGAAGTTTGACAAGCAAATTACATTAATGGAAACTGTCCAATTACAGTATGTTGGCTCAGAGCCAAGACATTAATGGTTCAGAATATAAAAACTCATTAAACTTTATGTTGGGATGACCAGATGAATATTGTGTTGGGCAATCAATTCTTGGGTGTCTGGGACAGGAAATGCTTTTCTAACTGGAACCCCAATGTGCAAAACTGTCACCTTGGTTTTGGCAACTATATCTACATCTCATTTGAATACTGACAGATTAGGAACTAAGAAGAAGAGAGAAGAGTTTGGATTTATACTCCCCCTTTCTCTCTTGTAAGGAGACTCAAAGGGGCTTACAAAGGGGCTTACAGTCTCCTTTCCCTTCCCCCCTCCCCACAGCAAATACCCTGTGAGGTGGGTGGGGCTGAAAGAGCGCCAAAGAGCTGTGACTCACCCAAGGTAACCCAGCTGGCGTGTGTTGGAGTGCACAAGCTAATCTAGTTCCAGTGTTGGGATTCAGCAGGTTCGCACCACTTTGGCAGAACCGGTTGTTAAAATGGTGCTTGTAAACAACCAGTTGTTAAATTATTTGAATCCCACCACCAGAACTGGTTGTTAAATCATTTGGATCCCACCACTGGATCCAACCCAGATAAACCTTCACAACTCAAGTGGCAGACTGGGGAATCAAACTCGCTTCTTCAGATTAGAGTGCACCTGCTCTTAACCACTATGCCACTGCTGCTCCTAACTTACTGGGAGGGTTGTATTTTGTTAATGCTGAGTCTTGCTTTTGTTGTTGATTATTTTTGAATGTTTTAAAACATTTATTTGTGTTACTTATAGTTCTTCCTTCTCACTTGGACTCCAGGTGAATTACACCAAGTGAGTAAATACAATCAATAGAATGGAACATACAGTAAACAGTAAATAGGATTTGGGCTGTAGAACCAAACAGAAATATGAAAGCAAAACTGAAGGAAAGCAGATAGTTAGCATGACACATTACATGAAGTGAAATTACATAGTAGCATCCTGCTTACAGCAAACTATACACCAGGGGTCCCCAAACTTTTTTGAGCTTGTGGGCACATAAGGAATGTTGACATGTCATAATAGATGCATCAACAAAATGGCTGGCACAGGAGTTGGCGCCGAATGATTGCCATAGCATAACTTCATTACCACAGAGTAGATTCTTGTGCTGTGTTGGCAGCTGCTGCCAAAGCAATTGTTTTTTTAAAAAACTGCACAGCTAATCAGATTACCAGTAGTCAACCGGAAGCCTTGATGGGCAAAGCCCTCCCTGACTCCACCCGCATCCTAAACAGGTGTTTGCAGATGCTACAGGATCCACGGGCATCATGATGGGGACCCCTGCCACACACAGTAGTATGAGATCAGTGTTCCTAATAATTTATCCAAATAACTTTGTGAATCATAGTGCTACCCTGTTATCTTCACAGAAGAGTCCTCTTGCAGTTTTGCATAGTTTGCAGAAAGGTAGGAGAATGGGAGCTTTCCTGATCTCCTCAGGCATGCCATTCCTCAAGATGGGACCCACAGTGAGATGGTACTTGTGTGGGTATTTGTTGGTTTTGCTTTTAATAAGGGACCAACCAGACTACCATACTCGTTTGGAGTTATAACACTCCTGGACTGATGTTGAACTGCTATCCAGGTTTTGGGATCAGTATTTACACTAACATTGATCCACGTAGGCTGCTTCTTTTACAGCCCCAAGAAGTTTAGATATGGAACAGAACCTGTGAGCTATCCTGGAGGCTATCCATATTTTTATGATCTGTACATATCCTCTATGCCACTTAAAAGCAGAAGAGTTCATTCAAGCTAATTAAGGAAAGGTTTAATAAATACTCTGGCTGTGTCACTGGGGCAGAAGTCTCCCTTCATTGACCATTCAAAGCACATTGGAGTGATAGAAGACTGCAAATCACACCTTCTTGAGCACTGTAGTAGGAAACTGTATGCCAGGGGAAAAGTTGGCTGTGGCTATTAGCTGTTCATATGTTCCCAACCTTCCCTTCTTCTGCCTCCTTTCTAAGATCTTGTTGCAAAAAATGAGAAATAGTCTTGTAGCCAGATCTTTGGCATGGAGCTGCTAGATGGAATGGTCCTGAACTAGCCAGAGCAGTGGAGTTTTCATACGAGAAGAAATGGTCAAGCCAAACTGTCTCCCACCCCAAATGCTTCTAAGGAACATAACTGGAAAATACAAGAGGGAAAACTGATTATACAAGTATTAGCTTCCTGTAACACTGTCTTGACTAAATAGATTAATGCCACTTTTTGAAGGGAAGATGTCAGACGTGCTTAAACAATAATTTGAAAAGGTAACTTAAGTTGTATGGTGATAAATTCTAGATAAATTGCTATATTTGTTGCTTCAAAAAATCTTATGACACCTTTTAAAGTGTAACGATTTATTGTGGAACTAGAGTCCACTGCATCAGATATTTTGGGTTTTTGACACGACTCATAGTAGGAGTTAGTAATGTTAGTGATCATATGATGAGTTATGCTAGTGACTAATTCTGTGTATAGCTGTTGAGGAATATATTTCTAATGTTTCAGGGCAAAGGCTTGTGGGTGTAATTTGGAAAGAGAAAGATAAGACTACTCTGTGTTTAAACTGTGCTTTCTTCTTCTGAGCAGCTGGAGGCAAATCCTGAAAGAAAAGCAGCCCTTTTTCTTCCTATTCAACTGTACATTTTGTCTGAGTAGGATTAAAAACCCTTTGTGAAGCACAGTAATGGCAAAATCTGATTAGTATTGGTCATTAAAGTTGGCTACATTTCAATTGTGGGATCCTTTGGTCCATTCCTCTCTAAATCCTCTGTGTTTATGTGTTTGTTCCTTTTCTGATCCCCATGAAAAATATTAATTTTATATCATTAGGATAAAAAAATCAGTACATCTAGAGTTTTCTTATTTCTGCATTGTGCATCTTGCAAGTTCCATTTGAAGTATGTGACTATTATGATTTTGTTTCCCAAAGTGGTGTTGCAACTGCTAATTTTGTAAGAGATGGGACTGAGAAGTAAAAGTCTCTTCATGCTTGTTAGTATCCTTCCTTGCCTTATATTACAAAACATCCACCATGTTCTTGTGGCTTGGAGGCATTCTACAGTTTTTCATGAGTGATCAGTAGTTGATAGACTTTGTAATGCAGTGAATCATGATGCCCTTTTAAGTTGAGGATAAAAACATACTGGACCATAGTGCTGAACTGATTGAAGACATATTAGATATTTGAAGGGATATCACATTGTTGAGGGAGCAAGCTTGTTTTCCGCAACTCCAGAGACTAGGACCAGGAGTAATGGGTTCAAGTTGAAGGAAAAGAGATTCCACCTAAACATCAGGAAAAACTTCCTAACAGTAAGAGCTGTTCGACAGTGGAATGCACTACCTCTCCTTCTTTGGAAGTTTTCAAACAGCCTGGATGGCTATCTGTCAGGAGTTCTTTGATTGTCTGTTCCTGCATTGCAGGGGGTTGGACTTGATGGCCCTTGTGGTCTCTTCCAACTCTATGATTCTATATCATATTTGTTCTGATCAACTGTTATTTACACAAGTTCTGTGTTGTCAAGCCCTTTCTGAAGACAGCTGTGAGAATTCTTCCTATCACTTTAAAAATGTGTTTCAAATAAATATATATAGTTCCTATTTGCACATTGTGATTTTTAATTTATTGCTAAATTAATTGTGGATAAATCATTGTGTTTCATGTTGCTGAGATTTAAAAGTTTTTAAACTAAATTGAGAATATGTTATGTTCAGTAAATGATACATTCTGAAATGAAGGAGTGGGGGAGTATGAAGACACAGCAGCAGTGAGAGGGCATGCAGAAGTGCTGAGGCGGGAGGGGAGAGATGACAAGGGAGCCAGCCAGGAAAGGAAAAGGAGAGGATGGGAGGAGGGACAGGAGAATGCCCATAGCCAGGCCTCACTATCTGAAGGCAGAAAAGGGACTGGAACAAGGGAAAGTCTAGGAGGAGGCAGGGGTATAGCAGGAATGACAGGGGATGGGACATTTGGGCCAATGAAGGGTGGGCCCACTCCTGACCCAAGGTCCTGGTTGAAGGGGTTAAGACAAGGGGGTGGGGCTAGGCTGGTAAGAGGGAGGCCTGGAAAAAAGCCAAGGAGGAAGATGCTGATGCCAAGTTCCTGGAGCCATTTCCACATGAGTTGCTTACATCGTATCTTGCAACAAAATGCTAATTTTGTTCTTTGAATTCTGCACATTTTTTCTCCATTTGGTTCCGGAAACATTTTTCCTTCATTTTTCCTCTATCATTTTCCCAAGCACTTTTACTACCATTTTTTTCTGTTTCTGTGACAGCCTGAAATCATGTTGAAATGGTCTTGATTTCTCTGCCCCACCCAACACTTGGCCCTTAGTTGGCCAAACTCCACTTCAGTCATTTTCTCATCCCCCTCCTCCTCTGTTTTCAAATGGAATTTCTAATGTTTTTCTCTTTGTCATATCACAGCAAGCCAGGTTGATATTATTAGCTTTGTCAATTTCATCTTGAATTAGCAATATAATATTAAGGCAAAGATATAGTGTATCGTTGGAGTGAATGAAATTGACAAGAGAAGTTGCTTTTGCAAGAGGAAATTGATGAAAGACTGCTGCCTCAGTAACGTCATGTGTTATTACAGTTGTAATTTGACTGAAAAATGTGAGGAAGGTGTTGGAATGGGGTACTTGTTTCTCCAGATATGGTGCCTGCTCCAGTAGGTGGTTTGTTTGTTTGTTTGTTTGGCTTCCATTTTGTGCCAACACTCATCCTCCTTTGTTCTCAAAAGGATTTTTTCTCTTTTGTCATATTGAACTAGTGATGTAATGTTGAGGTAGAAATACAAACTAGTATAGTTGACTGAATCAGTTTTGTCAATTTCATATTGAACTACTGATGTAATGTTCAAGCAGAGAGCAGTTTTGAAACTTGTGGCAATTGAAAAGAGTATGCTTCATGTAATTGGGGACTGTTACAGTACTGATTGTGCATAACTGTAGTCCAAAATTGGCTGCAAATGTGGTTCTTTGTGTTTGGGAGATATGTATCCCTGTTCCTTCAGGTAATGATCCATGCTCCCGGCATCATTTTGCCTTCCATTTTGGGTTGATGGTTCTCAATATTAGGCATGGAGGCTGAGACATTTTTGAATTGCCGCTTTATATTGTAACTGTGCAATAACACTAGGGCGCCTGCGGAAAAGAAAAAAAGGGGGGTTGTTCTTCATCACTGATCACATCCCACCACTGTTAGGAATAATATATTTTTAGCAGTTGTGTGTGGAATAAGTGCGATGGAAGAGACAAGGCAGGGAACCCCCCAAAATTTTTAGCAGTTGTGTGTGGAATAAGTGCAACGGAAGAGACAAGGCAGGGAACCCCCCAAAATGACAGAACGGAAGGAGGTGTGCAGTGTGATTTCACATAAAACGTTTTCACGATGCAGGGTTGGACCACTGGGAAAATCTGTGGTAAGGCATTTGTTGCAGAAAATGCCAATGCAGATAACTTTAAGGAGATACGAATATGAATCTTCCTTTGTTTTAAAAGGGCATATTATCATTGTAATATAGAGTTAATTGATTAATTTTTTCCTCAGTAAAGTAACTTTCAGCCTGATCCTTTGTATGTTGGCTCAGGAATATATTCCATTGAACATGACTGGCTTACTTCTCAGCAAGTATGAATAGGAGTGCAGGTTTAATTTATATGCTGTTCTGCAGCTGATGTGTATCAGTAGTCCCTGCTTGTGGACTTGCCTGTGGCATCTCTCTAGCCACTGCTGGAAACAGGATGCTGGACTAGATGGATTGTTGGCCTGATACAGCACAGCTCTTACATTCTTGTGTCTACAACTAATTCATTTTTAATACTTGGACGCCTTTGCTTAAAAATAAAAAAACAATGCCAAATTGAATTTTCATTGTCATGATGAAAGGTTTGTATTGCAGTAAGTGAACAGACAGTGGCTGTTTCTGCATGCACTGCTTACCTCGTGTCTGATTTTCCTTTGGTGAAGTTATCCTAGCCAAACTGATTCGCCATTTTGCCCATCCCCACTTCCTTGTTGTTTCCATGCAACCTCCATTTGTGAAATTTGTCTCCCACCCGACACACAAAATTCAGATGTCCCAGGGCCACTTGGAGTTTCTTAAGGGTATATTTCTGGAAACCCATCAAGCCTGAATAAGGGCCCAGTGAGTAGTGAGGTTTACCAGATGGGAGGGAGGATGTGCCCTTCACCATATTGGCACATGGTAGGTCCTGTGGCCTTTTTCTCTGCCAAGGGAACAGTCAGCTTGTAAGTAAGCACTTGACACACAGCAAGATGATCAGCAAAATTTGGAGAGCCCGCAGGGACTGCAAACAGAAAGTTGTCAAGATAATGAATTATGTATGAGCTGCCAGCATGGTCCTTCATCACCCACTCCAGGCCTGTGCTAAAGGCCTCAAATGCTGCACAGGCTGAGAAGCAACCCCATGGGCATGACCTTGTTCATGCACCAATGCCCCCAAAATTGGAAACCCAAAAAAGACAATAGTCAACAGGGTGAATGAGAAGGAGGGGAGAGCAGACTGGCTATCAAGTGATATCTAACTTGTCTAATACGTAGCGGTGATATAAATCTGCCTAATATACATCAGTAGGAGAGGAGTGCCTCACCCCCTTCCCACTAGTAACTGGACAGGAGGAGGTCTCTCTGGGGCATGACAGATACCGCTGTCCTGACCTGGGCCTGGCCAAGGCTTGTTTCTTCCCAGTGACAGAGGTGTGCTTGGGTGGCTTGGTAAAGCAAACCTGGAAGGGGGAGTGGGCCCACCTGGGCCAAAGCACTGTGGGGGAGGATGGGATGAAAATAGAGCTGCTGTCCCAGAAAACCCAATCCTAGGTTGACTGCTTGAGGAAAAAGAGGGAAGGTGAGTTCCAACATGCCAAGGCCACCCTCACTCTGCCGCCTGTGCCTTGCTTCCCTCTGCTGAGTTCTCTCCCCCCCTCCCCGAGTTCCCTTGCCCTTAGGGGCCTGCTGAAGCTGCTAGGCCCTCATTCTGGTGAGCCTGAACACTGTGGCCTCCAAGGACAAGCTGACCAAGTGAAGCCAGGTGCTGCCCAAGATCCCATAAGGCTTCATTCAAACTGCAGAGGTCCCAAATGCCCGCCATTGACCCAGAAGTGAGTCAGCAGCCTCAGAGGATTCCCAGGATCTCCACCACTGACCACTGCTCCTCCCAGTTCTTGTCTCCCCTCTCAGGCCTCCATGGCAACAAGCCCACAGCCTCAGCCAAGGGCTCTGCAGCGGACCGCCAGTCTCCCCAGCTCCTCTCTGCCTTGAGAGTCCTCATTGGGTGGAACAACAAGATAAAAATGCTTTAAAGAAATAATACATGGATACATCTGTTTGGGAAAATTATTTTTCAAGGATTCCATGTATGATACAGTTACGAGAGTCTGAAACACTGTGTAGACTTCTGGGAATACCCAGGAGAATGTAATGGTAAAGTGGGAAACCTCACTAGAAAAAAAAAGACATTCATACCAGTTATTATTGTGAGTTAAGATATTAAACAGCTAGTGGTTAATTGAGGGATCCTAAGCAACCCGAACACCGCTCACATAAAATGAGTCGAAGTCCACCGAAACGCAGTCGCAGAAGCGTTTCTTTGCTGCCTGCAACGTCTGGCACCTTTTAGCATCAGTCTGACTAGGAAGTTTCTAATGAGAAGCCTTAACTTACACATAATAATCACAGTTGCAGGCAAAAGGGAAGAGAGAGATTTTCCATTGGCTGCCTCTCCCAACTGCTATTTATCCCTCTATTAGAGACCAGACACTCTGAATGAAGGTAACATACAGAGCCTGTAAAACTGCTTTGCTCTTACCCATTTTGTATTTTATGTATTGTCGAAGGCTTTCACGGCCGGATTCAACTGGTTGTATTTTTATTTTATGTTTCTTTGATGGACATCTTGGTGGTTTCTTGTATAATAATGAGGAAATAGGGTTAGGGTTAATCCAAAAGCCGGGTTTGAAAGATTTGCTGTGGGGTAGAACTAGCATCACAGAAATTTTCTAAGGAGAAGAGAAGATACAGCTTATTTTAAAATACTTTAATATAAATGTTCTTTTTTATAATACAGGAGTAGTCCTGTCTGCTGTTCAGAAAGGGCACAAAGCAAATATACAGTATCCACAGGAGTTCTGTAGTTGTAGTTGACAGTATGCGTTCCTGATGTGTTCAGCTCCGCTTTTTATCCCTTCCCGCAACCACCCTCCCATTACTCCACTGGCTTTCAGAATTTGGTGAAAATGAAGTAAGAATGGAAAACTAAAAGGGAGACCAAAATAAATAAAATAGGAATGGGAGAAAAAAAAATAGTAATGTTTTTCCTCTTGATGCAGAGTTGGTTACAACCAGTAGCAGACATCTAAAGCCATTGTCCTGGTATGTTCCATGGGCTCATGCTTAACAAGGGAAGGAAAAATGGGGCCTGTGGATGACAAGTATGTTTGTTATGCTAACTAAAAAGCCAAGAAGACTCTGATCTGTGATATCTTGCAAATGTTTCACTTGCTTTCTTGCACATATTAGAATGTTTACTTGGTGCAACAGCGAAAGCCCTTTGTGTTGAAACTACTAAAGCAACTACTTCAGCATTTTTTAAATATATGTCTTCCCACTTAAGCCTACTGAATGGAGACAGTATACTTTCTTCAGACTGCACAGAGCCTGAAGAAGTGTGTTAAGTTTTGATGGTAGTGCTTCCTATGTTTTCTTTGGGTAATAACATCAGACATTTTGCATGCTCACTATGATCAGGGTGACATTGTAGTAGTTTCTTTTGTAATGGGCTAATGAATATAGAAACATCTACTGATGAGGTGTGTAGAATACATTCTTGTGTACTTAACATGCTCCATATTCTTGAGATCTTAAGTAGAAGTCTGAGTCCTACTTCCTGCAGATACAGGTATTGAAGATGCTTTGGATGATACTGGTTTATTTTCATGGGGACCTTTACTTGTCTAAGCAATGACCTATAATACCTTCATATGAATAGGCTATTCAGTATTTCAACAACATAAGAACATTGTGTGTCATCTGCGTTCTGTTCTATTAGAACATATGTCTCATTTTGCTTTGTTTTTTCTCATAGCTGTTTGTTTTTATAACAGTTAAGAAGATGACCTTGGGATAAGTTCCAAAAGAGCAAGGGATGAAATTTAAACAAATAAACACAATTACTATCCAATTTCTCTTCTCTCTGAATTGACAAGGAATCCAGAATAATCTGAAATAAGAACTCAGTAGCTCTGAGATTCAATTCACTACAAGAACTCTAGTATCTGCTTTTTAAAATGATTAAATACTGTACTCTGGTAGATGACCCTGTATCATAAAGATTTCCCTGCCAATTGGCTAGGAATTTAGTACTCTAAGCTTCAGTGCTGAATAATGGGATCAAATAAATGTACATGTGACGGACCTGACTACACCTGCTGCTTGTAAGCAGAAGAAAACTGAAGATTATTTTGCACCAAAAACTGCTGGGCACCTCTATCCAGAGGCCTGGGTGGAAAGGACAGTGCTGCCTCAGCGGTGTGGTGAGGCAAAAAAGAAAAGCAAAATGCCCTGCTGCAAGAAAGCACTCCATATGGTTCCATAGACCTACAACACCCAAAATGGTGGCATAGGTTGGAGTCCAGTACTACAGAGCATTTGGATGCAAAGCCAGGGTGGAAGCCAACTAATGTTGGCTTTGCCTCTGATCATGCCTCCCGAACTCCCTTGCTACAGCGGTGGGGCTGGGGGTGCTCAGCACCACATTGGGGCATCCCAGAAGGCCACAGCATCTACCTGCTGGCGGATTTGCCCCTCCATCAGGTAAGTGCCCCAGGGAGGGCATTTCCACAAGTGTAGGACCACACTTCCTCCACAAGTCTTTTCAGCTCCCCGATTCTGGATTGGGTTGATGGTATTCAGTGCACCTACTGCAAATTGATATATTTCCTTGACTGACATATCTAATCTACAGGAAGACCTTGCTGTAGATACCAACAATTAACTGCAAGTAGCAACAAACACAGAGGAGACCAACACTATGAAAGTGCTTTCTGTGCTGACAGCAAAAATAGCGGACCTTATTTTTATATCTTTGCAACAAATTAAAACAAAACTTGGGCAATTTACCAGGACCTTGACAAGGTTAACAAGTGAGGTTTTTAAAGTTTATCTGCTCAGTCTTAAAAACATCAGAAAGGTAAAGGGAGTTTTTTTTCCTTATGGCAAATCTCCTTTTTTAAGGCACCAGAGAACTGGGGCAAGGTCAACAAATGGAAGTAAAATTTATTAAACAAACTAGATGGGATCAAGAGATATTTCAAATGGACAGAAATCAGGCGAGAGATAACTATATACAAATACCAGTATTTGGCACAGGCATAGTTCTTAATTAAGCGTTATAAGTTAGGGTTATGAGAGGTTCTGTAAGCTTTATAACTTTCACAGTTAGATGTTATTGGCTAATGGATTCACAACGTCTTTGGGTTCTAACAGGGTGGTGTCCTTTCAAACAGTACACATGCAGCCTTGACACTGTTAGCTACCCACTTCACACAAATCTCCCTCCTGAAGTAACTTTAGCAAAACAATAATACACCAGACTGGGAATCTAGCTGTGTGTATAATTCTCATTCTGACTGGTTTAGAAATTCTTCACCCAGAAGATAGATTTCCTTCCCTTTTATTTATGATCACCTATGGAAAGTCTCACTACTATTCAGCTTTGACCAGTAAATAAAACTCCTAGTTCTTCTGTCTGTGTATTTTTCTGCTTTCAGCACACACTGAACTCAGTATATTTCAAGCCAGATCCACTCCCTGACTGCTATTTCATCAGAGTAGACATTTAACACGTGCAGTTAAGGGACTGGATGTTAACTTGCAGGAGTCCAAATTCAATACCTCCTCCTTCTCTGAATCATCTGAATGTGCTATCGGTTAGAATATAGGTTGGCTTGCCCAATCAGAATGTTCTCTTATTCCTAGGAAGTTTTCCCCACACTGTTGTGATAGCACCTTGTTCCACAGACTGACTTGCAGTTTAAAACCTCTAAGTATAGAATGTTAATTCCAGAATTGATCCTCATTTCTTTGCTTTACAAATACAGTTTTACTGAGGTTTTTATGCAGTCACAGTATTAGATACTTAATTTTTAATTTTTTTAAAATTTATATTTGATTGTTAATATATTTCAAGATCATAAAGGCCATCCACCCACCCAAATTCACCCACCTACCTACCTACCTACCTACCCAAATTCCTACCCACCAACCTTCCTACCTACCCACCCACCCACCCAAAATTCAATTCACCCACCTACCCACCCACCTACCCACCGAAGTATCCTTGTTTTTATTTCCATCTCATAGTGAGGCCATTTCTGTGTATAAGGATAGTGGCCATGAATGCTGTATACATTTACAGATGCTTCATGATCCGGTTAGGGTATCAAACGAGTAAAACATCATTCTCACCAACTGCTCACCCTAAGGATACCGGAAATGCGGGCCATCAGCATAAACCCCTCACAACTCCCTCAATCTGTTGTTCAGCCCCTTCATCCCGGCACTCTTAGTTTAAAATAACCCTCTAGATAACGTTAACATTGAGCTATCATTTCCTGTTTAATGGTTCAGACTTCTAGAGACCCAATTAGGTCCAAAATGTGAATCTGGTCCCATCCCATCAGATGTTCAGTATAAATTTGATAATATTTATTTTATATGCAATTATTAGTGAGCGGATGCCAACAAGCACTTTTCCTTCCTCTCTTTCTCTTTGGTTTGGCTGCTTCTTCCTGCTATTCTCTCCTTCCAACTCCAGGGAAAAGCATTTGAGCCAAAGAGGACAAGGAAGCAAAGTAGTCTGACAGTTTCCTGCTGCTTAATCCAAAGCGAGTGTTGCTTGGAGCATGAGTGAGTTCTGGAACTTCAAGTACAGCCACCAATAGCGGATGTCAGGCCTGATAGCTGTTACAGTTGCATGGTATGTGAGCTGGAATTCTGGCTAGTGATTCGTGCTCCAAGGAATCTGATGAAGTATGCCTATTTAAAATTAAATGTTTTTTAAAAAGTTGAATCTGGTGCCGAGTTGTGTGTGAACAATATCCGGCTGTTTGCAAAGTTCTTGCACCAGAATATGAAACTGGAACTACAGCTGATTGCCCACGCCTTTTGGCAGGCCTTCAAATTGATCAATTACGCAATTCATCAGCAGCAAAGTCCTCCACCGCTCTCATTAATCTCATATAGATAATCAGTGCAGAAACTCTGTAGACCCCCTGTAGAACTCTATAAAGGGGCAGGCTTCGCCAAATGGAAGCAGGAAAGTTCTCAAGTTCATCGGAGGACTTCGGGCTGGCTCGACTCCCTTAGTTTCTATTAGCGCATCTCACCCACCCACCCCTTTAATTACTCATGCTGAGAATGAATGAACAAACAACAGTTTCCCTAAATTGACTATGATGAGACATGAAGATAGTGCTTTTCCCTGTAAGATTTTAGTTAGCCCACTAAGGTAGCTTCAGCTATATAGGATTAGGTCAATCTGGTTTTTATTGTTCACCATGCAGAAGAACTGGAGGTGAATGCCATATTGCTGGCAGACTATCCAGTGACCCTATAAAAGGGGAGGAGGTAGAGTTTTATTGTGGAGTGGTTATATTAATTGGCTAATGGTCTAAAGAGGCTGTATTAGTTTAGTATTAGTTTTGTCAGAAATTGGATTTAGGTTAATAAACTGAAGGATATTATAGGAGGGGCTGTTGTTCCATCTTGAAGGGGCTAATATGGAACTGGGGATCCCAGAGGTTGTTGGACGCAGGAATTGTTGTGGTGGGAGAAGGCCATATGAGAAAAGGTGACTGAGATACAGCCGGTCTCGACCTCCTTCTGAACTTCGTACTATCCCACGATACGATAGTAGAGGGTCTAAGGATTTACCCCTCTCTGACACTGGTTTTGTGTAATGCCAGGTTCACATCAGTAATGATGCTGCAGAATTACTTTGTAGCTCAAAAGGTGGATCTGGAATGTGTGAACAAGACCTGGACAAGGGAGGGTGAAACAGTTGCTTTAAAATACGTTTCTTGGTCCTTCACCAGTCTCAGACAAAGGGTTGGGGTGTGCATGTGGCTATTCTCATCTGAGAGGCTTTCTACTTCAGACCAGCCTTTGTCCCAACAATCTCCAGTATTAATAGTGTGGGCCTGGTGTGGGATGCCGTGGAGAGTTTGTGCATTCTGCTGGTGTACTGGCTGCCAAGCTCACCAGCAGAGGCCCTGCTGAAACCGCTAAAGGTCATGGCAGAGTGGGCCTTGAGGTTTTCCACGTTTACTGTTCTGGGGGATTTCAATGTCCATGTTACTGGGGCTTCATCCACTCAGGCAGTGGACCTGGTCTCTTCCATGGTAACTCTAGGTCTCTCCCTCATTAATTAGGACTCTCCCCACACACCAACAAGGATATACACTGAATTTGATCTTTGGCATGAGGGTGCATGTAGACTTAATTACCTTTCAGGAGGTGCTGTTGTCTGACCAGGTGGTCTGAAAGCCTGAGTGGATCCCACTTTCCCAGTCTCATGGATACAGTTGATTTCTGAAATGCTCTGTGGGACCTTAGACACTGTGATGGTTCCCTTGATGAACTGGTGGAGGACTAGAATGTCTGGCTCTCCAAAGCCATCAAGGCTATTGCCCACCCCGCCCCCCTTGACGTCCTCTACATTCCTGGGCCAACCCAGTCCCCTGGTATACTGGGGAACTACAAATGATGAAATGGGAGCTGAGATGTCTAGAGTGAGTTTGGTGGTGTACTCATGACGAAGCTATAAGAACATCTTCGCCAGGCTAAGCAGTGGGCCTCTTACCTGCCTTGCACTGACCTCACCACAGTGATCCACAGTCACCTCCAAGCTAGATTACAGTAATGTGCTCTATGCTGGCCTCCCTTGAGACTGCTCTGGAAACTTCTGTTGGTCCAGAACACAGCGGCAAGGGTACTCACTAGTACACCAACCTGATCTCTACCACCAGCACTGGTCGCCAAATGAATTCTGGATTGTTTTAAAGCTTTTGGTACTAACCTTTAAAGCCTTGAGCTGTCTGGGACCATCATACCTGTGGGACCGCATCTCCCCATACTGGTTCCTCTGGTATTTCAAAAGCAATCTTGGCTGCCTTTCACCAGAACCAGGGCTTTTATGACCATGGCTCCTATATGGTGGAATGCATTGCCCAGAGATGTTAGAGCTCTGTGGTATATTGCAAAATTCCACAGAGCTTGCAAAACCAAACTATTCCATCAGGCATAAAAATTGAAGCCAAGATAAAATGTGAAATCTTTTGGGAGCAACATTTACACTCCTCCTACACCCAAATAAGAGTTTGGGTAGTCAGAACTTACATGTGCAAATGCTTTAGATTTAAATAGCCATCACTGTTTTTTATTATATATTTTAAATTGTTCTTGTTAAGTATTTTTATGTAATTATTTAACATGTATGTTAGCTACCTTGAACCCAACTAAGGCTGGGGAAAGTGGGATGTTAAATAAATTAAAAAGATAAAAAGTAAGCCCTTGTGCAGCAAAGATGGGTGTCTGAATTTAATTTAAGTTACTGGTGCTATCTTATCAAGTTACTGGTGCTATTGTAGTAAAAACACCAGATGTAGAAACTTCATTCAAAGGGTGTGGCTTTTATCCCCTAATACAGCAACCACCTACCTCTGACCCTCAGGTCCATAAGAGCTATATGTATATGAAATTCTGTTCTGTGGGTTAAATTTGCTGGATGATGGTTGGTCTTTCTTGCATAATATCCTTTGGCAGAAAATTTTCAATTAAGAGGTTGAATCGGTTGTGGTGGATTTTCCAGGCTGTGTGGCTGTGGTCTGGTGGAAGTTGCAATTTATTTACACAATTTATGCCCTACCTTTCTCCCCAACAGAGACCCTTACATAATTATTTTATCCAATTTATCTTCACAACAACCCTGTGAGGTAGGTTATGCTGAGAGCATGTTTGATAAGCAGTGGCATAGCTACCATGGGGTAGGGTAGGGACAAATGCCTTGGGTAGACCCCCGTGTGCTCATGTGGGAGCAGAAACCTCCCCCCCACACCCCTCACCTTTTCCCCCCTTGGCTGGCTCTGGCCTCGCCAGGCCACTCCTTCAGCCAGCAAAGACTGAAGTAGTGGCCTAGCAGGGCACCCCTCGCCCCCACGAAGCCAGGTCCAGCGGAGGCTGCAGCTGAGCACCCCTTAGCCCCGCCCCGCCCTGCCTCGCCAGGCCTTGAGGAGGTGGCAGCTGGGCACCCCTTTGCCCTGCCAGCCCCGCCAGGCTCCCCGGGACCACCACCGGCTCAGATAAGTGGAGGACGTAGCTACCACGAAGCATGGGGGGCATGACGGGCGCTATTTCCCCCCACTATGCCTCTGGTGATAAGCCACCTAGCAACCTTCCACAGTGGGGATTAAAGGCTGGGATCCTCATGTTGTACTCTGATACTCTAACTACACTCTTAACCATCCTTATCTTTAGCACTAAAAAGCAAAGCTTTTTAAAGGGTCAAACTTCTGCTTTTTAAGCAAAGCTTTTCAAAGGGTCAAACTTCTGCTCTGTATTTGATGAGCAGTGTTCTAAAAAAACTTCAGTAATTTGGACAAGAACATCGGTATTGTAGTCAGGTGAGAGAATTTCACTTCTATAATTTGAATTTGCCAGTCTAAGCTAATAAACTATGTAAATATTCATAATGTAGAATTAGTAAAATATACACTTAAAATTAGATTTAAAATGAGTGCCAGCACAATCGGTACAAGTTCAGCTGTAGCAAAAACATACCCACTGCCAGCTTGCAATGTTTCCAGCATTTTGTCAGTCAGATTAAGTGTTTTCAATTGAAGTTAAATACTGTTAATATCTGCTGAGGAAAAAGAATGGGAAAACTAGCAGAAGAGTATAAATAGTATTAGCTGTTAAATTAATGATGCAATTGACTGTTAAAACTGGCCTAAAATAGTGTATTTTATTTTTGTACAGAGTATATGTTTATTGAGGATGTTTGTCTTGGAGGCATAGATTACTTATATTAAGTTAAAATTACTTATTAAGTTAAAGGATGGAACAAGTACTTCATTTGCCATAGAAATATAGTTTTAGTAGACTTGAATGTACTTCTATAACTATACCATTATCATAATAATTGGAACATCTGAATTCTAAATGGCTGATTATGCACGGCGAGGTTCCCACATCATCAACGAGAATTGGCAGGAGAGTCAGGGCACCAAAGGGCATGTTCAGCATTATTACCCACCACCCTGTTTGCAGTATGGCAGGTATTACCCATCAACTGTCATTTTGCTTATGTTGGGTAGGGGTAATGTTTCATGGATTCTCTGTTGGGCATGTGTGCTTTAATTTTTCATGTAATCGTTAATTTTTAATCTATCAATAGATCGATATCTATTGATAGATCGATATATCAACATTAAAAGGCAAAAAAGATGAAAAATCTTGAATACGGCATCTGTACACTTTGCCCGAACACTGTCTTTTATGGTGGGAAGTGAGGGCAGACTAATGGTGACATGCAAACTGGAAAACCACAACATGACAACATGAGCTGCCATTTGCTAAGCTCCCCAGGTTTACGATCATCCATCTCCCGATGTGCTGTAAACCCAAGCATCAAGACCGATGGACTTTTCCTGGTGCGGTCTAGAATCATTGATTGCTCGTGTATAAAACTACAAGGCTGGAGACGTCCCAGTTTTTTGGGCAAATCGAGTGTTTGAACTGATGGACTAGTCTTATTATTTTTACTTTTTTAGTATTAGTATTGATTTATCAATCTATAGATATGGTGATTAATTTTTTTAAAAAAATATAAGGATATGAAGATATGCAAGAGCAACGAGACCTTGGGCAATAGAAGTGATATGGCAGGACAAGAAATAGGAAGTAGTCGGCAACAGAGAGGAGAATGAGGGGGAAATGTGCAAAGCAGTGCAAAGGAGTGTGGGGGTAAGACTAGGTGGGGTGGCTGTGGGCAGAGGGAAGAGTCAGAACATTGTGGGCAACAGCCAGCCCACTGGCAAATCATCGTCCTGTTTTAGGAACCAAGCAAAATTAACATTGTTGCTGAGTAGGATTTACTCTTTAATCTCTTGGAGAGAAGCAGGAAAGCTGAAAAGCAAGAAAACTGAAAGGAAAATATGTCCATGCCAAAAAAAAAAAATATTTCGGTTCCGGACCACCTCTGTGATCAGCCAGTGTATACATTACTTTATCATAACAAGTCCTTTACTATGTTTATTGTGATTCTCATTCAAAATCATGCAGGGAGCTGAGTATGCTGTATTTAAGTTATTTATCTAAACTGTTACATTTTTTGAAGACAGAGAGTTAATATGGTTTTTGGGTACATGTGTGTTGAGACCAATATAGTTGTAAGCTAAATTATATGAAGTGATGACTACTTGTAGGCTCAGTTGTAGCAGGTTGAATCCTTTTGCAAACATAATCGTAATTCTCAGTAGGGAGGGAAAGTCATGAGAGCTTTCATGCAGTGTAATAGGATTTCACGGGACTGAATCATATGTCAGTGGTAATCAATCCTGTAACAGTTCTCCTCTATGAAGTTCTGTCACATTATTGTTACTGAATGTTACCATGTTAAACATACACACACCCCTCCATCACTGAATGCTGCTTTCAAAAAGTACTGGTTACAATTATATTATGTCACACCTTTATGTTGCTAACTATTACTTATTCTTGCTAATGTCTATTTAGATCAGTGCTGTTTCCAAAGAGCAAGTTGCTGATTTACTCTATCCTGAGAAAACAAATTGAGAAAGAAAAAAGACACGCAATAGCATGTTTTGCTATTAACAGTTTATAAATTAGATCCTTTTTTATTATCCTAATTGCAAAAATTGTCAAACTCCAGAGGTACTTGCAAAATTATTTGTTATTGAGCAAATATATATTAAATCTTGCTGTACTCTTCTGCGATCTGTGGCAGCCATAATTCTGAGAGGGTGACTTCATTGCTTGTTTTCTTCCTTGCATTTTAATTAGTGCCTTTGTTTAATATCTGTTTAAGGGAGAAGGAGACCTTAGTTCAACCCTGTCTTGTTCAGAAACATGCAGTTTTTCATTAGAACAGCCAGTTATTGGATTGCTTCCTAAGAGAGTTTGGATGCAACCCTTTCTGTATTGAAGAGTAAGACGTTTGAATGGTCTGTAATATTAGAGCAAAAATTGCAAAAGGCTACAAGGATAAAAGAAGTTGTCTAAAATATATTCTACTTTTGGGTGAGAAGTAATGGGCAGCCCCATCTCAGGTTCCAGGTGCTCGGCATGCAACAGCCATGTCAGCCCTCCACCCCCTCCCCCCCTCCCCCCCCCCGAGACTTCCCAGCAGCCTGGAGAGACTTAACATGATGAAAAGCCTTTCCCCTGCCAGGAAGCCCCTGTTGATCTGCATAGACTTATGCCACCATTTTGGTAGCATAAGTCAGCCTGTGGAAGCAATAGGGCAAACAGCCAGGTAGGACATGTCAGCTCCTCCCCCAGCCATGGCCCTGGACTGCCCCTCCCTGCACTGGTGGCACAGTGCGCCAGGGAGGGTGAATCCACCAGTGCAGCTGTGTACCACTTCCACCTGCAGATCCCCGGCTGGTGCTGTCAGTGTAATAGGATATCTTTAAAATTCTTAATTTTTAGTTCAGAAATCCACAAAGTAATCTATCAAGAGCTGATGTGATTTCTATAATTTCAGAACCACGCAGGTTATATCTTTGATATTAGTTTGATATAGGAAGATGTTGTGGTTGAATGAATCTGTGTGATTGACTTCAGTGGGAGTAGGGCTGCAACCATCACCCATGCTATTTAATGTTTACTTGAAACTGGTGGAAGAGATCATCTTGGGGTTCACAGGAAGATACTGCCAATATCTGGATGACATCCAGCTTTCTTTATCCTTAATAGCTGAGTCACATAGGTCTGTGGAGGTCCTGAATAATGCTTAAAAAGGGTAATGGGGTGGATGACCTAGTATACTGAACCATAGAGTTGGAAGAGACTACAAAGGACATCTAGTCCAACCCCCTGCCTTGCAAGGACACACAATCAAAGCACCCTTGATAAATGGCCATTTAGCCTTTGTTTAAAAACCTCTGAAGGGAACTCCACCACCCTCTGAGGTAATGTAGTCCACTGTTGAACAGCCCTTACCATCAGGAAGTTGTTTCTAATTTTAGGTAGAATCTCTTTTCTCATAGTTTGAATACACTAATCTGTGTCCTAGTCTGTGGAGCAGCAGAAAACAAACTTGCTCCCTCTTCATTATGACATCCCTTCAAATATTTAAATAATATCATATACTACAATGGAGAAGCCCCCTGTCCTGTTTTGCCACACACCTAATCTCAAAGTGGAATCTCAAAGTGGAATAAAAACTGCTTCCTATATCATGTCACCCCTTAACTTTCTCTTCTCCAGACTAAACATACCCAGCTCCCTAATCTCTCTGCATGGATTCCAGATCTTTTACTATTTTGGTCGCCCTTCTCTGGGCCCGTTCAGCTTGTCAATATCCTTCTTGAATTGTGGTTCCCAGAACTGAATAGAATAGTATTCCAGGCAAGGTCTGACCAATGTGGAATAGAGTGGTACTGTTACCGTATATACTCGTGTATAAGTCGACCCGCATATAAGTCAAGGCACCTAATTTTACCACAAAAAACTGGGAAAACTTATTGACTCGTGTATAAGTTGAGGGTGGGAAATGCAGCAGCTACTGGTAAATTTCAAAAATAAAAATAGATACCAATAAAATTACATTAATTGAGGCATCAGTAGGTTAAATGTTTTTGAATATTTATTTTAAAGAAAAACAGTAAACTAGCTCTGTAAACCCTGATTCTCCCTTTAAATCCACTCAGAAGGGGAGGGGGTGATTTAAAGGGAGAATCTGGGGAAAATTTGAGGATGCCTGTCAGGGGAGGAATGTTTATGTCAGCAGCACCAACATTTCAGAGTATCTTTAGGCGACCCTCCTGATGATACCACCGAGGTTTCGTGAAGTTTGTTTCAGAGGGTCCAAAGTTATGGACCCTCAAAAGGGTAGCCCCATCTGCTATCAGCTTCCATTGGAAACAATGGGGGATGGGAGCACCCACTTTGGGGATCCATAACTTCGGATCCCCTGAACCAAACATCACCAAACCTCGATGCTATCAGCAAGAGGTTATCCTGATGATACCACCCAGGTTTAGTGAAATTTGGTTCAAGGGGTCCAAAGTTATGGACCCTCAAAATGTAGCCCCATCTACTATTAGCTCCCATTCGAAACAATGGGGGATGGGGGGCACCCCCTTTGGACCCCCTGAACCAAATTTCACCAAACCTGGCTGGTATAATCAGGAGTGTCACCTGATGATACCCTGAAATTTTGGTGCCGCTAGCCTAAAAACTGCGCCCCCTGGTGGCCGACAAAGTAAAAACCCTAAAATATTTTTTAAAATGCACCTCACTCGCGTATAAGTCGAGGGGGGCTTTTTCAGCACAAAAATGTGCTGAAAAAATTAACTTATATGCAAGTATATATGGTACTTCCCCTTCTCTAATCACTATACTCCTATTGATGCATCCCAGAATCACATTGGCTTTCTTAGCTGTCACATCACACTGTTGATTTGTGTGGTCTACTAAGACTCCCAGGTCCCTTTCACATGCACTGTGGTCAAGCCAGGTATCATATGACACAATGGAGAAGGCTCTGTCCTATTTTGCCACACACCTAATCTCAAGCTGGGATAAAAACTGCTTCTCAACAACACTGAACCCTGGGCAAATAAAATATGTGGAAATGGTCCATGCTTCTAGATTCACTTTCTTATAAAACCGAACCCGTACTTTGTCTGACTTTGGTTAAGATTCTTCTTGAAGTCCTCTGTCCAGGTGTCAACTACTGTTGTGTCTGGGCAGATTTTTCTTCATCATGAGAATGTGGTCAGCCAGTCTTCATGGCAAATTTGGACATCCATGGGACTGCTTAATTTTGGCAAACTGGAGGTTTGCTTTGTTGGAAAACTAATTTCTGAATGGCAGTGTGAATACTTCTTTACTTCCAAATACGTTTAAGTTATACTAATAGAATAATGTGTTCAAAACTAGAAAAAAATGATTTCTCATTTACTCTATATGTACTAGCGCCATGTAAAACTTGGATGCAAGTTTAAAAGTTTCAGAAGACTTATTCACAAGTTGAACAAAAGGAGTGGTCATGAAGATGTAATACTGGAGCACTTATTTAAAAGTGGCAGTGTGTTATAGATTTAAGATGTAATTCCATGTGCTGAACACATAAATGAATCTGAACCTGTCAGTAGTACTACTACTATCACTACTATTAATGTAGTAGTATTTGACATTCATGATGCATTTGTGAAGCAGTTAAGCTTCATTTTGTCCATCTGTAAAAGTTTGTTGCCTTCTGATATGAAATTCATATTTTCCTCTCCGGGTGCTTGAGAGACACTGTGTTCTAGCAACAGATACGGAATTACTATATTCTGTTGTTGCTATGAGAAACTGATGGGGATCTTTGGAATTAAACCTGGCAATTTGCCTGGGTATATTCAAATTTTAACAAGTACTGCTTTGTGTGTCAGCAGCAGTGGCGACTTCCACCCCCAGCCATGGTATATAGGTAGGGTGGCGAACAAACGTTGCTGGTACAGTGCAAATAGGGGGAGAAGGGATGGAAAAAATGTGAGAAACAGAGAGCTATTTTAGAGCAGCTGTTAAAAGCTGCGTCGTTATTGAGGGCATTGCCACCAACCTGGTGCCTTCGAAATTGCAACAGGGCCACGAAGCGCTAATCTCTGCGCGAAATGCAATTGATGCATCCAGCTCATGGCCTACTAAACATCATCACGCAAAACCGCACCATAGAAAGCTACACCCATTTTGTGGAACTGGTTGGGAATTTGGCAGGATTTTCTGGCCCTCAACAATTTAAAAAGCAGGTCTTTATCTGTATATTCGTGGCCATTGCGCTGGCGCATTAGGAATCGCACATCAGTTAGCTCAGTTGAAGGGCGACTATGGGGAACAGGCACACCGATGCAAGCGGCGAGAACCATAGGAGTTTCTTCAGTGGTCTTTCTTTTACTGATTGACACATGACTTTACGCCATACGATGGAAAACAGGCTATAATCAATAGCAGTATATACGGTTGCAGGCAATTTCTATTTATGTGACAATGATGGTTTCTTCCCGGTAATGCTCCAGGGGGCTCCATTACCTTACTTCATCTGCATTTGCAGTCCCGGCGCTGGATTTGCCAGGTCGCACATACAACCCGCGGCTGGCCGAGACTACGCATGCACGGCGGTTATTGATTTGTTTTCGTGGCGGAACGTGTGCAAACACCGGTATTTGTGGAAGAACCAGGCCTCATACTGCAAACACCAAGCCAGAAGAACACCCTACATGAAATGCAGCGACAGGCGGAGGGGATCTCGCGCTCGTATCATGAACTGCCCGCGCACCCCCTCCTGCTTCCTCCCTGTCCCACCCTGCTCCCGAAATACCCCTGAAACTCCCCACCATGCCCCCACCCCCGACACATGGCTGCAATGGTGGCGCCCAGGGCAAGCTGCCCCGGATATCCCCATTGCGGCTCTGCTTCTGCTGAAATGTGTATGGTCTTGGTGGTTTTTATAGTATAACCAATTGAGCTGTTTTATGTGAGTTCTTATAAGTATGGTGTGTTTTTTTTTTTACATTTTGTGGCTTTTAAAGCTCAATTGCAATTAAGAATGATAGAGACACAGCTGCTGGAGAGAACTAACCACAACTTTATTGATTACAGGTTCCTCAGATTTTAGCTCAGCAGAGGCTGGGGACAGTATGGTTAACAGATCAATTCTTGTAAGCTCCTCATCCAAACAGCCTGTTGAAGTAACCTAGTGATTCCCAAAGCTTTTTGGCTTTTCTCCCCTTGGCTCTCATGTCAGATCCCTAGTGCCCCCTGCACACACACATATGTTGGTATGGTTTCTACTGCAAATTCCAAACAATTTCTAACTCTAAACACATGTATGCATTTCACAAATATTGCATAATCTAGTAAAGGTAAACCAATGTATTGAGTTGTTTTAGCAATAGGAAGGAAGGAGAAGAGAGAGAAAAAGAGAGAATGTGTGTGTGTTCATGTGTGTGTGCGTGCGTGTGTGTTTTCTTGCTTCTACCCAGATAACTCAATATCCATGGCAGCTTCTTTGGGGCTGGGGGGAGGAGGGAGAGGCCATCCATGGCCTGTAACCAGGACAAGCACAAGTATAGGAGTCTTGTCACTTCAGTCATGTTCCATCTAAAAAGGTAAAGGCAGTCATTACTGATATATGGGGTGATGTCACATCACAACGTTTACTAAGCATACTATATTTACTGGGTGGTTTGCCATTGCCTTCCCCAGTCATCTTTTATGCTTGCTGCATGGAGGACCCTGAATTTTAGCCCAAATTCATGGCTAAAATAAATAGAAGAAAATTACATCACTTCAATTTCTGTTTGTTGGGCTATCTGTACTGGACAAATGGGAGGATAGGATACTCTGATAGGGGAAGAAGGGTTTATACTGACTATAAACACCAATTCTTTTTTTTTCCTATCTCAGAATCTGGTTCATGATTTTAACAATCCAACTGGTTGAAATCCATCTCCTCACATGCTTTTCTGCCCACTCCCCAAAAAACCAGACAAAACCTTTGCCTACTCCAGTACGTAGGCATAATTTCTGGCTTTCATGACAACGTTGCATGAATTCAATATTAAAATCAGGCTGAAATCAATCAATAGCTTTAACCCTGCCTAGCTGACCACAAGAACTTAAGCTTTGCTCATACGTTCTGACACAGCTTTGCATTTGTGGATTCTAGCATGACAAGTTCTCAAGCCTGCCTGGAAGTTCCTAATCCTAGGTTAGGATTCTGCAGTCTGTGGCTCCTGCTCCTCCACTCACATGTCATACTTTTTTTGTGCAACATGAATAAATAAAATTGCTAAGCCGGAGGGAATCGGGGTGAGAGAGAAGCAGAAGAGATGTCTTGCACCCCGCCTTCTTGTTAGGGATCTGTGTGACCTGGGAGGCCACCAACCCCAGCAGCCCTTCTTCAGCATGGGTTAGGAGTATTCAGCGTGGATGGAACTCACCGGTTTTGGGTGGGGGAGGGTGGGGCAGCCACACAGGCCTGACTGTGCTGGGCTTGGGGTGTGTGTGTCAAGCCCTCCTCCCTCCACTCCTGCCCAGCATGCCAGTCACCACAGTCCAAGTCCACCACAGTAACTTGGCCTGGACATCTCACCTCCCCCAGCAGCTGGCCTGCACCACGTGCCTTCCTCGCAGCTGCTGCTGAAATGGCTTCCGGCTCAACAGCTTCCTGCAAGGAAGAGTCAGTTCACCCACCTTAAGGGTTGTTGCTTCACCTCCTCTCCTTTTCCCCTGGCCAGCCACCACTGACCCCCAACCTGGCACAGCCCTGCCTGCATCAGCCAGCAGCAGTGTCTGGCAATGGTGTGGAACAATGCTTCTTGGGGCAGGGCTGGCCACTTCACAAAGACTGTTGCAGCTAGATTTGGGCCACAACACTAGTGTTCTGCCCCAAGAACTTTTCACCCACCAGCTCGCCCAGGAATCCCTATGCTGCTCCCCCACCTGTCCCAAAATTCCTCACCATCCCCTTGATGCCCCCAGGGTGGGATGGTAGCACCCAGTTTGGGAATCCCTAGAGTAACTGAAGGCAGAGAGCTAGAAGTGGCAAAAACTGTTGTTCCTAGCAACCACCATATTCCTGGAGGCATGGCCAATGTGTCAGCCCCATGGCAGGCTGTCCTACCAGGTTTGGTCATGCAGGAAGCCTATCCGATACAACTTGTGATCTGTACAATAGCCAGTGCCTGAACTCTAGCAGCCAGTTGTGCAAGGTATGCTGTTTTTAACAGTTCAAGCATATATAGTAAATATATTCTTTGCTTTGGGGAAGGCAAATACCCTCTTGGCCTATCAGCCAATTAGCTCTGAGTGAAATTCCTTCCCAGCCTTGTTAACCAGCAACCCACTGCTAAGGTGAGTAGCCGCACAGAAAGTAAATGAACATGGGGAGTAAGGGTGGGTGTTTGCTGAGAGAGAGTTACTTGAATGCACAACTTCTTTAACCTGCTCCTTCCAATCTGAGCTGTGTACCAGGGGTGCCCATAGCTTACATTTTTGCATGCCCCACCCATCCCATGATGGGCTGACCTCTGGCGGCAGGCTGTAGAAAGCTGCCTAGCTAACATCCCATGCTGTGCCCAATTGCCCAAAGTTATCCCTGTTCACCTGCCCACTCCCTCACCCAGGCACAAATGGTGACCTAGCTTGTGGTTGGACCTAACTTCTAGAATAATTTTCCATTTACAAACAATGTGTCACTTGTTCTTTCTTTTTTCTTTTTCTTTCTGGCTGGTTTTCTGGCTGTCTGGTAGTCTAACACGTATTTTTCCTGTTCTTAATTCTCCATTCTGTAGCCCCAGTTTTCCATCAGTTTTGAATAGAAAGCCACTCCCAGTGGGGCACACTGTTGATGACATGTTTAAAAAGTAGAAGTGGTTATACTTCTATTCAGTTCTATATAAGATGCGAGCGGTCTGGAGGAAGCTGGGTAGGTAATTATTGCATAGACAACCAGATGTTCAAAGATTGGGGAGTCTAGTTTATTTTCCTTTCTTAGTTTGATGCTAAAAATAACATTGTGGTACAATAGTACTAAATTGCTTGAACCAGATCAGAGCACTGAACTGCAGGCTGCTAACTGGGACAAATATCATCTTAACTAAACTTTCATTGTTTATAAAATGTAAAAACCAAAGATTTTTCTGTGGAAATCAAATGAACAATGCATCTGGGACCTCTCAGTTTAGAAAAATGAAGGCTAAAGGGAAGTCATGATATACGTTTATTGAATTATATATGGGGTAGGGAAAGCGGATACAGCTTTTCTGACTCTCCCATAATACTAGCATTCAGGGCAGATAATAAAGTTGGTGGGCAATAGAATCAGGACAGACAGAAAGAAAACCTTCTGTACTTATCAAGTAATTAAATTATGGAATTCACTGCTGGTAGATATAGAAATGGCCTCAATGGTAGATGGTTTTAAACATGAGTTAGACAACTTCATGGGGAAGAGATCCATCAGTGACGACTACCCATGGTGAGTGAAGAAGTGATGGACAACTGCATTCCAAGGAGTTGTCCCAGTCATAGAACCCCATGATTGACAGGAGTTGTCCAAGTCATAGAACCCCATGATTAACTCTGAAGCAGTTAAAAATCTAACAGGTAAGGACAAGCAGTTGACCGAGAGAGAAGTTAGCAGACAGCTTGGGAGCAACTGTATGAGGTGTAAGCTGTCTGGTTGCAGATTCTTCTCAGCACTGAAAAAGAACACATTTTGGGGGGGGGGGGGTTGGATCAGTGCAGGATCCATAACCAGTTGTATGGGAAAATAGTTCTAACATTCATAGAGTGATTCCTAAGAATAATGGAAAATATCTCTTGTGAATGGAGTAATCCCAGGCCAGTTTGAGAGAGAGAAACTCAGAAAGTGTGTTAATATTCCTAACTCCTACAACTAAAGAACCACTGTGAAAAAGAAAGAAGCTTAAGTTTTGGAAAGTGTGAAAGAAGCCTAAGCAACATACCAGTGATTGCCAGGAGAAAGCATTCCCAGTAGAAAATAAAGATTTAAACTCTTGTATGAGAACCACCTTGATACATTTTGAAGTGCAATATAGCACTTGCATTTACCATTTCAAACTTCTTAGTTCTATTATTTTGTTACAATCTATATTTCCTGTTATGAAAAATTGCTAAACTGACTTTTAAATCTCACAGAAAGAGACAAAACTATTTTAAAGTTACATTTCAAAAAGCCTTTCAAATGCTGGGTATTCCTGACGATCCTGTTATTCAAAATAAGTATCTTAATCATAAAAGGGGATGCCGATATTGAGTGCAAGCAAATCTTTTAATACCAGTGCTAGGGGGGAAATCATAGGCAGGCCTTGTCCATTATGCCCTGTCAGTTGGCTATCCTGGGCAGTTGTTGGCTACTGTGTGAAACAGAATTTTGGACTAGGATCATACCACTCATATGATTCAGTATGGCCTTTATGATTTTAAAAAAGAATACAAATTGTTTACACATGATTTGTGATAGAGCACATAACTGTCAACCAATGATCAGCACTCCACAGAATATCAACATCCTTCTTGCTTTATTTTCTTCCCTGTTGCCTAGCCTTAAACTGACTTTGCGAACAATGCCTCCAGAAAGGTTAATTCCCCTGTTACCTATTCTTCTGAATTTTCTCCGCATTGAAGTAGAGATTAAACTGTGGGAAATTTATTAATTGAAAGTGGACATTTGTGGAAAGTGGAAATGTATTAATTGAAAATAGACATTTCCTCATTGTTCAGCATGTGAAAACCTGTAACTAATATGTAGTTATATAATATATTATATGGTAAATAATATACCTATAACTGCAGAAGGATTGCAGAAGAGGTTGTCTCAGGAGAATGTTTACAAGTGAAATTGTTCATATAAACTGAATTCCAAAGGTTCATCACTTGACTGCAGCAATGTCAACTATGGCTTGCAAGCAATTGCAACAGATGTAACTGCCATATTGCTTCAAATGCAGTCATTTTCAAGGAATGCAGTTTGCATTTTGAAAGAGAAGTGCTTATGTGGCAATCAGCCATCAAGTGCTGCTTTCTCCTTTACCTTCAGTCTCTGAAAGTCATCTTTGTTGGGCTACAGAAATAGAAGTGTATGAATGCCTCTTTCTTGAGCAGGTCGTCCTTCCTGAGCAATTTTATATCATCATCGAGCTTTTATTTTTGTAATTTCCCCATCTCTTTCACTGGAGTCTTGAAAAATTCAGTGGTAATTGTGAGCTAGAACACTGGATTTTTCCTTGATCACCAGTGATCTTTCTACTTCCCTTCTATCATGGCAGTGTGAGTACTGTGTGAATAAACACATGTGTCTGTTTTCTGGGAAGCATATTCTCTTGAATGTAACATGCAGCTGGATAGTTTTAAAATATTGTGTATAGTTTGTGAGTTTGTGCTTTTTAAAGCTTTAACCCATCACTTTCATGCTCAGAAGTCCTAGGGACCAAATTCTGTACATATGAGCACACACTGTCATGGCAGGTGACCTTGATTCATTTATGCTGAACAAGGATACAAATCAATGCTTGCAAGGAAGGCCCTGGTCAATTTTCATAAATGGCATAAGTAGCATGCAAAAGATACTCAAATGTGTAATTGATTAGACGGGATTGGCTGCATTACATCAGACTCTGATAGTAAGATCAAAACTTCAGCTAATCCAAAGAGTTGTCAGTTATTTGAACACTGGTGTTGCATTATTTTACTTGAGCTTTGCATTTTTAAGATGTTCACAACAATGGCAAGATCATTTCTTCAAGAAGACTTCTAAATCCTGCCTGATAGAGAATTAATGGATTTCCATTTCCCCCACCGTTTAATGCAATAGATGAGACAACATGACCAGAATTGGAAGCCTTGCTTAGGTGAAGCAGAACTGCATTACAAGACTTTCTCCTCAATCCTCTTTTAGTTGATGACCCTTGGTGCTAAAGAGGTCTCAAAACAGATCCTAGGCCTAGCCTTGCTTTTCTGCAGCAGTACAACTGTGCCCTGTGCCTTCAGTCAGCTTTTCATACATTTTCTTCTGGCTGTTATCTCTGTTCAGCTTGAGAAGAAAACATGTGACTCTTCCAGTTTCTTCTTTTGGCATAAGAGAATAGCTCATGTGCAACTTAGAGAATTACTGGGAATGGAGAGAATGGGACATCTTTTTCAGACAGATGCTGCCCAGTTGATGCGTTTCAGGAGTTTTTTAATTTAAGTGCCAGGCAGATCAGCAGCGGTTCTTAGAAATGAAATTGCAGAGCAGATATAAAACTCATCCTTGTAAAAGGATAAGGTTCCTGATATACTAGTGTATGATTGAGGTAAACACTAGTAAAATATGTTCTGTAATGTGCTGGCATAGCAATTTGAACACCCAATCTAAATTGTTTGGTGCTACTACAGTTAGTAGTAAAGTATTCTTTTGATTTGTGTGAGCTTTTTAAAAACTGGAATATGGACCTGTGTGCTATTTTGGTTCTAAGCCTTTTGCTTTCAGCATGTGCTGGGAAAGGGATAAAATGGGAGGGAATGAGAAGTAACTAACTGCTGTCTCCTTTGAGATAACAGCTGAGAAAGCTTAGAGTCTGTTGTCCATGTGTGCAATCTGTTAAGCTGTGCATCCTGTTCATTTTATTTCTCTGTTCAACTTGGATCCTTTATGGCCAGAGAGGGGATGAGAAGCAGATTCTGCTTCAAGTAATCTAAATGGTGTTGAATACAGCAACTACATTATTCTTTCTTGGACAGCATAGCGATGCATTTCCTCATAAATAGTTCAGAGGGTAGAATACCTTCTTTGCAAGTTCAAGATTTCTGTTTTGGTCCCTGACCTCTCCAGTTGAAAAGTGTGTCAGGTAGCAAAGCAGAGAAAATGTTCTGCCTCTGACCAGGTAGAGCTTCTTCCAGTCAGTAAGCTGCACTGGGCTAGATTTTTGGGGCATAAGCCTTTGAGAGTTAAAGCTCCCTTCATCAGGGTCATCCTAAGTTTAGACACCTCTTTCTAAGCTGATGGAGTTCAGTGCATTTAGAACAAGGTAAACACATAGGATATCACTACAAGTATCTTGCATCATGATTGAATTAATCCTCATACCCGTGAAATATGTAAGAACAATGAGGAAGATGGGAGCATGGTATTAAGTTCATATATGTAAATTCCTTTCAAGTCTATGGGTTAGAAGATTACTATTCTGTATCTGTTACAGGATGGCAGAATTTTATGAATTAGACTATAGATAACAGTACTCATATACCTATCTCTCTGCTTTTTTAAAAAAAGAAAGGTGAGTAATGATAAGCTGTTAGACATGATGTTAAAGAACGTCACTGGACACATGTTATCTCCTGAAAATGGGGTTGATATTTTGAGAGGATTTATGCTAAGAAGGCTAGGTTACTAAGCTGTTACATAAGTGAATGTACTGAAACATAGTTAACACAGCTTTTCCATTGGAGTAGTGCTGGCATGAATTACATGGTGTGTATGATACTATGAATTGATGTTCGTAGAATGGAAAAATATTTTAAGCATGCGAAAAGTTGATTAAAAAGCACAGATGAGCATATGAATAGTTAATCACAAAACAAAGCCAATACTATATATTTTAAAAGGACAGGTGTGAGAATGGGTTGAATAATTAAAGAGGTCATATTTGTGTGCATGCCTGTACTATATTAAAAAAAAGAAACTTTCGAACGGCAAGGTTGGTGCGGAAGGAGCTCTGCAGGCATTTTGTGAAATTGCAGTAGGGTTAATATGGGGGAGGGGGGTCTGTTGATGTGCTTTCTGTTTTTCACTGTTAATAAAATTGGCCAGAAACCAGGTATTGGCCAGAAACCAGGTATTTTGGGCTTGGAAATGAATGGCCTTCTGCATGGCTATCCAGGAAGATGGGAGAGGGTTGGAATCTTGGTTGCACCAAGCAATTGCATACTCTGCAAGAGGATGTACAGAATCCAACTTCTGATGATTTCTGATTGTTCTTTAATGAAACCCCTTATAGGTGAGAAGCAGGTTTGCAAGTATATAAGAAATGCCTAGCAAAATCTCAGAAGCTGGAGGAGTAACTGTAGAAAATTGCATAATGTTAGATATTTGTTAATAGTATATTATCATGTTATAATGAAAGGCACCTTATGCAAAAAATATGTATTTTATTTAAACACACATAATGCACCCAGTTCCAGCGCTTATTGTCAACATACTGTACCACAAAACCCTTCATGTTCCTGAAAAGGTCCAGTTTGGAAATCTGCTTCTAATGAATCCTTCTGTTTAAGAATCTGTTTGCCTACTGTTGTCTTGGGTATCATCTTTTAGGCAGCGGTTCACAAATTGGTTTGCAACAAGCAATCAGAAATGTAATCCTGGTAGTCAATATGATAAAATTCTACTATTACAGAAACAGTGCGCTAGAACACAGCAAAGGAGTTTCATTACCTTTCCAGGTAGCTGGTACAAAAGGGCAACTTTTCCCCTCTGTGAAGCTGGAATCAAGAAGCCTCATTTCACTGGCTATTAGTAACTATGGACTTTTGCTTTAACTGTAAGTGTGGGTGGGTGATTGAAAGTTTAGCCATGTCTAACACAGAATTCCATTTCTGTTTACCACATCTCAAGTTGTCTAAGATTTAACCACTATGTCAAAAGGTCATTTCATCAGCATCACTGGACATGGATTATGTGGTGCTCCTCTGACACACTGCATTTGGAAGATGAATAGGGCAGGGAACCTGGTGACTGGGTTAGGCATGTAGAAGGTTTTGCACATACTACTGTTTCATTTTATCTCCCTTTGGAATGCTTCACATTTTAACTTGTTTGTATGTGTTTGTGTAGATCTGTCTTGTTTGGAAGATTCTTGAAATTCCTACTATTGACATTATATATTAACTTCATTCACAGCTGTGTTTCTCATTGAAACACAAGACGGCTCACAGAATTAGAAAACAGTGCATTAGACATTAGTATAAGACATACCATAAATAATGCAGAAACTTCATTACAATGGTCAGAAAACAATGCAGTAAAAAAGGTCAATACATATTTATTTATTTATTTATTCAATTTATTAGACCACCCTACCCCTGAAGGGCTCTGCAGCCCTACTCCCATCCTCCTGAAGGAGGAGGAGGAGGAGGAGGAGGAGTTTGGATTTATATCCCCTCTTTCTCTCCTGCAGGAGACTCAAAAGGGCTTACAATCTCCTTGCCCTTCCCCCCTCACAACAAACACCTGTGAGGTAGGTGGGGCTGAGAGAGCTCCGAGAAGTTGTGACTAGCCCAAGGTCACCCAGCTGGCGTTTGTGGGAGTGTACAGACTGATCTGAATTCCCCAGATAAGCCTCCACAGCTCAGGCGGCAGAGCTGGGAATCAAACCCGGTTCCTCCAGATTAGATACACGAGCTCTTAACCTCCTACGCCACTGCTGCTCCACTCAGGCGGCAGAGCTGGGAATCAAACCCAGTTCCTCCAGACTAGATACACGAGCTCTTAACCTCCTACGCCACTGCTATGCCACTGAACATTTCCACCTGTATATGGGTAAAAACCCAATCACCGTGACATGGGTAGCCCAGGCTAGCCTGATCTCATCAGATCTCAAGCTAAGCAGGGTCGACCCTGGCTAGTATTTTGATGGGAGTCTTCCAAGGAATACTAGGGTCATGACATAGAGATAGGCAATGGCAAACCATCTCTGAAGATGTCTTGCCTTGAAAGCCTTATGAGGTTGCCATAGTCTTCTGTGATTTGAATCCAAAAGACAGAAAGAGACCCAATGTCGACCTAGCTGTGGAATAAACGAGAATGCCAGCAGCATTCAAAGAGCTGTGAACTATCCATAGCTATGATGATCGTAAAGGATTTTATTTAATAGTTCAAAAAGTACTGGAGGTCTAGAATTAGTATTCAATGTTATATTGATTATATTAACTATTATGAAGAGTTTTATTTGGTGATCTAAAGTCTCAGCACAACTTTTGAGCCACTTGGTCAAGGTCAGATCACAAATTGTAGCCCATCAAGAGTTTGAGACACCCCCCTTTCTTTTCTTTTTTGCTGCCCAAGACAGACTGCAAAACCATGAGTGCCTATCAAGTGCCTAATAGACTGCCATTCACAGCAAGTGGGCTGTGTTCAGCACAGAGACTCACAGTTTATACATACCTGGTCTACTGTATTAGTTGGGTCTCCTCTACCGATTGGTCGTGTCTTATGATTTTCCTGAATTACATTCTTGGGATAGGATATATATGAATATGAAATTCATAGCTTTTGTGGTACTGTAATATGTGTAGGTATACCAGTAGGGGCCCCCAGTCACCTGCTCAGTGCTGGTTTATCAGGAACAGATTCTCAAGAATTTACTAGAATAAAACATTTTAAAATAAAAATGTGCCAAATAATCTTTTGCTGTGGCATCCATGCAAAACACTGTGTGCTTTCCATGTATTTGGCAGGATTTCTTATTTACTTACACCTTTACCTTCAGGAATTCAAGGTTCTGAAAAATGAGAACTTATGAAAGATCAGCTTGATGTGATTATTTATATTATGCTTGTAATTTAAAAATATTTTTGTTCCTGTGAAAAATCATCTTCCTTTCAGAAAATAGTCTTGTAATCTGACAGAAGTTGATCCAGACATAACTGTAGAATATTAATTCTTTCAAAGGATTGTGTCATGTGCATTAAAAATTCAGTAGCCATGTTTTGTGTATTTTGTCTTGCTTCACATAATTTATTTCCTGTTCCATAGAGTACAATCACAGCTACAAAAGATGTGATAAACCTTAAATGTCATTTCCTATTATTGCACAAACAGGATTTTTCCTATTATTGCACAGACAGGATTTTCCTATTATTGCACAACAGGATTTTCCTATTATTGCACAAACAGGATTTTCAGATACCACAATCTGAAAATCCTGTTTGTGCAATAATAGGAAAAAAACATGTGTTTTGTTTTGTGAAATACAAAATGTCTGGTCACTTGGTCAGGCAGTGGTGACCCTTTAATTTACCAGAGCAATTTGTATGTGTTATGTGCTGTCAAGTCACTTTCGTATTATGGCAACCCTAGATGGCAGTCTTCAGGTCTTATAAACTGAAGCCTGTGGCTTTCCTTATTGAGTCAATCTATCTCATGTTGGGACTTCTTGTCTTACTGCCTTCAACTTTTCCTTGAGTAATTTGCCATGGTAGTTTAATTTATTTTAATTTTGATTGATATTTATATCCTGCTTTTCTCGCCCATGGGAGCCTAAAATTGTATGCAATATCACTCTTCCCTCCTCTGTTGTCTACTCAGCAACAACTCCGTGAGTTATACTAGGCTGAGATAGTGACTGAAATTGTTAGCAGCCACGTGGCTCCCAAAGTAAAATCCCTCCCTCCCACCAAACCAAACACTAATCCACATAATATTTTTTGTTAGGACCAACCAAATGACACAGAACAGTGTGCAAGCTTTCAAATTCACAGAACTCTTTATTAGGCTGGATGTTACAAAAAAAACCCCTTCTAAATTGTTTAAAAAGAGAAAGGAATATTTCTCAAGCCTGTGATGGTGAAGCTTGGTCATGCTGCTTCCAGTGATGTGGGCTGTTTCAGGCAAGTGGTAATAAATCATTTAAATTGCTCAGGCATTAACAAATTCCAACAATTTTCTCTAATCGCTCTCTAAATCAGTGAGACTTAGAGCCAAACTAGACATTACCTGTTCAAGGAATCAGGATGCCGGTACCCGACCAAACTCACTGTCACTAAGTGGCCATTTTCTCCAGATGAACTGATTTCTGTCACTTGGACATCAGTTGTTATCCCAGGAGATCTCCAGCCACCACCTGAAAGTTGGCAACCCAACAGGTACTCTTGTCCTGACTTGTGTCCCACATAATGGCTACTTTAGCTTTGAAAATCCCTTTTCAGAAGTCTGCACTGAAAACATTTGTGTTAATTTGTGTTAATTTAGGAGATAATTGAATTATTGGCCCAAGTTAATCTAGTGAGCTTTCTTAACAGAGTGTGGATTTAAACCTTGCTCTCATAGATCTAATATGACACTTTACCACAGTAGATCTCATTTTAAAATAGGGATAGAGCAGTGGCTTAAGTTTCTGTTGTCTTTGGCCTGTACTTAATGATATGGGCTCACAATCCCAGCAATAATATTTTTGAAATGTACATTATAGTCAGATAGTTGGTTCCTCCTTATTGCACGGCAGGCATTGCATGGCCTCAAGTATAACTTGTCATCCCCTAATATTCACTGTCATTGAATTGAATGGACATTGAATTGGTCTGTTCCGAAGCTGCATTAAGGTATCATCTGAGAAACTGAGTGCATCTGCTCTTCTGTGTCTTCATACAGCTGGGAGCTGGCAAGAGAGAATATCCAATTAGAGGCCACCACTAGGATGGTGTGAGAGAGTTGTGTTTTGCTGGGCTTTGTTGTGGTTCTGCAGAGCTCCCTTTGTGTTTTGTTCAGTTTTAACAGTTGTGTGTAAGTTACATTGTGTCCCAAGCAGCTCCATAGACACAGAGAGCTCATCCTGTTCTTTGTGAAGGAAACACACACACACACACACACATTATCACACCTGTGGACTTCAAGTTCACAGCATTTTCAGCAAAATTAGCATTGGCCACTTGAAACTGTTGAGAACGTTAGGTCAGCCTGAATAAATCTCAATGGCTCATTCTGTTAATTACAAAAATCTGTTTAATTTTTTTAAGGATATACAGACTGATCACTTGAACTGAGGGGAAGCTGTATATCCTTAAAAAAATTAAACAGACTGTAAATTTCCTGCCCCTGTTTGGCCATAGTACATATGGTGAAATGGAAGAGGGTGTGCTGACTGTTCTGCACTAATAGGAAATGTATGTATGGAGAGAGGAGATGGTAAAAGGCAGAGACTGGATAGTTCTGCGCCTGGCTGTTTTGTCTGGTGCCTGCCGTATTCTACTAGAGTGTTGGGCTGAGCTGAGCTGAGAAGTGAAGCTCACTTAATAGCCTTGACTGTCCATTGTGTCTGGAGATTTAAATGGGTTCCTGTAGATGTTCCATAATATCAGTTTGAGCTGTGGAAAATACCAGGTAATGTGACTGTCCACCATGCCCTTTCCTACACATTCAACCTCTGTTCAATGCCCAGACCATCTTTCTCCTGGCAAGTTGGCAGGCCATAACTGTGTTCAGCTTAACCTACTCAGAGGGTGGTTGTGAGAATAAACTGTTGCCCTGTGTGCTGCTCTGAACACATGGGATTAAAGTTGTCTATATGGGGTAGTGCCTTCATCTTTCTTTTTCATCTGCTGCCATTCTCTCTTCCTCCCTGTGTTATAACACCTAAAGTAACTCCCCTACCAACAAAACAGTCAACCAGATCCTACATTCTTTAGCACAGGCCACTGGACAATCTAATGTTTATTCAGCTGAGAACCATAATCCAATTCAATATAATATTTCCCCTGAGACCTACTGCTGTGCAGCAAAGCTAACAATATAAAAAGATGGTCAGGCCTTTAGAGATTATGCTTTTATTGCTGCTCCACAATGATCTGGAAAGGGTATGTGATAGGAAATGCTGGGAGCTCAGATACAAATGTCAGATGTTTCCCATGATGAATGTATTAAAAAGGACTTCTGCACAGGGGTTTCAACCAAAGGAAGCAAAAATGGAACCAGTGTGGGGGAGTTTTCGGAATGACATTCTTGAGTTACACTGTTGATAATGACTCTGATTGTGCCTTTTGTAGAGAGGCGAGGCAGGTGGACTGATTGCAACATGGGCCTTTTCCATATGGCAGTGCTTTCCTATGAATGTCCCAGTGTTGCTGCAGGTGCTGATGGGGCTTCCACTTGGTAGTTTTGCCCACATTTTTGCTACCTCAGACACTGTGAGTCATTTAATAGGGGAAGGGCTTTTCTGCTTTTTAAAAAACAACAACTGGTAATCGACATACTGATATAGCGTTATATAGATACAACTAGCAGTATTAAAAAAATCCTTCATATAAACCCCCTCATACATTGCATGGGGAGGACTTGAGAATGGCTGCCATGGCGACTCGGGCAGAGAAAATAGCTGCTGTGAGGTTGGGACTGGGAAAATCCAGACATTTGGCAGCCAGCACAGCCAGACTTTGCTACAATCATAGCAAAGGTGTTTGGGGAATGTTTGCAGGAAAGTTGAGGAAATTCTGGACAGAGCACGGAAGTACCATGATGCTACGAGGAAGCAGGAAAAAACATTTTCCAACAGCATTGAACCTCGAACAAATGACTCTTATGGAAACTGCCATGAACCAGCTTGTTATCAGGGCACAGATAATTATCCAAATTATTCTTTTTATTTCCAAATTGTTATGAAGTCATATCTGGGGGTGGGGGGAGAGAGGGCATGGTGAAACCATTTTGCAGCCTGTCAGTAGATGTGGTGTCCCAAAATTGATCAGCATCTAATAGGCTTCTTGCAGAGGGGATGTGTGGTACTTTGCAAGTGGAAAATGCTGCTTCTAGAAGTTGACAAGGCTGCATTGTAGAACCAGAAACAGCTCAGATTGTCCATTGTTCCCATTTTAGTTTGGCAGTCAGATGCTAATTCATTGTGCTGGGATTGGGTGCTTTTAAAAATTGTTTCATGTCATGAGTACAGAGAAGCTTTCATCTCTTCAATCTTTAACCCCTCATTGGTTTTTCTCAAACAGCAAGCACAAGATTAGTCCTTGTAATTGTCTGATGTTTAGACAGTATTGTAGTTTAATAATTTTTTTATAATGAAGTAATTTAGCTTGGCATTCAGCGAATATGGCATAGAGGTGGTCCATAATGCTTACCATCCTTATACTGCATTTTTTGTCCCCAAATACAGCATTATATCCAAACTCTCTGTGGATCCAAAAAAAACCCCTACTAATATTTTCGAATCCACAAAAATAATTTTATATGGCTTTTTAAACATTTTAACATGCACAGTTTGTTCCTGTGTGTGTGTAAGATTCAGCTAACAATTTCCTATATAACCTTGCAGTCATACATCTCTCTCTCCAGTCCCACTGTAAGCTGTCTGACTGTATAGTTAGAGATTGCCTGTTCTATGACAGGTCTCTTCTTCTCAAAAGGCAGGGAAAGATGGGAGAAAGTGCTGGGAAGCATAAAAATGCAATACCCATATGTGTCTGAACCACTTATGAACAACAATTAGTGGAAAGTGCAGAACCATGTTTACCATATTAGCCCTTGAAATGCTGATTGACATAGCTTCAGTATCTCTTGTACACATCAATTACATTCTGTTCTTTAACTGATCTGCTTGCTTAACAAGATTCTATGTCCCCCTGTAATTTATTTATGAGAGTCATCTGATCTCCACAGGATTTGGTGGACAACAGTAGGCTGCTGGAAAGAAGGAAGGGGCATATTAGAAAGGGGAGTATTACACCAACTCTTTCCAACTCACCATTTGGTAATGTTTGAAAATCGTTGCTAATCTTGCACCTTGCTGGGTACTTTTCATAGAGGCAGGAGGCAAGTGAAGGAAATGGGAAGGGAAGTAAGAGAAAATAATGACTTAGCAGATAATCTTACTGACAGCCTGGAAGGTTAGCAGATTTTCTTGCCAAAGTATATCATTTCATAGCCATTTCTGTGGAAAGCTTTTCGACTTTCATTGGATTCTACTGACTTAGGGACTGCTTTCTTCATTATAAGCTATGAGGTCCTGCTGTCTCTGGTCTGGAGATGAGCCTGTCTGTTTGTATACAGGGGCAAAAGTATTCCTGGTGGGAGTAGAGACCTTGTTTTGGGATAGGCATTGTGCTTGCAGGTAACCAAGAACAAATATTTTGCTTATTTACTCTGAAAGGCAGGTAGACTGTAGGAGGATAAAAGCAAATATTGCCAATTCTCAAACAAAAGGGTGGGCCAGATAAGAAGAGGGATCTGTGAGGGAAGGTCTGACATCACTGTTAGGTAGAAGAGTTGCACTTTTGTTGGTTGTATACAGGGAGTTGTGATGGATTATGCTCTTATGGGGTTAATTTGCGGGGTTGCAGTTAGCCAGAGCAACAGCACCACATTAACAGCCAGAGCGCAACCTGATTGGCTGGGTTGTAATGGTATAGCTGGCAGCCACAGATAGGGTACGCTATAGAAGCAGGAAGAAGCCTGTTAGAAAGCAGATGGGGAATTGAGACTGTGTGGAGAGAGACACAGTTTTGAGTAGTCAGACACAGATCGTGTCAGCCCAGAGATCCTTCAGTCTGGAGATCGTGTCTAGTGGCAGTGAAGCCAGTGAGAGACAGAGAGAGGAAGGCTAGGTGGCCAGATTCCGCTAAATGATCTCCGAGAGACTGAGAGGAAGGATCAGAGTTCACTAGAGGCTGGAGGCCTAAGTTGGTGGGAGACAAAAGGGAAACCTATGACACGGAGACCCTCCTAAACCAGTAAAATTCCCTTTGAAGATAAGGGTGGGTGTTTAAGGAGTGGGTTCTGGACTGTGTGTAGATGGTTTACCCTAAAGTTTGTACTAAAAGCCAAGTTTACTGAAACTGTTCTGTAACATTTATGAAGTATCTAGAGTAATGCTTATGTGCCTCTCTGAACCGTCATCCTGAGAAGAGAAGTTTGTTTAAAAAAATCCAGTTTGTGTTTAAGCTTTCAAGAGCCTCTCTATATGTTCCATTTGGTTCACTTTCTGGTGGCAGGTTTATTGTATTGTATTGTATTGTATTGTATTGTATCATTCAATTTGTATACCACCCTCCCCCGAAGGGCTCAGGGCGGTGAACAACAACAGTATAATACCAAACATCAGTAATCATAACATCAAGCAAAAAAACCCCCCATCAATAAACATAGCATCAATCAACATAGGAACTCCTCTTGTAACTGCCAAATCCTTCCCCCTTCAGGGGATGGGTGGAGAAGGACTCTCACTCCTTCCCATGGACACCAGCTAATTCCCGAATTATACATATCTATAGTTTAGTGTTCCCTGACAGGATTTTCTGTTTAAGAGACCATAATAATATAAACGAGTTGAAGGAAGTGCCTTAGGCAAACAAAGTCAGCTACCCAAATATCCACCCTAAGGGAGTGGGTGCTGTTACAGAGTCTATTTTTTAAATGAAATAAAAAACCTTCGTGACCGTCTTATCCCATATGTCCCAAGTAGGCCTCTGCATTCTGCAGTTACTGGTAGTCCCCCGCCCCTCAATGATGTGGCTGGCCTCTACTCGAGCCAGGACTTTTACGGCCCTGGCCTCTGCCTGGTGGAACACTCTCCAGCTGTTAGGGCCCTGTGGGACCTTGGTGAGTTCTCCAGGGCCTGCAAAAGTTGTTCCACCGGGCTTTTGGGGAGGCTGGCCACGGATTGCCTGCCCACTCTTAATGTCCCAGCACCCACATATTTCTAGCCACCATCATTGTCATTGCAGGTCCCCTCAGCACCCTAGGATCTGGCGCCCGTTATCAAGTAGCAAGAATTATTAGGATGCTGCTGCTATTATCTTTTATGGGATTTTAATGTGTTTTTATAGTTTGTATTTGTTGTATACTGTTGGTCTGTTTTTAACTCTGTACACCACCCAGAGCCCTCCGGGGATTGGGCGGTCTATGAAATACAATTAACAACAACAACAACAACAGAGACACAACTCAGTGGCCAAGATGATCCACTGGAATTTATGCAAGAATTGCAACATAAGAACAGCTAGGAACTGGTGGGAACATTGTCCAGAGAAAGTAATGGAAAATGAGAAGGTCAAGATCCTGTGGGACTTTCGAATTCAAATGGACAAAGTGTTGAAACACAATACACCAGACATCACCATGATCGAGGACAAGAAAATGACCATCATCGACATAACAGTACTCGGTGACAGCAGAGTCATTGAAAAAGAACAAGAGAAGGTTGCTAGATACCCGCGATTTGAAGGTGCAGGCTTCAATCTGTAAACAAAACCAGCTGAGGAATTAGGTCCCAGTGGTAATTGGCATGCTAGAGCTATCCTGTAAGTACTAGGGCAGCACTTTAGAGCAATATTTGAATTGTCAAAATCAAGCATCTGTCAAATTCAGGAGAGCAGCCCTGCTGGAATCCGCATGAATACTATGGTGATACATTACAGCTACCTAGGCTTCTGGGTGGGGCTCAGATTGTAATGAAAGGCCAACTTGTGGCTAAAAGATCCCAGGCTGCCAGAGAATCTACCATAATAATAATAAATCTGATCTCAGTCCTCCCATTGGAATCCCTGGTACTTGAAGTAATTTATCACAGACCAGTTTATATACTGGAAGTTAGCAGAGCTGGGAGTTACTGCTCTATCAACCAGACACAGAAAGATAAGGAGGGTTAGATTTAACTTTGCCTATTTTAAAGTAAATATAGTTCCTGTAGCTGGTTTGTTGATACAGGAAAGGAGAAAAGGCTGTCGCAGACCTCTACAATTGAGAATTTTAATTGCCTCTATAGTGAGGACCATTTTCACTTTTCTGTTTGAAATTTGGCAGGAGGTCCCTTTTGTTGAAGGGTTCCATGGAAAATGTGTTTCCAACTATGCAGAAAGCAAAGAAAGAAGAAAGAAAAAGAAAAAATAACAGTCAATATTTCTGATTGAAACAACAGAGACTTAATGAAGGTTCGAAAAGAAAAGAACCTGTACAGTATAATACCAATCAATACAGACAATACAAGGAAAAAGCAAAATAAAAATAACATGAATCAAATTAAGGCTATATTCCAAAACTTTTGCTTTCTACATTGAAGTTCTGTGATGTCTCTAATAGTAGTAGTGATCACATATGACTTTGTATGCCTTTTATGAACCGTCCTACTGTAGTGTAACTTGCCCAGCTGTAAGTTAGACTAGGTGAAGACCAAATATTCTTTCTTGGCTAGGTAAACGTATGAAGACTGTGACTCAGACTAATTCCTAATTTCACTTGATATCCTCCTTCCAGCACTAAAAGAATGCATAGTCATTCCATTTATTTCCAGTGTTTAGGCAACATTTATTTCTTGGATCATTTTTAGTCTGCCCTTCTCCTTAGAGTAATTTACAAAAAAAGTACAAAAAAACAGATAAACAAAACATGCAAACAAATTAAACAAAAAACAAATTCAGTTAGTCACAGGTTCCAGGCCAGGAACCCTGGGTGAAGATCCAAGGGACCTATAGTTCTTGCCCTTCAGCTCGCCTTGAGGGCCTGTGCCTCTGCCCCTACCCTGATTAAATCCCAGCAGAAAGAAAATGGAAATAGCCTAGATGGGCCTCAGCTACTGCTTCCAAGGGTGGCAAGCTAGCAGGATTTTCTTGAATTCCTTCACCTTAGGGTAGATTCCTGATTAACAACTTGACAGCAGGCACCATCACTTGATGCTTTTAAAATCCCACTAGCTTAACCATCTTGTTCTTTCATCACAGTCCCTTGCTTGATTTATTTTTGACTGCTTCACATGTGTTGGCTTGGCATCAACTGTATACAAGTTGCAGGGAACATTTATCTGAAGTAAGTGACGCCATTACAGGCCTAAAATGTATTCCTCAGATATGTCTGCATACATTCTAAAAAGCTCTGAAATGCATCTTCTTCTCAAAATGCAATTTGCAGCTACTAGTAGAGAAGTTTATTTAAAAAAACCTTCTTCTACTCCTTGCTGTGAACTTATAGTTTAACTCTACTTGGCTGTAGAGTTACCAGTTGCGCTACCAGTTGTGAACTGGATAAAGCTGAGTTTTTCTCCAAGCATTCAACATCTTACCTGGTGTGTGTGTCCCTTCCTGCTCAATATGTCACAATTGCAGTCAGGCTATTGACATTCCTGTTTGCCAAAAATTTCTGAACTCTTAAATATGCATCATGTTCTCATATTCTCATTCTTCTAACATTATTTTGATAATTTGCATTGTGAGCCAAAATGTCCTAATTTTAGCCTTTTACTAATATGTAAATTCAGCTGTCAGACCCTTAAAGATAATGCCATGCTGTTCTCACATCATATCCATTCCATGGTTACATTTCTTCTTTGCAAAACAAAATGTTCTCAGTGAAAGACTGAAGCATTTGTGATGTTTCAGCTCAAGAAGTTAGAAACATTACCAATAATATTCTGAAAAGTTATTTGTTCAGTGATGGATAGTAATTTTGAGTTCTATTCTGGGAAGTAAGAAAAATAATTTCTAGATTGCATAAAATAATATTCTGAAATAAATGGAGAATGTTATGGAGCAGCTGTCTATTTATTAGTGGAAAACAACAGAATTGTTTCAATATCTACTTTCTGTTTCAGTCCCTGGCCGGAAGAGATTTTTGTAGAGCCCAATCCTGTGTATGTTAACTCAAAAACAAGATAGACTGAGTTTACTTTCAAGTAACTATATATAGTATTGCAGATTCAAATCCTCATTCAGCCACCCTATGCAGCAACTTATGCATATGTATCCTTCCTTACAATTATCTTGTCATCCAGGAATGGTGAAGGAATCATGAAATAAAATCTGTGTGGTTCAGTTCCCTCCCCCTTTTCATTAAACCACGTGATCAGCTTGTGGAGGGAAAAGGAAGTCTGCTGCCATATTCTCTTAGTTATTTGAATTGGTTCAGACTATTTCTGTGAGCTGGGATGCTTGCTACTATTTTAAAAATTGAAAAACTAATATCTAGTATATTCTATTCTATTTTAATATCCATCTTTTGAGTACATGGTCAATTGAACCTTGTTAATTTTCTGTACTCTAATAAGGATAAACTTGATTACCTGCTGTAAAAGTATTTTTACTGGAGTAAAATGGGCTTGTGCTCATTGCCATATGTGCATCCTGAGCTTCAAATGTTATGACTCATAAATGTCATCTGCTCAGGCTAAGTATTGCTATGTGTTACTGACATCTAGCTTCAGTTATTTTTAAAAATTCTGATGCAGAGTTATGTAACTGTGGCGCCATATGGGAATATTTTTATTCTCATCATTTAGCCTTTTGTTCAAAATTCCATTTTTCAGAGACTTGTAGTTACAGTTACACTAGGATTGCACGTAGCATTCTTTCACAGGTTTCCCTTGGCTTGCTCATCAGAGGTGATGTTAGATTGAATAGAGTATCCTTTCTCAAATCTTGGTATATTATTGCACACTTTTGCTTTAGTATCTGTACATTTGTATAGGGGTACTGAATGAGGGAAGAGATAGAAGAAGCTGCATTGTGTTAATTTTTAGCATACTTGCATGGCACTTGGATTCGTTAAGTCAAAGTTCCCTCACTTTTTGTCATTCACGTTATCTTTCAAATTATTACTATGTCAATAGATATAATTCTCACTGTGCCCAGATGTATGGCTACTTAAATCAAGAGACTGGAGCCAGGAACAGACAAGACAAATCTGAAATCTAATAACAATCTGAAATCTAAACAAACAAAAAATTACCTTGTTAAAATACCCCAAATCATAGAAGCTGCTCCTGCATATTTAAGAAATAAATGTCTTCTGTGGCTGTTACTAGGCAACCGCAACGGTATTGTTTTCCAGCCTTGGTTTCTATCAATAAAAGGCCAGAAGAGGTGTCAGGCCTTTTCCAGAGTTGTTTTGGTCTGTGATGGAAGGATCCATCATGTCCAGGCCTGGCAGTAACTATCAGCCAACTTGGTGCCATATGACATGAATTCTCTTGTACTGGCTGCTTGCTACTGTTCAATAGCATCCACCCCTTTCAGGGACATGACATCATCTTGCTGATGGCATCCCCATGTCTATACCCCTCAAACGCTCATTAGTGACCAGCCAACTCAAAATTGTGACATCTGACTCATGCTTGTCGTGAAAGACCTAATCCAAAGATTGTTTATCATGTAGTTTGACCTTGGGGCTCTGTGACAGGTTATAGGTGTTTGAAGAAATCACTGATTATTCAGTAATTTCTTTGAAGCCTCACTTGGAAATGTGGCAGTCACAAGCCATGATAAATTCTAGTTAAAGCCTTGAGTTTAGTGGTTGTCTCTGTATACTTCAATAATCCATCATTCTTTGACTGACAATTTCATCACTGATTAGTATAATTTTTAAATACTGTCCAATATAATTTTGTGGAATGGTGCTGCATAGAAACAATTGTAGAAATATGTGGTGGTGTTAAAACCATAGCAAACAAGAAACTTGTCATAAGTTCATCATCTCTCCACTTAGTAAAACTGAAGCCTTACTTTACAGTGAGACACTGATCAATAGTGTAGTGCTCTTTAAAATAGTTACTTTTAACAAAACGCCTTTAACAAAGTTACAGATACCCATAATATATTGTGGGAGGAGCTATACAAAAAAGTAGAAATGCACAGAAGTCAATTGGCATTTTTGCTTAACAGCCTACACAGTAACAGCAAGATATCGTGTATGGTTTTTAAAAGTTTTTTTCCCCTCCCATCCCCGAAGGGCTCAGGGCAGCCTCATAAAACAATCATAAAACAATCACAAAACAGTACAATTAAATGTTCATTGAACTTGTGATGGGTTTCTCTCCTTCGTGTTTATCCAGATTTTAAAATATCTATCTATACATTTGTCTTAGTGTAAACCTGAAAACAGATAGGATCCCAATAGGATCTGTAAATTCATGCAAAATTGTGTCTGTGTTAAAAGGAAAAAAATGTCTAGTTTCAGGTGGCATTTCTAGTTTGTTACCTTAGCACATTACACCCTGCTGATTGGATTGTGCTTTAATCATATGATGGCAATACCTGCAAGTCATCATTGATGAACATCACATTGATCTTAACGACTTTGTAATGAAAGTGCTGAAGTCCTCTGTGTTCCCCAAGCTCTTTATTAATCTAATTACTACTAATTCGTAGCATCTCTGTCTGCATAAGGTGTGACAAACACCTTGATAAATGAATCTTCATCACAATGTGGTAATAGAATGTTGAATTATTCTTTCCTGTATCAGATATACTACAGAGATGGATGGTTTGGTCTAGATGTGTTTAGAAAAACTAGCAAAAGATCCTCTCCTAAGCAAAAAGGAGCAGTGGTGACGAAAGATCAAAATCTTCCTGTAGATAGACCAAGCAATAATCACATGTTAATTCTACTGTTGTTTCCATCAATATGTATGTATTAAAGTAATTGATCAGTCTTAAAAATGCTGTTTGTTTCAAATTTTATTTCAGTCTGTGAAAAGCTCATAATTAAAACAGGAACTTTTTGGAAACTAAAAATTATATTTTCTTTTCTCCCATAAATAGCAATAATAACATGAGAATAGTCCACTTTATGTTGGGTTATGAATAGTCCCACAATAACCTGGTGTTTTCTGTTTGAACACTTGGATGTCTACTGGCATTCAGACTTTGACATGATGCAGAAGATCTAAAGTTATTTACTTTATCACATGCACAGCTTAAAACTCAGACCATGTTTGATGGTTCATCATTCGAAAGATGTTTTTGCCATGGCCCAGTAAATGTGTGCTTAGTTGCAAGCTGTTCTTGACAGAACAGTAGCCTGACTAATTCATCACGTGCTGAACTTCAGTGTGTGGGTTCATGTAGCTCACATTCACCTTATGTCCATTGTTTAAGATCATTATGCAATCCAGGACTGATTTAAGCCAACATGGTTTCAGCGGAATCAAGCCTCTCTCTTGTTGCACGCACCTGTTTCAAGAACTCATGACTGCTTCCACATGGGGATAGTTCCCAGGTGGAACAAAGCATGCTCCTACTTTACTGGGGAGGTTCTTAACAACACTGTGCTCTTTCCTAGCATGGCTTGTGGGACTCCTTGGGCTTTTTCTGCCCACAGCCATTACATAGAAAGTGATTCATCTTAGCAGCACTTTCAAAATGGTGACGCTTAGCTCCTTGCATTCTCCCCATCTTTTCAGACCTTTAACAGGACTTAACCCGTCCTTAATTGCAGTTCAAGCATTTTTGTCCTGAAATGATGAGGAAGAAATGGTTGGTTTGGCACCAAACTGCAAAGAACATTGAGACGGGATGTGGATATCCATCCATATGCATTTCTTATCTCACCATTGCTGCTTTCACAGCTGTGGCTGTAAAAGCTGCCTCCACTGTGAAAGCTGCCACAAGTATGTAGAGTCTAACAGTACAAAGTTTTGTTTTCCCCAATATATTCTCAGAATGAATTCCCTAATGTTAGACCCTTTATTACCACAAAACATGTGCTTGAATGCTTTCTCATGCCCTGTATGACATGCTGGACAAGTGATTTATACCTGCATTTTATTTAAAAGGGACTTTTAAAACCAGTCTTCAAAGACGGGAGTTCAAATTCTGGTTCATCCTCATGCATGTTGAGTGCCACTTTGGCAAGCCATCCTATTTGTTCTCATTTTGGAATAACATTTTTCTGACACCCTTTTCCTAAGTAGACTGCACATAACTATTTTTTTTACCATTGAGGATATTGCAATATGTACAGAGTAAGGGATGCTTTTACCGTAATATACTTGTTAGTCTTTTTAAGGTGCTCCATGGTTCTTGTTTTTACTAGTATGGCTATCCTTTTGGAATTTATCCTTCCATTACCAGCAGCTTTCTCTGTCTCTGTTGATCAAGTGTAATTTATTGTGATTTTTTCCCTCAGAGGGTTGATATGAGAATGAGAGAGAAAAGTGTTGTTAAGCAAACCTGATTTCTGTGGATAGGGTGGGATGCAAAACAAAATCCAAGAAAGAGCTTGGGAGATGTCTTCTAAATATATATTAAACTTATCCAGTGTTGCTAAAAGAAAAAAAATGTTCTTACCCATGGCAACTTCATCCATGTTGCTTAGCAGCAGCTTTTAAAATAACTACATTACTCAGTGGCATCAGCCCACGCATCAGTATGCTAAATGGCAGTTTCTGGTTATACCATATTGTGAAGGTGATAACTGAATGCCTGAAATGCACCTGAGACTTTACTAGTGAATTTTGGTGTATCAAGGCTCTGAGGGTTGTGTGCTGTACATAACAAGTGTGCTCAGAAGGGACTGCTCCATATGATGTATGAGTCCATCATCCTTCCACTTGGGTGGCAGCCAAAGCTAATGTCTGTGCCAGTACACTAACATGACATTCTGAATCAGATGCAAAGCTATTATGTCACCCCTTAACCTTCTCTTCTCCAGACTAAACATACCCAGCTCCCCAAGTCTCTCCTCATAGGATTCCAGACCTTTTACCATTTTGGTCACCCTCCTGTAGACACGTTCCAGCTTGTCAATATCTTTCTTGAATTGTAGTGTCCAGAACTAAACACAGTATTCCAAGTGAGGTCTGACCAATGCAGAATAGAGTGGTACTGTTACTTCTCCTGCTGTAGATACTATACTCCTATTGATGCAGCCCAGAATCTCATTGGCTTTCTTAGCTGCCATATCACACTGTTGACTCATGTTCTGCTTGTGGTCTACTAAGTTCCCTTCCATATATATAGTTGTCAAGACAGGTATTCCCTTCATATACCAAGCTTGTCACAATATTGAAAAGAAGAGAAAAGGTTGGTCTGGTATGACTTATTTTTGAAAAACTCGTGTTGTCTTTTAGTGATCCCGCAGTTCCCTTTTAAGTGATTACAGAAAACAGAATGTTTAATGATCTGCCTAGAATCTTTCCAGGTACTGATGTCAGGCTGACTAAGAGGTAATTGTTTGGGATCTCTCTTTTCCCTTTTTGAAGACGGGGAAAAGAATTGGTCTCCTCAAATCTTCTGGGACTTCTGTTATTCAGGAATTCTTGAAGATTATTGCCAGTGGTTCTGAGGTAACTTCTGCCAGTCCTTTCAATATCCTTAAATATATGTATTGTCGAAGTCTTTCACGGCCGGACACAACTGGTTTTGGTGGGTTTTCCAGGATGTGTGGCCATGGTCTGGTAGATCTTGTTCCTAACATTTCTCCTGCATCTGTGGCTGGCGTCTTCAGAGGTGTATCACAGAGAAAAGTCTGTTACACCCTGTGTCTAGTGAGAAGAGAAAGTTTAGTGGGTACATGTTGTCCATGTCCCAGGGTGGGGAACCAATCAGTAAGTGTTTGGGTGGAACTTGCTATGCAAAGGTGTCGTTGAGTGCATTGTATTGCAGGTGGGGTTATCAGTCCATTTTTAAAGTACTGGTAGCCTTTTAACCTTCTAACCTGAGATTTTCAGACTTGAGCAATGTGATTTTAAAAACACCATAATTTGAAAACCTCTAAACTAAATTATAGGGTTCCGAGGACCAGTCCCTGAGCCAAAAGCTACAGGCCAAGAACTCTTTAGCTCTTCTTTTTGGGGCTTGTGCCAAATGCTTATGTCTTTGGCAGGGAGGAGCCTTGACTCACAGGCCCCACCTCTCAACAGCCACAGCAACAGTAGACGGGAGGGCCAACAATCAAATCCAGGCAACCAGACCTTCTCATTCAGCAACATACTAGACAAAGGGACACACAGAACAGCAATTGGAAACCCTCCACTCTCTCACACAGCACCCTCAGTTAATCCTCCCCAGCAGCTTAGGGACAGCAAAACAAACACTCACCTGCCTAGCTGCTCTGTCTGCCTGCCCAGCTGACTCAGACCTAGGGATGGTAATATCTTGCAGTTATGATCAAGTAAGTAAAAATAAAATCCTGAGCCAGCTGCTCTATTGTAGAGGAATAGAGAGTTAGAAATGACACAACTGGGGCTTTAATTTTCAAGCTACTTCAGAATATACTGTCTTAAAAATTCTCTGTGTCTCCAGGAAAATCTAAAACTTTCTATTTGGTGAGGGACGGAGAATAAAACTATAGCCAGTTCTGTTCTCATGTCTGTAAGAAAAAGTGAGTGGGTTGCACATGGATTCCTCAGGGTTAGCACATGACCTACAAGCTGCATAATGGCTGGACTTGCTCCAGAAAGAAAGTACTTGCTTTGTAACATACATTTCAGAATTTGCCAAACAACCAGAGCATGAAGAACTGCTATAATTAATAATTAATATTCTAAATTTGCCACTGAATTTGCCATGGGCCAGTCCTGTGCTGAAGTCAGTTAAGAATGTTGTCAGTCTAATAAGAATATATTGCTGTTAAGGGATGTCTGAGCAACATGGAAACTGACTTTAAATTGTTTTTGTATATAAAGGAAAATGGAACCCTTTAAAATGTTCATATCACTGGAGATATGAACTGAAATGTGGCATAAGTTAAGATTTCTGCCCCCCCCCCCCCCCAATGCTTCTGGGTGTGCCTGGAAAAAAACAACTCTTCTTCCATAACTTTAAAATGTCCAGATATATTATATCTCTAAGAGCATAAGAGGACCTGTCTCTGACTCTTCAGCAGTTGTCTTGAGTGACACTGCAAGCCTTAACGAAGAATGAAAGCAAAATCATTGCTTCTTGTCCAGTGGTGTTAGTTTCGGGGGTAAGTGGAAATGAAGACATCTCTGTATCGGTCATACTTCCCTACCCTGCCCTTTCCAAAGGCAAGCAAAGCATTTGCCTACTCCTTTGAAGTATGTCAGTAGGATTGCCACCCTCTTAGTCAGGCCTGGCCATCTCCAGAAATTATAATTGATCTCTAGATTGCAGAGATTCGTTCCTGTGGACAAAGTGGACTCTATGGCATTATACCCTGCTGAGGTCCCTATCGCCCCAAACCTCTAGGAATTTCCCAACCCAAAGTTGACAACCCTAACCAGTAATCCCTATCCTCTTGTCACTGTTTGGTAAAGAGCTGGGGGGGGGGGGAATGCAGCAAGAAAATATCATTGCTATGATGGTATGATGTCACTTCTGATGCAAATCTGGAAATAATGTCATTGTAATGCTCTAGGATTTCATTGAAATTATATGGGAAAATCAGTGGATTTTGGTGGAATCGTAGACATTGTCAGATTAAGACCTTCAGAGGCCCTAAGCACTGAAAAGGTTATGGTACCCCCATATACAGTATATGTAACTCAAAATAAAAAAACAATATTTATACACTAATGAATAAATATTATTTGTATGAAACAAAACCACTGTTCTTCCATTGCTTTCTTGTTTTGAAGATACATAGCATTTTAACTTACACGAATCAGAGATGCAAAGTAATGTTTACTGTTGCTTATTTATAACTTTATCCTATAAAAAGTTTTCCCCTGCATTTTTAACTGCTGTTTTTGATCATATCCTCAGAATTAATCTGACTTAACACATCTGTTTCAATACTTAGCAGAATAAGGAGGAAAAAAATCTATGGGGCCCTCTTTACCTGAGGCCCTAAGCATGTGCTTATTTCCCTTCATGGTTAATCTAGGGCTGATCATAGAACATCACCCTGATGCAATGATATCTGTTCCAGGTTCATACCAGATTTTATATCATGACATCAGTGTGACAGTGTTTTACATACCCCTGATCCCTTGAGCCTCCTGCACATGAACAAACAGAAACAGCACTGGAAAGGGCCTCACTCCCCCAATCAAAAGCCAGCTCACTGACAGGATTAGTGGCTGCCACACAGGGCTGAGGCAACTTGGATACCCTAGTGACAGCTGCAAGGGCTGCTGGCTTGCTGTAACAGTGGTTACAGTAATCAATCCAAATAGGGCAAGAGCTTCTTCTCTCTTGGGGCTTCAGTGAACCTGCCAGGGGAAGGTGCCACTCCAGGCCATCAGCTCACCAGGACTTTTCCCACTGGCTTTTATGGCCAATTCATCCTTTCTCACACCAGTTCCTAGAGGTCAACTGGGAACCCTAGTGAGAAAGCTAATTCTGTGGGTTTTTTTATTCCATCCATTAAATAATTATATTTCTAACTGTTGCTAATTGAATCTGCAAACTTTGGTCTATTTCAGTCAAGCTGAGAATAGTTTTTGTCAATCCAGAAAGTTTAAAAGATTGCGTAGAATTAACATTAACTGAGAAAGTTTGGGCAAGTTGATATTTCTTCGGTGCAACTTGATATAAAGAACATAAAGATGCATCAATAAGGATGCAAAAAAAAAGTTTCCGAAAGATCCCACTTCTGCTTCTAGAAAAAATAATTATATGTAAATTTGGTGATGAAGAACCCTGCGCATTACATTATGTGAAATGACTTTCCAACAGCTTCTGCAAGGGCAGTGTTTTCATAGTGGAAAAATATCTTACCTTTGGTAAAGATTTATTTGGCAAATAGTAAATGAACATCTCTTGTATGTCAGTTCATCCAATGTATATCTGAAGCTCTAAAATCGTGGTATTAAAAAAGCCTGTCCTATTTCTTTAAATCCTAAGTTTTCAGTCACATGTTGCTCGCTTTCTATTTTAAATGTTGGATGTAATCTCTTCCTCCCCATCCCTGTTCTAATAAAATGCATTTGAGCAAAGAAAAATAAAAAGACCCTATTGAGAAAACACTGACGTATGTGCTCTGGATTATAAATAGCACATCTCTTTATGTTGCTTTGTGAAATCTGTATGCCCAGCATCATATGATACGGTCTCCAGTGAAAAGAGATCTGATGTTCTGCTTGGAAACATAAAGAAGGTGTACTGAATTGCATGAACATCACTCAACATGCTCCATTACTACGGAACTTGGAAAAAGTATTTTCAAGAATATTGTGTCCCATCAAAATAGTTAATACATTTTAAGTTTAATTTATTTGAAGTTTATTAAACATAACAATTGAATGCACAATTATTTATTTCAGTTAAATTACATTGTTTCCTTAAAGACCCAGGAAGAGCATCTTGGCCTCAGTAAAGACCTGAGTCTGGGTAGCCCAAGGCCACCTAACCCAAGGCCACCTAAGTGATGCTGAATCATTCATTCATTCATTCATTCATTCATTCATTCATTCATTCATTCATTCATTCATTCATTCATTCATTCATTTCGCTGAGGAATAGCCCATCCTGAACTACTGAAGCTCAAGGCATGAATTATTGCTGCAAGTCGTGATTGACAACTCTGAGCCAGGAAATTCCTGGAGATGGTGAGGGCGGAGCTAGAGGAGGGTGATGTTGGAGAGAGAGCTTGGCAGGGTAAAATTCTATAGAGCCCAACCTCCAAAACAGCCATTTTCTCTAGGGGAACTGATCTCTTAATCTCTCAAGTTATTTTAGATCTCCAGGCCCCATTCTACTGGCATGTTTCCTGTTGTGGTAAAGCCGTAGAGTTTTGGGGGATCTTATAGCTTTGCACTGATTTGATGTCACTTCCACAATTGGAAGTGATGTCATGGCATCAAAATGCCACAAATTTACATATCCCAAGCCCTGGCCACCTCCCACTGGTTGCCAGAGTTGAGCTGGCAATCCTATACTAAATCAAGGTCTGGTGCTACGTGAACAAGTCCTCTGCTTATGTACTCCCTCTTCATGTTGAAAGCTGACTTGCAATTCTGTTTTGGGCTGCAAACATAAACCATATTGGGCATTACAGAGACATGGTGGAGTGAGGAGAACCAGTGGGATGCTGTTATACCAGGCTACAGGCTCTATAGGAAGGATAGGACAGGGCGCATTGGGGGTGGAGTTGCCCTTTACATCAAAGAGAGCATAGTATCACATAAAATAGACAATTCAAGGGGAGCTGGTTCCCCTACAGAATCACTGTGGATATCAATACCAGGTGTGAAGGACAGTTTAATATTAGGAATATATTATCGTCCCCCTGACCAAAGTGCACAAGAGGATTCTGAGATGGAAAGAGACATTAGAGAGGCCAACAAGAAACACAAAATATGTAGTGAGTAGTAATGGGTGATTTTTAACTATCCCCATATAAAGCTGGAAAAGAATGCATTGTTCAAGGTCATTAGAAAGGAGAGAGCATTCCTGGATATGCTAAATGACTGTGGCTTAGAGCAGATGGTTGTGGAACCAACCAGGGGAGAGGTGATCCTAGATTTAATTCTATGTACAGGACCCAGGACCTGGATTGCAGGAGAGAGTCAGTGTTGTTGAGCCCGATAGAGACAGCGACCACAATGCTGTCCAGATTCAGTATCTCAGCATCTGCGAACAAGTGGCAACTACTAATGTAGTTACATTAGCCTTCAGAAAGGAAATTTCTCAAAAGATGAGAGAGGGGATGAGTGCTTGGGAAGCTGAAAGGGAAAATCAAGAGAGTCAAAACTGTCCAGGATGCTTGGAGGTTATTTAAAAACACAGTAAATAAAGAAGCTCGGCTGGAATGTGTTTCCCTACAGGTTAGAAAAGGCAGCACCCAGTCCAAAAGAAAGCCACCATAGTTAACAAAGAGAGGTGGAGGAAATTATCCAGAAAAAAGAAAATGTCTTTTAGAAATGGAAGTCCAGTTTGGCTGATGAAGAATATGAGAGGGAACACAAATGGTGGCAAAAGAGAAACCAAGTTAGCAGCTGTAAGGGGAGGCAAAAAAAAAAAGGATTATGAGGAACGCATGTGGCTCTGCGAACATCAAGGCCAGCAACAAACAGTTCTTCAAGTTACATCAAAAGCAGGAAGCCAGCAAAGGGAAGCGGTAGAAGCCCGTTAGATGACAAAAGAAAGGAACAAAGGGTGTGCTAAAAGATGGCAGAGGAGATTGCAGAGAAGCTGGAATGAATTCTTTGCATCTGTCTTCACCCAAGAGGAGGTGAGGAACATTCCCTTGCACCTGAGACCAGAAGCTTCTTAGGAGTAGAATCCGAGGAACTAAAGCGAAGATGAAGTGATAGACAAGGAAGAAGTTCTGGCAGCCATTGATAAACTAAATGTTACCAGAATCCCTAGCCCCAGATTGCATTCACCCAAGAGTTCTTAAAGAGCTCAAGCATGAAATTGCTGATGCTTCTCACTTTAATATGCAACTTATCCCTGAAATCAGGCTCCATCCCTGAGAGACTGGGAAGATGGCCAATGTCACACCAATCTTTAAGAAAAGGATCTAGGGGGGGACCGAGAGTACAAGGCCAGTCAGTTTGACATCTGTTCCTGGTAAATTAGTAGAATCTATCATTAAAGATAAAATTATTAAACATGTAGAAAATGCAAGACCTGATGAGAAAGAAGTCAGCATGGCTTTTGCAGAGAGCAAATCCTGTCTTACCCTGAACTTACTAGGAGTTCTTTGAGGGGTGTGCCAAACAGGCATGTGTATGGACAGAGGGTGAACTGGTGGACATTGTCTACTTGGATTTCCAAAAGGCTTTTGACAAAGTTCCTCACCTGGGACTGTTGAGAGAAAACTCAGCAATGGAAAGGAATAAGAGAGGGGGAGAATCCTCCTATGGATTAAAAACTGGTTATGAGAAACAGGAAACAAAAGGTGGGTATAAATGGGAGAGTTCTCACAATGGAGAGATGTACGGGAGTGAAAATTGTCCCCCAAGGATCCAGTATTGGGACCAGTGCTACTTTAACCTATTCATAAATGATGACCTGGAAGTAGAGGGTGGGTAAAAGCGTGAATTTGGCCAAGATTTGCAGAGATGATACCAAATTATGTAGGGTGGGTGAGAACCACAAAGGATTCTGCCGAAGAGAGCTCCAAAGCGGACCTTGATAAATTAGGTGAGTGGGCTCCAGAAATGGCAAATACAGTTCAATGTAGCAAGATAGTAAAGTGAGTGCACATAGGGGCAAAAAATCCAAACTTCACATACACGCTACAGGGGTGGGAGTGCTAACAGTCACAGACCAGGAAAGGGATTTAGAAGCGTCTTAGTTGATAGTTCCATGGGAATGTCAACTCAATGCATGGCAGCTGTGAAAAGGGGTAAACTCTATGCTGGGGATCATTAGAAAAGGAATTGAGAGATAAAACTGCAAAGATTGTCATGCCCTTATATACAAAGGCAGTGGATGCACGACCCGCACTTGGAATTACTGTGTCCAGTTCTGGTCGCCGCATCTCAAAAGGGATATTGAGGAGATAGAAAGAGAAGTGCAGAGAAGGGGCAACAAAAAGGATGAAGTTGAGGGACTGGAGCACCTTCCCTATGAGGGAGGGGCTGCAAAGCGTTTGGAGACTCTTTAGATTTGGAGAGAGGAGGCGGCTGAGGGGGGATATGATTGGAAGTCTACACAGAATTCATGCATGGGGTAGAAAATGTTGACAGAGAGAAATTTTTTTTTCTCTCTTTTTTCTCACAATACTAGGAACCAAGGGGGCATTCATTTAAGAAAATGCTGGGGAAGAATTAGGACTAATGAAACACTTCTTCACATAACGTGTGATTGGTGTTTGAGAATAATGCTGCCACAGGAGGTAGTGATGGCCACTAACCTGGATGATAGCTTTAAAAGGGGCTTGGACAGATTTATGGAGGAGAAGTCAATTTACTTATGGCTCACCAATCTTGAGTCCCTCTTTGATCTGAGATTGCAAATGCCTTTAACAGACCAGGTGATCCGGGAGCAACAGCCGCCATGAGAGGGGCCATTATGCGTTCACATCCTACATGTGAGCTCCCAAAGGCACCTGGTGGGCCACTGCGAGTAGCAGAGAGCTGGACTAGATGGACTTTGGTCTGATCCAGCTGGCTTGTTCTTATGTTCTTATGTTCTTATGTTCATAGCTGATTGGTTCAGATATAATTGCAACATCCCATATACACTGAACAAGAAAAAATAATTGAATTGAAGCATACAATGGGAACAGAGGAAGGAATATGCAAGTATGATGCTCTTCTAAATGTGGTTTGTTAGTATTGGATGGGTGGATAGCCTTGGGGGTTCCATGCTTCCATGGCTAAGTGGTGTTTGATCTGGGCTTCTTCATCTATACCCAGTATTGTAACCACTGTGCCACGAAGCTATTCATTTTTTAAAAATAATTTCATTTCAGGAAATTCCTTGAATATTTATTAAAATTATTCTGTCTTGATGGAACTGCATTTTAATGGTTTTCAGTTTCTGGGATAATACTCAGAACATTTCAATAAGTCATTTTAAAGAGGTAAATATTATTTTAAACACCATATTCCTAAAGAAAATACAATGGTTTTAGTAGCTCTGCTTATTTTTCTACTTTATCCCCTGGAATATGGCCGAAAATCTGTTGGGTTCTTAATTTTGTTAGTTTTGAAGCAATTTTTTTCTTATCAATATATTCTTTCCTGCTGCCTAGCATTAAAAAAAATGAGGGCTTTAAAAATCATTGAAGTTCATTTGTTTGCTGGCCTAAGATATAAAGATATGTTTAAGAAAGTCTATTATACAGAATAGTGTGGGGTTTTTCCCTTTATCTGCCATTCAGCCTCCCAAGCAGATAAACTATACATGAAAATGTCAAATATTTATGAAAACCTAAGTACAACTTGCCCTTTCTGTAGTCAGATTAATACTTTAGTTCTACATGAACTACAAGACTAAAATACTTTACCTGTGTATTTGGGGTTTTGGGGACTAGTTAATCTTGTGCATGGTTTAGGCTGGTCAAATACTTTCTCTAGTTTCTGGAGCATTTCCCAAAATATTTAACTCTTTTGGTTTTGATTCATGGAAAACATACATCTGTTGGATTGGGAAATACTCTCTGTCCTGATGTCAATAACAGTGGCCCTTTCCGCACCGCAACGGTGCGGGGTGTGTTGGCATAAACAATGCCAACGCACCCCCCTGGGACCGTTCGCATGGACGGTCCTGGGAGGGCAGCAGGCAGCGGCGCAGCCTTCTCACAGGCTGCGCCGTTGCCAAACGTCTACCTTGTCTCCTGGCTTCCAGCTTGTCGCAGAAGCCAGGGGACATACCCCAGCAGCCTGGAGCAACGGCTCTGAGTCGCAGGCCAGCGGAGTGTGTCCTCTGGCCTCTGCGACAAGCTGGAAGCCAGGAGACAAGATAGGCGTTCAGGAAAGGGGGGGGAATGGCGCCTTCCAGCTGCTGCCATTACTTGCGGCAGCGGTTGGAATGCCAAGCTTGTTTCCTAAAATACCTGCTACTCAGGGGCTTGAGGTTAGGGAAACAGCCCGGCTTTGCGCCCACCCCTAAGGGGAGATTGCAAGGCCGTGCGAACCCTTCCTGTATTCTGTATTCTGTATTCTGTATTCTGCCTGTGCGGAAATAGCCAATGAGACTGAAACATTTCCTAATCATGAATGCAATCCTAAACTCTACTTGGAATCCTGTTGAATTTTTTTGGTTGGGCTTATCTCAGGAAAGCAGGATTTCACTGTATATAGTGGAATTTTCTGGTTCCCTTTTCGCAGTTACAGTGGAATTTCTTTCTAACTAAAGGCAGAACTAATAATTCTCAAGTGGATTATATCTTTTCTTCCTAGCAAAAGAGTGAAAGGAAGTTACGGAATCTAATCTACTCTCTCTCCTTTATTGTCAAATTTTGTATACATGTAAATCAGAGGTTCCTAATCTGGGGTACGTGTACCTCTGGGGTGTTCAGGAGATCATGAAAAAAAATCACATGATGGGCTTGCTAATGTGGGGGTACAGTTTTGGGGAAATGGGTTGCCAAAGGATCTATGAGTGAAAAATGGTTGGGAACCACAGATGTAAATAATCTAAACTCACATTTAAGAACCCACTAGGATGCTTCAAGTAAGCCACTCTCTGGGCCTTTCCCCACTTCCCTTAAGCCCCGCGCTACTCGAGGAGAGTAGCGCGGGGTCCCTCGGCACTCCCCACTGAGAGGGGCTGTGACAGCGCAGCCGCCCCAAGCTGCTGCTGTCACGTCCGTCAGCGCGCAGCATCCCAGGCGCTCTTCTCAACAGCGCCTTTTGATGGCCCCGCGCAGAGCGCGGAGGTCGTAGCGGCCGGACAGTGGGCCTACAGGATGCACTGCAGCGCTGAGAGCAGCAGTGGCATAAAGGGAAGAGTGCTGGCCGCGAAAGTGGGGAAAGGCCCTCTGTCCCCCAATCCATATTTTGAGGTAATAATTCTGTTGTGTTGTAATCCTTATAATAATGTATATGAAATGCTGTGAACACTGCAAATGCTACATATGCTAAATGCTAAATGCACCAGTTACCAGGTACACGCCTTTTCTAGTGAGAAGATTAACAAAGGTGCTTGTGTTTAAGAATAATAGATCTGTGAGTGGCTGCTGCAAAGGATTTGTGCCTTTAAAACATAACTTCCTATGGGTTTGGGTGTACTCAAAAATATGGGTTGTTTTTAAGGGTGCTATCCCATTCTTTTACAGCTTGCACTGATGTGCTGAGTGAGCAAACTGCAGCTACAACCAAAGATGACCTGCTTGCGTAACAGTTTGTAGAATCATGAGAACTGCTGTAGATGTCAACCCTTAGAGCACTGCATGAACACTTTCACAAGTGTTTACAGAAAACACTTGCACCCATTTTCTTTCCATTCACAATTCTTTGAAGCTACTCCAACCATATGAATGTTAGTCTGTGAGCATGCATCTGGTACTTACTAGGGGTGAAGCAGCTAGACAAAACAATTGTCAGTGTGTTTATTTTCCTATTCTGCCACTGACTACTGGTCATTTTTATCTATAAAGTAGCTTAGAGGTTTTATTGCCGCCTTTGATTTTTTGGGGGAGGATCTGTTTCCATTGTCAGTAGGATTAGGTCACTCTATATGTGAAAATAAACTTTCAAAGTAACTGCTGTGAGAAGAACAACTAAAGATACACTAAGTAGCAAAACGAATAAGATAGGATGTTTCCTTTCAGTCAGTTTATTCTTCTGTGAATACTAAAGGAACCTAGAAAATTGAAGTCCAGTTTGTGTTACTAATTGTGCTGCAGTTTCTATATTTTATTATTTTTCTGGAAAACTGAGGTAATACAATTTTCTTTTCACTTACAGTATGTCAATGATATATGTGATTCTGAAGTTTGACTCAGTGCAGATTTTAAAAATCCACACAGTTGAGCTAAGTACAGAAAGAGAAGGCATGTGATGTTACTCCTCCCTTCAAGCCAAAGTATCTGTATATGAGGAATATAGCTAGGAAAAATGCCAATCTTGTGGGATTGATTCGCAACCTCATACAGCCAGACATCTCTTTAAAAAAAACATAGTGAGCAACCAAGATGATGACCTGAGAGGGTGGCAAAAAGTGGAGGCAGTCACAGGACTGGGGTAGGGAAGGACAAGGAAAAGGAGAAAATGGGGGAGGGGGTTGAGCAAGAGGAAAAGAAGGGGAGGCCAGCAAGGTGGGAGAAATGAGATTCTCCTTTACCTATGACTCCTTGATGCTCTCATGTTGTAAGAGGTACAGTTATTTTCCCTTTGTTGTCAGACATTTTAATATTAATCTTAATTGTATGTTTTTATTTGCTTCGAAACAATCTTTAAACACAGATTATAGAGCAACAAAGTAGGTTTAAAGCAGATCTAAGAAACTGTGACAGCTGTGACACAGATGTATTGCAAGAGGTCCAAAATTAATTTATGGTAATACATAGTACATGTATAATGCAAAACAGTTCTCAGCAAACAGGAAGAAAAGCACTCTGGGCTCTGATAGCCTTACAGAGCAAAACTGTAATTATTCTCTTATGCTTTCTAAATCTTACTCATGGCTGCAATGTACATCCATGATGCTTGAATTTTTTTAAATCACACAATATATGACAAATTAAGCAGTTTATGTGGTTAATGGCTACTGTGCTTTCTGATTAAAATTATACTCACTCTGACTTGGATCCAAACAAGTCCTGGTGTGAATGGAAACTCTCTTGAAAAAGGGTATAAGATTTCTGCCAATTCTTGCTGAAGCCCCAATTTGACATCTCATAGTCTTCCTGAGATCCCTCCCCCCCAATCACGAAAAGCTTTTCTGTGCGTTCAGGGATCTGCAGAATGGAGACCAAGGGCCACTCCCCACTCACCATAAGCCGCGGGGTCACCTCTTTAAAAGACACAAGGAGGATGGACGTTCCCCACGTCACCAGCGCCCACTGCGCAGCTGCCCTTAATTTGCCGCTCTCCCACCTCCTTGTCGCGCGGCAAATTAGGTCCTCTGAAAAGAGCAACATTTTCAAAAACCCCGCAGGTGCCGCAGGGGGGTGGGGAACTTCGGCTGTTTATGCGCGGCTGATTAGCTCTGACGCGCAGCTTCCGGCCAATCAGGAAACAGGAACCGCCATTTTGTTTAGGGAGGGTATTCCCGTCAGAAAGTGCTTGGAAATTGAGACATGTGCACAACAAGACATGCCAACATTGCTCTTTTTTGCTCTTTTTTGCTCGAGCTCCACTGTTTTGCAGCTTGGCAAAGTGCTGCTGAGCACAGGGTTGTCGGTGGTGTAAACCGAAACCGATATTTACTTTCATTTTTCTGCCCAAGCAATTTGCAACAGGTAGTGACGTCAGCATGTGCAGACGTCTTAAAACAATGCGTTCAGCTTATCCAAATGAACTTTTCGGGTCAGCCAATCAAAATGGAGCCCCACCTTCGGCTGGCTGCAACTCCCACGTGCAAATGATGCACACGCGTGCCAGCCAATCAGAACGCTCGATTGCCTCTTTGACTCTTGATGTGGAACCCCGCGCTATTTCCTGAATGGAAAATGAGTGGGGAACAAATGTCTCCGTTGTCAAAAGCCACGGAGGCTTTTCTACGAGGGGTCGCTGCAGGGTTGCACTCAGACGAGGTAAGTGGGGAGTGGCCCCAAGTGTCTGTGGGAGAAAGCCACACTGTGTGAGCAGACTCCTAAACAAGACCCCAGCAGCATGAAAGAAACCACTGAGAAGTACCCCCCAAGCTACTGCTTTGATGAAATATGAAAAGGCACATGTAGAGTTTGGGGTTTTTGCCAGCAAGCCAAGGCTGACTTATGGTGACCCCGGTGGAGATTTCAAGGCAAGAGATACTTGGAGGTGATTTGCCATTTCCTGCCTCCATGTCATGACTTGGAAGTTGTATTTCTTGGAGGTTGCACATCCAAATACTAGTCAGGTTCACATGTAGTTATAGTCAACAGTTTATTTCACCATTACCAACCAACAGAGCTGAGAATAATTTTTATGTGTCCAAACCCATATGTCGCTTTTCCATCACTCCCATTAGTGTAACCCTGTCTGTAAACATTTCTTGATCTTGTTTCTTTTGTGTAACCTTAAACTGTTTATAAATAATGAGGAGGAGATAGATTACATTTCAGGTCTTCTTAAAGTTGTAATGCGAGGAATTGGTGGCCGTTATTTAAGCATATCATCAAGCTGGCCAGGAGTCACACTAAATGCCTTAATAATGCTTTCCCAGCTCGTAGTGGACAGGCTAGTACCACAGTTTCCTTCAGAATCAGTGCTTGTCCTGCTTTTCTAGTCTTGAAGAGGTGAGAGGACAACACAGCGTACACTAGACTGCAGCAGTTTGTCAATGACATTATTTGAGGTCTTTTTGGATTGATTGTATAACTAATGGCAAATCCAGTCATATTTTTACACTGATATTGTGAGGCATTCATTGTAGTTTAAAAGTCAAGAAAAGCGGTCTGCTGTAGTGGAATGGAAGGTACAGTAGCACTGCTGTTGTTTTTACACAGTACCAGGGTTTCCATTCACATGCTGGATTGGTTTACAAGAGCCAGTGTAAACAGTGTCAGATTCTAACATGGAGAACGAGGTTCCGTTCTCCACTCCTCCACATGAAGCCTGCTGGGTGACCTTGGGCCAGTCCCTGCTCTCTGAACTCTCTCAGCCCATGTAGCGGCAGGCGATGACAAACCACCTCTGAATATCTTTTGCCTTTAAAAACCCTTTGGGTTCCCCATAAGTCAGCTGTGATTTGATGGCAAAATCACACACATCATATTGGCTTGCTAGAAAATCAGTGTAATTAATTTTAAGTTGTACCTGTTGCACGATGGAGCAAATTCATGTTAAGTGAGAATGCAAGCCAGTGTTAAAGTTGGTAGGGATAAATGTACATGATTATAGCTGCAATTCAAATGAAGGGTTCCTGAAATCTAGTTTGAAGCTTAAGAAGGACCACAGTTTAGAATACACACTTTCCAGACAGAACTGAAGCATCAGTTAAAAGATTTGGCTCTTGGTGTGGGAAGCCCTGTCTGAGCATAGATGACCCAGTTGACTCATAGTAAAAGGCAGCTAGCTTCATGTATTCACTACAGCAAACTGCAATAATTTCATATCCTGCAAGCAGAAATGAGCCGCTAAACCCTGTAAAGCAAAAATCCTAACAGTTAAAATCCTTCACGCTGACTGCCATCGCCTTCCAGTTTCTGGATTCATTATAAGGGAAGTGGTTATTCTTTTCAGGAATAAATATTGCTTTTGGAACAGGTTTTCAAGTATCGTTTGGTCAAAGCACTAAGGGATTGTTTCAACAATGGTGTCCTAATGGGAAACTGAGGTTCTTCTTCTTGCCTTGATTCCTACTTCAGTAGTCAAAGAAAGTAGTTTTGTGCATAATCAAAAGGAAGAGTTTGACACTGCACACTCCCCATGCATCCTTCTTTTCATTTATTCTGAACTCTAAGTCTCTCTCTCTCTTTCTTTCTCTCTCTCTCTCTCATCCGTGTGTGTGTGTGTGTGAGAGAGAGAGAGAGGGGGGGGGGTCTGTTTAACTTCAGTGATGGGAATTAAAAAGGATAAGCTTAGAATTGTTGTGATAGAATAAATTAATATCCCTGAGTGCAGCAATGCTTACATAGACTTCTCTTTTTTGTCTTCTGCTGAACAGACCAGAGAGAAGAGAAAACGAATGTCAATGCTGAGTATCCTCCCCAAGCAGGGGGTGGAGAGTGTTTTTCATTCCGTTAATTGGATGGTTATTCTTGTGAATTTTGGCATTAGGACCTCCACCACCATGCAAAGGACCAGAAAATATTGGTCCTTTCAATCTCATCACCATAAGGTAGAAGAGCTCACCACGTAGAAAGATAGTTTCATGTGTAAATTATCTTTCATATTGCAAGATTTGCAGTAGAGTTCTATACTAAGGCTTCTTTATCTGCAGGGTCACTTGGTGCTTCTGTGCTTGGTAAGGGTTTCCTTATTTAAGACTCCTATTGTCTTAAATGTATAGCTACAAACTATAGTTAGTTGGGATTCATTGTCTATATATTTGTTCAATTTTGCATACTTCCTGTGTGAGTATATGCATCCACAGTATATTGATGATACCATGCCAGATAAATAGAAATGCTTGTAAATCCCTTCCTCACATGACATTCTTTGAATGTATTATTGGCAACCAAGTAATCTACATTCTGGAAGGTGGTGACATCATCTGTTAATATGTGTCAGCATTGCTGTGGGAGTTGTCCTGAAAACAACTAAGTCCTGAAAAACAGCATGGGCTGGATCTAGACTTTAAAATGGTTTTGTTCCACCGGGCCTTTGGTGAGGCCGGCTGCGGACTCTCCGGGATGCCCCTGTGTTGCGTGCCATTCCATCATTGGCATGCCCAATATAACATCTAACCTACACTGCTACCCCTTGCCTGGCCTGGGTTCGGGCGCCATACTTTCATACTTTCATTTTTTTAATCTTACTGGTATATATATTGTATTGATGCTGCTTATTTTATGAATTTTGTAAATTGTTTTAACTTGTTTTAACTTATTTACTCTGTGTATTGTTGTTTGGCCAATCATATATGATATTGTGTCTAGCCCTGTGTACACCGCCCAGAGCCCTTCGGGGATGGGCGGTTTATAAATGCGACAAACAAACAAACAAACAAACAAACAAACAAACAAACAAACAAACAAACAAACTGTTAATTTCTAGTGCAGACTCCCGTGGACCCTCTCATCTTGTCATTTTTCATGGTCCCCTGTTCCCCAGATGCAGCATTTCATGTATTTGAGTGCATTGCAAGGGCAGGCAGGAAAGTTCAATTTTACTGAAAGTTTAGTCTGGCTCCAGCCCATTAAAAACTGCTAGGCAAACCTCAAAAATATCCAGATTTGTTTTTACCATTGTCAACCAGATGCCTCTGTAAGCTTACTTGATGCCATAGCAAAAGTGATGGTTGTTGTTTTCTTCCACCATTTGGAACTTGTATGATAGGGAAGCCATTGCTGAAGCAAATACATTTCTTCAGTTTCCACTTCCTTAGATTGCAACCTAGTTTGTCTATTCAGTGTTTAATGTTGCTGATTAGAATCACAGAGTTGGAAGGGGGCAACACAGGCCTTCTCCTTCAGTGAGTTTTTGTCATCCAGGCTGGTTAGGTCATACCTCCAACTGTTTAGGCAGGGCTATGCAATTTTTTTGTTCCTCTCCTGAACTGTAGGAGGCTGGCCCTTCCAGTTCAGACAGGTCTTTATCCTGTGCTCCACTGTAAGGACAGAAAGAAAAACTACTAGCATTACCATCATGACTGAAATGAAGAGCAGTTCTTTTTACACTCCAGTTTATTTGTTTGTTTATTTATTTGTTTATTGCATTTAATATACCACCCCATCCCCTGAGGGCTTTGGCGGTGTACAAATTAAACACCAAAACAAAATCAATAAACCCCAATAAAATAATAAATTACATCTTAGTTAAAATCATTTTAAAATATCCAATAACTCCAAAACATTACAGATCCAGATATCAGTAGCCCAGCTCAGTGGCGATCAATTCCAGATGTAATTCCAAAGGTGGAATGCAATACAGAGGACGGAATACAAGTACAGAATACAAGGGATGGCATCTCAGCGGCTGGCCTCCCCAAAAGCCCGGCAGAACAACTCCATCCTGCAGGCCCTGCAGAACTGTTCTAGATCCTGCAGGGCCCTGATGGTGGGGGGAGGTTGTTCCACCAGGTAGGGGTCAGGGCATTAAAGTTTTCTCGTCTCCAGCCATGGGGAAAAAGAAGGAGGACTTGAGTAAGGAAAAGTCCCCCAAACTAGAATCATTGACTTTTAATGAGGGCAGCAGTCAGGGTCTCATGGAGGAGGCCAAGCCAGGTCACTCCAGTACACTAAAGTAAAACCTGAACCTGACTATCCCTCTGCTTTAGTCACACAGGGAATTGACTGGAAAGAATGCTGTGATAACCTTACTCCATTACAGGATCAGGAAATGTCTCACTAGCCTGACAAGGGCTTTGATCTCCAGATGGAGAACCGAAAGGCTGTGGAAATTTACCCAAAAGGAAGCCACTAACCAAACTGCCATACATCAAAGGCTAGATTATCTCATGGCAGGAAATGAAGTTTTCCTGGGAACCAAGAAACAAAGACCATTGGATTCTAATCCAGGCTGAGCTCAAGTGACCATCTCCCAGCTCAGGGGGTTGAAACAAGCCTGCAGGAACCGTGCTATTTAGCTGAGAAATATCTGTATCAGAATGTTTTATTGTTTTCTATTTTTCAATAAAATTGTTGAGAACTCAGTTGGTTTCAGAGTATCTGGAGAAAAGAACCCAGGATTTATAGAATAGGCATGGCTTTCCCAGGCCTGGTTCTGTGATAGATGCTGAAAGATCAAGGGGATCTCCCTCCCCCACCAGTCTAATGTTCAGGAGGAAGTGCGCTCCATCCAATTGAGCCTCATCTCCAGGTGACACAAAAAAGCCTACAAAAAATCTCAACGTTTGTGAACTAGAGCTGGCTTTATTCTACTAAGGAATAGTATTCATTCATTAGTGCCTCTCTGGGCTTCTGCTTCTCTAGGTCAAGCAACTTGTTTTCTCTTCCCTCTTCAGCATCAAATAGAAAAATGTTTTGCTAGTGCATGATATGCATTAGCCCACTCCACATTATTTCTCCCATTTTAACATTCACATACTCTGAATACATGCATTGTAAACCGCCTCTGCCTCCACCTCTTCTGTGCAATGATATGCACAGAATCTACTTCCTTCAGAAAACTGGTTTCATAAAGTCAGTCATCAATGAGAAATGACCAAACACTTTAAGAAGTAAAACCAAAAAGGAGATGAGAAAGGATCAGAAAATTAGGATAACTCTGTTAAAAAGGAATTGAGCTCTAGCCAGAACTTTTGAAATGGCAGGAGCTGGAAGAAGAGAGCTTAATAGTAGTTGTTAGACTTCAGAACTATCCTTGAATTGTTTAAATTTGCCATTTTTATCTATCTATAGAATTGGTTTTTGCTTTATTTCTCTGGTGCCATATAGCAAGAACTCTGATTGCCTTTGATAATCAGTAACAATTCCAAAGTTTTCCTTGAAAGTGTTTGGTCACCAGTTCTATATTTCAATTAAGTTGAATGCAAGATTGTGGATTCTAACCTGAATTGTGGAAGTTATAATGAAAGAAAATTTTCTGGTTTCTTGACATTTTAGGAGTAGTACAACTACAAAAAAAATGAAGATTTCTAGAACATAAGTTTTTGAGAGTCAATCCTCTGTTTGGCATACACCTAGAGAAGCAAGCTTTGACTTTTGAAAGCATATATTCTGGAAATTTGTTCAAAATGGTGCTGGACTCAAATACTGCTCTTCTGTTGCAGACCAACACAGCTATCCACCTGGTGAAGAAAAGGCATTTGTTGACTGCTTACATGGAAGTTTATGAAAGTCCTGTCATTCTCCCCTGATGGCTAGACCCATCAACCCCTGTAGGTTTTGAGTTAATGCAAAGCCTCCCATTTTCCCAGCCCTTAATTAAATTCATTCCAGTTCGGAGCCAATGCTTTTATGTTAAGTCAGGGTGAACTTCACGTTGAAAAGGACACCAAACATTCAGCTATTACCTTTCAAGAGTGTGGTGAAGTATAGTAAGAATGCTTTTCATTCTTGGACTACTAGCTTTTCTCTCTCTTCTATGAAACTCATTTTCCTATTTATATGATGTTTGTCCCACACCCCATTCCTTTGCTGAGGCCCTTAGTTCTGGCTTGGTGCCAGTCTGAGCCATCAGACAATGTAAGGTGTACAGAAGGCTCTCTTAGCATTTGTGACCTAGATTCTGCCTTCCTATTTTAACTTTTTGCATGGAAAAGGGAGTCCATCACTATTCAGAAGCTAAATTCTCTAAGCATTATAATGTGGTGTTCTCCTTAAGTCTCATCCTAAAAATGTTGTTATTGGCTCCAAATATGTTGGCATTAACATTATACTTTGATAAAATCATCCTTCAGGCAGAGCAAATTTTTTACTAAGCTTAACATGCCGTGTTTATTATCCCAGTATTTTCTAAAACTTTGTACCTACGTTCCCTTTTAAAATAAAAAAACTGGTTAGAGATAGATAATTAAACTTCAAACACTGCTTCTTCTTTTTTAAAAAAAGTCTCTCAGCTTTTGTTTAGGCTTTCCAAATGCAGCCGCTTAATGCCTCTATTGTATTGAAGGGAAATATGCTAATCTGAAGCACGTTTCCCATCAGAATCCCTTTCAGTCATGTCATAGTTGAGATATGAATGATGATAAAAGAGAGAAGAATGGAGAGGCCTGTTTTAGGAGAGCACTGCTGTTTTGTTATTATGCATTGAGCAGAGGGATGAATAGGACTGAAGAGTTCAGTCACCCATGAAGACCCATGGCCTGTTGGCTGCTCAGGGATGAGCAGGTTCTCAGCGGCTCAGCCTGCTCATCCTCTGAGACTGGCTCTTCTGAACAGCTTTCCTCCTCCAGTGCCTATGTTGGGGGCCTCCTCACTTTTCCCAGAAATACAGCAGGCCATGTACCATCAGCTCCTTCAGTTTATGTGGGTGGAAAGTTAGATCTAGCCTCGCCACTGGCTTATTAGCTTTCCTAACAAATGAAAAGTTTTCGCATCCAAATTCAGTTATCTCCAGTCAGGATTTTTTTAAAAGCAGGGTCATGTTTACCAAAAGCAAAAGCCATGTATTACCAAAACAATATGAAATAGGACCCCAACTTGTGAATTCTCTAAAATGCTTTATTGAAACAGGTATTTTAAAAAACTGAAAAAGTTGGAGGGAGGGGACTGTTTTATATTCCAAATATCTTTTGTTTGGGTACTGCACACTTGACACATTTGAGTGGATAAAATGGAGCTGACGTCAAGTTGTATCTGGGAAGAGGAGAAGATTTATTTGTTTCGAAATGTGTGTGCTATCTTTCCAGACTTCCTCAAGATGACTTACAAGTAAAACAATGAAACAAAACCAACCAAGACTGTAACAAGAAACCAATAAAAACAAGTCAAACTGATAAAAAATAAAAACATGTAATATACCTTATGTATGTAATAAAATTATGTAATATACCTTACATAACATACCTTATATGTGTATTTTAGTGACTTTTAAAAGGTATAATATGGTTTTAGTATATTTTATTGTATTCTAATAGTGTTTTATTCGGTTTTATTGTTCGTGGTTTTATTCTTGATTTTGTTGTACTTTATCGCACTTTTTAAAAAACTGTCTTGAATATGGCTATAGAAAGGCAGAACATAAATACTTTTAATAAATCAATAATGTCCTTTGAATTGTGGCTGAAAATCGATGGCCAGTCATAGGTCACAGAGCCCTGCCTTGAGTCCTGGAATATCTCCCTTGTGCTTTTGGTTTTTTTCACGGCATTGGAACAGGTTACCTGAAGGGCTGCCTATTGCAATATAAACCCACTCATTTACTAAGATCATCCAGGGAAGGCTGTCTCTCCATCCCATCTATACATCTGGTAGGGGCTTGGGAGGGAGCCTTCTCAGGGTGGCACCCAAGCTTTGGAACACTCTTCCAACAGAAGCCTGGTGTGCTTCTTCCTTGCTTTCCTTCTATTGCCAGGTGAAGACGTTTTTTATTTCAAACAGCTTTTAACTCCAGCAAGCAGCTATTTAGGTTTTATTGCTGTATTTTATTGATTTGTTTTGGGATGGTGTCACCTGCCCGGCTAGGGGCGTCCTCTGTAGATGGCCCGGGGTAGTTGTGCGCTTGCTTATTATGGCAAAGCATGGTCCTCAGGTTGCTCAGGTCCCAAGCCACACAGAGCCACAGTACAAGGATGAAAGAGCCGCATGCGGCTACAGAGCTGCAGGTTGCAGACCCCTGGTTTAGTAGTTCCACGGGTGCAAGAACTTCTGCCTGTAGAACACTACAACCCCTCCCCAAGGCAGTCCCTAATCCCCTCCCAAATCTAGGAGCATTTTGGGCTGCCTTAAGAATGGTTGAAGTGGGAAAAACATATTCTGCTGGTGGAAGTCCTTGAACCCACAAAAACACTAGGATGCATGGATCCAATCCTCTGTTTCTTAAAACATATATTTTAAAATTATTAGAAAGAACAAATAACATTTGCTATTTTCTCTGCTTGACTTCATAGCAATAATTCTTGCTTCTAACAGTTTTCATCGACATGAACAAATTTGTTGTGTTTCACCATCAGAAAAAAAAATCAGAATTAGCAGGCTTGGCTCCTTCACAGAAAGTAGCCTGCCTGTTATCTCTCTTTAAAAAGTAAAAAAAAAAAGCAGTTCATGGGGAGGCGAAAGGATGTATAATTGCTACAGTTTCTTGCTTTGGTAATATCTCCATTTTTTTTAGTGAAAATGTGATACATCTAGAATTAGACAAGGCACTATGTGTATTGCCACTATACATGTTCATAGCAACCAGCAATCCTGTAGCAAACTTCCTCTTACACTGGGGTTTAGATTAACTTTGTGTTAGAGGTTGGATGCATCATGTAAGTTTTATCATTTGGAATGTACAGTGACATTTGTCACTGGGGATCAGTGTGGGAAGAAATGAATTGTGTGATGTTGCCAACCTACATTCTGAGTTCCAAATGAAATGGGCAGTAAACGCCATGAATATGCTTATTACTACAGTGGATACAATGCAGAATGCAGGTGTGGAAACGAACTCTCAGACAAATTTTCTGGGTGCCATTAGGTCACCAGTGCTGAGTAGCCCACCAAGTTGTGGTATTGATTTGGAAATGCTACATGCAAATACTCCAGCATGTCATAAATGCATTTGACTGTGGTGGAGTGTTTACAAGGGTAATTGATTTACCCATGAGCCCTGTACAGATGACCTCTCCCCTCACTGCCACATGATCACTGTTTCATGAGCATGACATACTTGGAGGAAGTGTCTGCAAGTATTCTCCTTCCACATTATCAGCAATACTGCTTTCCAAACATTGGCCATTTACTCACTTGTGATCTCCTTTGAATTGAGTGTACATTCCCTTTAGGTTTTATTCTTGGTTATGCACGTGTTTTGTCCTCTTCAGCAGTCACCCCACCTTCAAAGTTTCCCACAGTTTCCAAAAGCAATTTTTTTCTCTCCCTTTGCAGACAAAGGAAGCAGATCAACTAGTGTTTTACTTTCTTTGGGTTTTCTTTTCCCCACCTTTCTCCACCCACTCCACAGCAGTTCCTCCCTCTCTTTGGGCCACCATTTCAGAAGAACCAGAATACTTTACTTTTCTTTCTTCTCCTTTTTTCCCCAACACTGAAAGTCTGCAACTGGAGCGATAGACTATGAAACTGACAAGAAATTGACATGATCTGGCAAAGTAATGCCAGAACAAAGATGGCAGGAAGAAAAAGACAGCAGGCAGCCTCTCCAAATAGAGGTTGCATGGAAACAACAAAGAAGCAGGGTGCTGACCAAATAGTGGATCGGTTTGGCTAGGGGAATGGGAGTATTGCTGTGTAAACAAAAAATGGCAAAGCAAACAGCCAAAGCGTATGTACTGCATGCATAAATGGCCTTTCTGATCATAGGGAGGTAGCATACACACAGACACGATCTCTACGTGTTCATACTGTGCAGCTAATCTAGTGATTATGCAGAGGGGGGTGAGGCAGGGTCAGCACACTGGTGTCCAGTATTTTTCCCTCCATGTTCAACACTGCATGTGTGTGTGTGTGGGGGGGGGGGTGCATTTCATTCCATATTCTGTGTTCTGTGCATTTCATTCCATATTCTGTGCATTTCATTCCATATTCTTAGTTTGTGTGTGGGGGAGGGAGGGGGGTTCTGCTGGTACAGGATTCCAGTGTCATTAGAACAGAGTTGAATGTAGCTGGTGTATTTACATACTATGAATAAAAAAAATCTAGAAAAAGTTGCCCTCCCTTTCTGCAGTCAGGGGAGATTGTACTTCAGCTACCTCTGATGTCATAAACAGACGGCCATTGAGACAAATCCAGCCACTTGAAGGACGCTGCTTGAATTAATAACATGGCAACAAAAGACAGAGAGAATGGCAGCTTTGGCCATGGGACTAGCCAAAGCTCCACTTGTCAGCAAGGGGAAGATTTTGACCCTTCCCTACTCATACTGGCACTTCTGCAAAACTAGTTGACAACCAGCAGAAACACCTTTAGAAAGACAAATTTTCTGGGTACCTTTAGAAAGACTTTGATGAGAACGTGACAGTCCTAACAAGCTGTATCGATGCTTATGAATCTCTTCAAGCAACTGTTTGCCAGGTGTATATTTATTAGGGCCAAAGTGAACTGCTACAAGCAGAATACACATTTTTGAGCAGACATTTTGTATTCAGAGAGCATGAAATAAATCAGTAACAAATTTTCCTCTAGATTTTATGAGAGGTTGTTTGTACATAAAATACAAGGTGGAGTTACATTGAAAATGTGGCTTTCCTCAATCTCTTGCTTAGAATTCTCTGAGTTTCCCAAGGGAAGGGATGGCAACCCATGTCTCCAACACAGAAAATGTTAGAAATAAGTACTGTAGGCACTAATCCTACCCTGGCAAGGCTCTTAACTAGAAAGCCAACTTACCCTCCAGTGCTTTTGTGTTTAGGTTAATTGTGTATGTGAGATCCCCTGCTGTTCTGAGATTTGCCAATACTTATCATAATGCATCTTACACTTAGCTTGCATACGTCTGTGCTTCAGTTGCTTTAAATGACACAATATTAAACAATAAAATGTAAAATTTGCTTTGAACTCCCAAAGAGCATGCCTAACTTTTGTGCATCACCCCCTGGCAGTGGGAGAGAAAATGAACTGTTAAAGGCTTTTGACTGCTGTTGCCGGGCTGCTCTGAACTGCTTTCTCAAGACCTTTGTGAAATGCAGAAAGAACTAGTACTTTCTGCATGTGCAGGATTCCAATAGATGCAGTCCTTGAGCCTGAGTTTCTTTTGATGGGGGGGGGGGCAGGCGGGGCGGCAGGGGAGTGGAAGAGGAGAGAATGGGAGCTTAGAAGAACTACCTCCCTTAGAGATGCCTGGCACACATTGGTAGCAGATGAACTAATTGGGAACTTGCACAACTTGCTAATCTTGGGTTCCCTTTAATGAGAAAAAAGTGTTTGTGGGAAATATAGTGAAATGAGTAGCTCTGTAATCACTATTTTAATATTCTAATAGAAATAGAGCATTTAACTAATATGGGGTTTACTAAAAATGCACCTTCAGATTGAGCAAGTAGTGTATCTAAACTCTGGATATTTTTGCATGATAACCAAGTAAACTATATTCTCTTGAAAAGCAGATGGCTGAAATCAGTACTGAAAAACACTTTCCTTCTCTGAGTCAGGACATTTCATTTGTTACCATTTTAAAAACTGAAATCCTCAAAAAGAAAGCTCTGCAAGATAAATGGAGTCAATTGTGCAGTTAGTGTTTGAAAAATTCATGTGGTCTTGTGAGACAAACTATTCATTACTGGCAGAATCAGTAGCTGCACATTCAAGACAGAGCCTTCTACATTAGATTAATGATACAAGGGGATTCTAGATATGGGAGACTGGAATAAGAATTTGTATGGAAGAACAGATACCCATAAAGTTTAATCTGTATACTTTATATCCTGGCTACCAGAAGTCTTTTTTCATGTGCTAACTAGTCTGCGTCTTTTTGTAGACCCTGCTTTTGCCTGAACTACTAAATTATCTGGATTGAAAGCATTCTATTTAAAGTGAAAATAAAAGAAAAATGAGAAAACTGGCATCTGCTGAATGTAACAACCTTTACTGCTAATGCTAATGCAACCAAACAGAATACTACCAGAAGATACTTTGAGCAATTTCTTTTGTGTCTGTACATTTGACTGCCATCAAATTGGCTGCTGAACAAATTGTAGACTTTTAAATAGTAGTGACTCTTTTGTATTGCCTACAAACTGCTCATTCCAGATGGGGGAGTGAGGGGAGTACCATAGGTGGGGGGGGGGAGAGTGCTGGGGCAGCCAGGGATGGCACAGCAAAGGTGGAGCTGCACCACCTCCAAAGTGGCCTCAGGCAGCACAGAAAGGAGGATAATTTGAAAACACTCCTGCCACCTGAATCACCCCATAGCCGAAACAGGCTTATGCCATACTTTTGTGTGGAATAAGTCTGTAGGCATGGACGGCGGCATTCTTGGGTTGAAATGCCAGTGGAAGCCAGTGGAAGCTTGCTCCACCACTGGGAACCCCCTACCCCCATGCTATCTGCTTCAATGCTAGTGTAACTCCACGGCAGCACCCACTTCCGGGTTTGTGCCACACTGAGCTGTGGGGCAACCAGACGTCCATGTCTTTGTCCTTTCTGCCGGCATGGGTGCTCCTTATGCTGGCAGAGGGACCAATGTGTCAGCACAACCAGTTCAACACTCTTGACCTGGTTAGCCTAACCTTGTTAAATCTTAGCTGCTAAGCAAGGTTGGTCCTGAGGTAGTATTTGGATGGAAGACCACCAAGGAAGGGCAGAATCCTGACGCCGAGGCAGGCAATGGGAAAGCACCCTTTGTTTGTCTTCTGCCTTGAAAAGCCTGTTGAATTACCATAAGTCAACTGCAGCTTGATGGCACTTTCTGCTAGGCTCTATTCTGTTGAGTTTTAGCCTGAGCTAGAACACTTAAAAAAACAAAAACAAAGTCAAATCAAATTATCTCTATCTTTTCTAAAAGGACAAGAGACTCAGGCTCATTCCGCACATGCAGAATAATGCACTTTCAAACTGCTTTCAGTGCTCTTTGAAGCTGTGCGGAATGGCAAAATCCACTTGCAAACAGTTGTGAAAGTGGTTTGAAAACGCATTATTTTGCGTGTGCGGAAGGGGTCTCAGTGTTGCTTTTCCATCTCTTTCCACATTTTGGTTTAATTTTCCTTTTTAAGATATCTGCAGTAGCAAGAAGATACTTTTTCAGCCACACGCATCATGTAACATTTCATTCACTGATACTGGAACTTTTGAAGGAGTCGGCAGAGAGCATTGGTACAAGTGTGCTTATATGCATTATTTGTGGGCTCATACATGTGCAAATGTTTTTTACAAATTAAAAAGAATAGCGTTCAGATGTCACAACTTTTTTTAAAAAAAATCTGTATCAGCAAGTCTGGCAATGTCTTTGTGTCCATCTCTGGTACACTCTCATTGAGAATATTGTGTGTAACTCTGGTGACCTCATTCTCAAAAGGACTGCCAGCTATTCTTAGACGTTACGCCTAAGTGAAGCCTGGGGCAATATGTCTTACAATGCCAGATGCTGGGAGGTATAATATGTTAAGGTTGATCACAAACAAGATTTTCCATGGTGTAATCTTTTGAGAGTCAAAGTTCACTTCATCAGATACGCTTGAACACTTATATAGTAGCAGTCTTGTTGGTGTATAAGGTTCAGCTAAATTTGAATTTTTTCCTTCTACTACAGACCAATATGGCTGTCTGCCTAAATCTATATATATGATACTATGGATGTTGGAAGAGAGCTCAGTGAGTCTTTGTTAATATTCCTTTTCAGATGCTAGGATGGAGGGGAATGGGATTGTGTAATCTGTTCCTTCTCCTGCTTCCATATGTTGATCTGGAAGTCTAAATATAGTCCATAAGCCCACGTGATCCAATTGCAATGACTGGGACTAACTTTCCAGGGTTCCTGATTACACAGAAAGCCCCCTATGGATGTATGGTTGTTTGAAGATCTTTATCCAACATTTCAGACCTTCAAACTAATATATGGAAATTAGGAGAAAGAGTGGTCTGATTTTCTTTTCACACACTGAAGAATCATGGGAATAACCATAAAGGGCTACGTGTCATTTTTTAAAAAATGAAGTTCATTTAAAATAAAATTCTTATTGTGCTAGGGAAGCTTGCTGGATGACCTTGGGCCAGTCACAAACACTCATCCTAACTTACTCCACAGGATTATTATGAGGACAAAATGAAAATAATATAAGCCACCTTTGTCAAGGAACTTTGCCCTATTAACACAAAATAGTGATGGTACGTACTGAAGTGTTGCCTGCAGCATACTTGATCTTTCAACACAAACGTTTTAAAATGTTTTGAGGCAGGAAATAAAACATTTCATCCATGGAGTTCCTCCTTGTTTTTTCCCCCCTTTGGTTCTGAAAAGGTGTCAGAACATTTTCAGTGACTCCCCTTTTTAAATGATTCTTTGGTTTGTAATGTTTTCAGAATGGCTTCACTTGCTGTTCAATCTATCTATATAAAAAGCTAACAGTGTTTTTGTTGATGATAGTATACCTCAGTAACTGCTGGGCCAATTCCTCTGAAAATTCCCAGCCACTATAGTCAGCCAGTTGAGAGTGTTTTTAGATGTTCACATACATGAAATTTCACACCTGGCCCAGGTAAAACGCCTTTTTCCTGGTGCACCATGGTGAAGGACATGCAGCTGCCTGTGTGTAACTGTCACCTTTAGAATGTTCGTGCTGCTTAGAATGTTCACTCAGATGGCCAGATAGGAGCTGTGAAAACAGTTCATAGGCAGTAACTGGAGTGGAAGTGAAACACATACACATACACACGAGGGAGAGGGAAGGGAGGGAGAGGGAGGGAGGGGTGGCATGCAAGGGAAGAGAAGTGAGAGAGGGGAGAGAGTGAGGGGTGGCATGCAAGGGAGGGGAGGCAGGGGGCCCAGCATCTTGATATGACCCACCCACTCTAGCGGAGGGAAAGGGAAGGGAGGGAGGGGGAGGGGTGGCATGCAAGGGAAGAGAAGTGAGGGAGGGAAAAGAGGGAGGGGCGACATGCAAGGGACGGGAGGGAGGGGCCAGGCACCCTAGATTCCCTGAATACTGCGGTTACAGTTAAGAAAACCAGGCACGCATTACTCAGGAGTAAGCTCGGTACAGCAACCATGACATACTTTGAATGGCTGCATCGCGCCCCTCAGAGGTTTCCTCAGAAGTGACACCCAAATTTACTCCCAGGTCATGACCAGCCAGCCTAGATGTGTGGGAGGGGTGCCTTTCCATTCCCCCCCCCCTCAAGGAATGCGGGCACACACATAACTGACATCGCATAGTATCAGGCTGCGTGTTTGCATAAGCACGTACTGCTGGCTTCTGCAATTGATTTGTTGCTTCTGTTCCTTTCCCATTTCACCACAATAAGCCACAGCAACACGTGGCCGGGCCCCGCTAGTTTACTATGTTTCCCACACCTCTGTACTGTCCCTGAACTTCCTCTTTGGTACCATTGGATCACTTTGCTGAGCTTGCCTCTCACCTGTTTATTGTCCTTACTTCTGTTTGTTTTTGTTTTCACTTGTTGGGGTTTAATCTTTGAAGCATCAATTATATAAGGTATAGAAAATCACAGCACAAAGCTGTGAAGTATTGAAGCATCAATTCAAAACAACTGAACCAAGAGGGAAAAAAACATGTAATGTTGCCATGATTTGTTTTGAGGGGATGAGTGCATGCATACATTGTGGTAAAGGGGAGAGGGATTGAAATTGTTTTACAAATGTTTTAGGTGATTTGTGCAGAAAGGGCTAGTGTCTTGGTATGTTTAGTAGGAGCACTAAAAAGGTAACACGTACAACTATGTCTGTTCTTGGAATGGGAAGGTGAAGAGATTTGTGAGCTCACGTGCCCAAAAGTGGATTCCCAGAAAATACCCACTCTCACTCCCAGATATTTTGAAAGGAAGAAAAAAGGTTTTGGGATTATACCATCACAAAAGACAAGAGGGAAACTTATGTTGAACTTTCTGCCCCACTCTTCCTATCTTCCCTTCCTGAAAGACAAAACGACATGAAGATGAAATGGAAGCTAAAGTCTCTACTATTTTGTACAGGACTAAAAGAAGTTGAGATGAAGAAGGAGAGAATGTGAAGGGTTTCTTCCTCTTCATTGTTCTTGTTGAGGAGATTGAAGTGCTGCTGTTTCCTGGTGACTAGTCCCAGCCTCAAGCACATGGCTGTTTGCTTCAAGTTTGCTGCATCGTGTTTGGAATATTTATTTAGATCTTTTTTAAAAAGGCAAGAGTGCCTCACTTGTTGAGGGACTGTATCTTCTTGAAATGCAGATAAAACATTGCCTGTTATAGTATCTTCCCCTACCACCTCTCCCATGACGTAGGCCCCTTCCACACGGAGGCGGAAGGGGTTGGGTCGGCGTAATCTATGCCGACCTGACGACGCTGGGACCGTCCCAGAACCGCATGGACGGTCCCAGAACCGACTGGGACAACCTGCCTCTTCCCCGTCCCTCTCCTGTCGCCTCCGTCGCCCTGCTGGCCTCGTAGACCCGCCCACGCTGCCCTCCGACCTCCAGGGGTCGGAGGACAGCGAGGGAGGGCCTTCGGAGGCCAGCAGGGCGACAGAGGAGACGAGGTGAGTGGGAGAGGGACTGGGACAACAGCGCATTCCCGGCGGTGCCATTCGCACTGCGCCGCCGGGAATGCGCTGTTGTGCCAAAAACCTCCCTCCAGGAGGGAGGTTTTTGGAGGCGGCCTGAGGCTGCCCTGGGGGAGGGGGAAGGGAGCCAGGTCGGCGCTGCTGCGTTTTGGCAGCGCTGCCTATGCGAACGGCTCCCTGGGGACGGCGTTTTTGCCGTTCCCAGGGCATCATTATTGGCCCGTGCGGAAAGGGCCAGAGAGATCTGGCGTGTGCACAGCCAGCAGGACTGGAAGAATGTCTGCCTTGAGCCCTTGTTCTTGTTGGGCAGTTTTTCTGCATGCTGGGCTTTGTACGTGGCAAGTGCTGTCATACATTAGCAGGTCAACTAGCAAAATGGGTTCTCTGTGTTCAATAGAAACACTTAAAAAACTTCTCAAAGGAAAAAAAATCCACTGAAAACATCTTCAAGCAAGGACCCTTCCAATTTGCCAGCTTTTGCCACATTTTTAATGCGACTGTTTTATTTCTGCACAAAACCCTAAAATGGCAAATTATGAGGCCTCTTATAGTACCAACTCTGTGAAAACCAGGTGCTTTTCTTGGATTCTATTTATATCATATCAATACTGGAAAAAGATTCTTCCATTTTTAGTTTTGTATTTGAAGGGATCTTTGCCCTGGGGAAAACATGAAACTAAGGCCCTTTCCGCACGGGCGGAATATGGCGGCCTGGGGACGGCAAAAACGTTGTCCCCAGGCCGCCATTCGCACAGGGGGCACAGCTGCAGCGCAGCCGCGCCGCCCTCGCGCCGCCCGACCGGCGCGAAGCCGGCGTTCCCAAACCACGCTTCCCCAGCGTGGTTTTTTGGGAATGCCAGCTTGGAGCCGCTGCCGTGCAAATGGCAGCGGCTTCCAAACGCCTCCCCCCCACCAGACGACTTACCAGTCCCGTGGCCCTCCGGTGCATCGCTGAGGCCTGGGGACACGTCCCCTTTGCCCTGCGACCCTGGAGCGGCCGCGCAGGGCAGGGGTGTGTGTCCCCTGGCCTCAGCGACGTGCTGGAGGGCCGCGGGACTGGTAAGTCGCCCGGACGACGGCGCAGCTCTGCGCCGTCGTCCCAGCCGGTTCCGGGACTGTCCATGTGGACGGTCCCAGCGTCATCGGGTCAGCGTGGGTTACGCCGACCCAACCCCTTCCGCCTCCGTGCGGAAGGGGGCCTACAAACGTGGCAAATTTTATTCAGTGCATTTGTATCCCACCCTTTCCCCAATAAATTCCTTGTGGCGTACATGGTTTCCCCTTCCCCATTTTATCCTGACATTGACCCTGCGTGGCTGAGAGGAAATAACAAGAAGCCTAAGATTACCCAGTAACCTTTATAGACAAGTGGGGATTTGATCTCTGGTCTCCCAGATTCTGGTCTGCTAGACTAACTACTACACCATGAATCCTGAAATGTTGCTCATCTTTTAAGTGCCTGTTTTTTTCATTATTTTTTGGCTTGAATTCTACATTCTACTAGTGACTGAAGTTTCTTCTCATGGAAGAAGAGGTATGTTCTGTCAGAGGAAGACTCCATTGCTTGACTCTTAGACTTGTGTCACAATGTTTAATTGATCATAAAGAACCATGAAGAGATTTTTTCACTCTGCTGAAAGCAGTGATAAAATGTTTTATTTGTGTTTTTGCCTATATATCTCTGTTAACTCTTTTTAAAATTTAAATCCCACGTAACCTTTTAAAACTCAAAGGCTAAACAGCAGCAGTCTAGCACGTCCTCTTAATGTCTTGTGTGAGAATGGAAGGCATATGGAATAAATCAAAATGCAGGCATAATAATAGGGTCCCATGGGAAAGGGAGTCCTGTTATTGTGTGATGACATGGACTCTCCTTAGAGATGGCGTAGGGAGAAGGGGGCCAGTGTCATCGCTGAGTCATGCAACAGGAGGGGGCTCCTTTCACTCCCTCAGATGCAGCCCCTCTTCTGATGTCACACATCTATTCTTCACCCGAGAATTGATTAACATTCATAGGGAGAAAAGGAAAGTGGCAAGCACGTGAAAGAAAAGGGAGGCAAGCTGATTCCAGTTCCCACTGCAAATACATCGGGAGCAGGGAGACAATCAAGCACAGAATGGCCATTTTATAACTGGGGTCTCTGACGTATGGCTGAGTGTTTGCTGGCAGAGATTTTTATGGACCAGTAGGCAGATCGCTACTGAAGCTGACAAGACTTTGTGCGTTTTGGAAAGGAGAGTAATCTACTGTAGTGAGGAACAGAGCCACTCAATCACTGCCGCGGTAAATAAGAGACAGAAGTAAAGGAAGAAAGAAGGAAGAGAGAGAAAGTCTTTGCTAGGGGTGGGGAACGAAAGCATTTTTGGTGGATGGTATAAAGCCAGCCATGGAAACTGCAACCGAGGAAAATACAGAACAAAGCCAAGAAAAAAAAGGTACCCAGAGGTCCAAACAATAGACTGTTTAAATCTTTTTAAGAACCTCCAGTGAAAAGATTTAGGCTGTGTTTGTCATTCTCTTTAGCGTAGCACTTAAACAATCATTGCATCTTGTAGCTTCTGAGGATTTTTAATCTGTATGACTTGACAGCAGATGAACGGAACAGGAATCTATCCCCATCTCTAAGCTGGCATTTCAGCCATCTCCTACACAGAGGAGAGAGAAACAGACAGACAGATAAAAGTCTGTACTGTATTTAAAGCAGTTTAGAGAGAATTGACTGAGTTTATATGTGTTTGTATGCATATATATATGACCCATTCGAGCATTTTAAGCCTCAGAAAGGGATTTAGGCAATGCTGCATTAGGATAATGTGAAGCTTTTTGCCAATGTAGAATTAATATTTTATTGAATTGTCTCGTTGTTCTTGAATAGCATGTATCTCTTGTGTTGCTGTAAAGCCCGTGGAAGTGGACAGATTTAGATAAAAGAAAGTGACAGGTATGCTGGAACAAGAAAGAATTTGAATACTGCTGGTGACATATTCTAAAGTTCAACAGCATACAGCATAAGTTTACCTAGTTAAAAACTTCAGGTGTTGTTTTTGTTGTCTTAGCATTTTTGATTGATCCATAGCAAATGTTCATGCTGAAAATTTTCAGCCATTACATTTGTGTAAAACCACTGACTTGAAAGAGATTAAACATACACTACTGGATGCAGGATTACTGCCAACACAAGAGTAATTTCTTCTGTATGGTGCAGTTCTAAAACCTGGAGGGTCATTTTTTTCCTACTGTAGATTAATATTTGCTGTGGATTTAATATTGCCTGCATAACCACTTGGGATGCTAACTGCCATTTCATCTGTTTTTGTTTGATTGTAAATTAATTGGTACTTAAATTTGGAGTGAAAATATTAGGATCTATATCCTGCATGCTACTTTAATGGAGCAATTTATCCATATAACGCAGAAAGAGCACCAAGGAGTATGTGGGATTCAATAAAGTGAGATTTAGCAAGTGTGTACACTGTGGTATAATACCCCATGAGATTCTATTCCAAACATTATGATGTCAAGAAATCAAACTTTGCAGCACTGTTGGCATGCTGCATGTACAGCAAGCATCACTAATGGTTTTCAACTGAAGTTGTGTTTACAGGTACCCCCTTCAACATGAGAAAGGGTTTGGAAACCCTGTGTTAATACCGGTGGACTGAATGTGGAAACCCTGTGTTAATACTGGTGGACTGAACATATATTCCCTATTTCTGTCCTGTTATACTTCCCCTGATTCCGCTATTGCAATTAAAATTAATGGCTAGGATCCAAAGAAGGCACTTTGGCTTACTCAAGTGGTTCACATTAGGCCAGTATACATTTTTGTTGAATTAACAGCTGATCTCTGTGCCATATTGCAAACTGATTTTGAAGCTTCTCTGTATTTCAAAAGTAGTATCCTTCTTTTGGGGAGGCTGCAGTATGAGAAACACAACCCATAGGCTCAATTAGCTTCTTTCATTATCTTTAGATCATTTTTTATTTGATAGAGTGGTTGGAATTTATTTGAGTATCTTTGATTCAAAACATTTTGGTTGCTTATGTGGATGCAAACTAGAAAGCAGGAAGCAACAACCATTGTGAAGGTTAGTCTTAAAATGTATTTTGTGGAGCTGGTTATTATACATAGAATAATTAAATATGAAAAATACATATTTGTTTACTTCAGTGGTTCCCACTCCCAGTGGTTCCCAGCCTGGGATATGTGCAACTCCAGGGGTAAATGCCAGAATGTTTGGGGTCCGTGAAAAAAATTACTTAATGGGTTTGCTCAAATGGGGGTACAACTGTAGGGAAATGAGTTGCCAAGGGGTACATGAGTGAATAAGGGATGGGAACCACTGGTTTTGCGTTATCTATCCTCTGCTTGTCTACTCAGCAGGGACCCAAACAGGCAAAGGTATTCTCTCTCTGTGAAATAAAATTCAGACCAGTCCCCATGCCCACATGCAGTAGGAATTCAGGTGAAACGTGCTTCTGTTGACAACTTTAAATTATGTGGCTAGTCTAAAAGCATGCCTTCATCCAACTGAAATCAACCAGCCTTGCAGTCAATGAGCAAGGAAGGGTGCAGTTCTCCTTAGAAGGGCTCAGGAAATGACTTAAGCATGCACTAAATTCTTACTGATTTCCACAGGATTTTGGCATATATATATATAAAACGACTCTAGATTACATAGGGAAACCTTAAATGAACGCTATTTGCATGTTGTGTGTGCTAATAGAAGCATTTCCTGGTCCCACCACACTCCTGTTAACAGTGATATTTCAGGGTCTGTCTCTAGTAACAGGAGACTGAACACAGGATTAAAACATGTACAATGTTATTTTGAGTGGTCAAAATTTGAACTGAATTTTCCAGAGTGTAATGTAACTATTTCCCTGGTGTTAAGACTCCCTGGTGTTAAGAGAATAGATATTTGTCAGTTACATTTTAATAATCTGCCTGAGCTGTGGCTTAATTTTTCACTCTTTTTAATTCAGTTTACTTCAGTGCAATAAACCTGTTATTGTTGTGGGGCTGAGATGACAGATGTTAAACCAAGGAAGCATTTTATTGGTTTATCCCTGTGTAATTATATAGTTTCATATATTGTAACCATTCACATGTACACTAATAAAGTTTTAAATGTCATAGTAGCTGCACATTTTGGGTGAAATCTTGCTCTATCCACATCATTGGGAATTCTGCCATTGATTTAAATGGAAGGCAGATAGACCCTCTGTTGTTTTTGTGTGCTTTTCTGGAAAGCAATATTGATACAAAAATTGTTTGTTTGATCTATGGAAAGCACAGCCGTGGACATGGTTGCTTTTCCTTCCTGCACATATGTGATACGTTGCACAGTCTTATTATTCACTCCAACATAATATCAAGCATCTATAAATAGATATTGGATTATCTTAATTTTGATGACTGCATGCTGAAAAAACGTGTTTCATATAAACCACTTCTGCTTCTCTCAAGGCATTCCTGAGTTCTCACTGAGAAAACTGGACTACGTTCATGCAAACATATTGCTCTATGCTGAATACTCAATATTGTTACCATGGTTAACAATATTCTTATCATGGGCATACTGTCCATGGGATTGTTTATCAGATATTTTATAGAGCTGCAAACCAGCCTGAGTACATTTAAAGCTGAAGGTTTATAAATTGTTCTAAATGACAGGGTTTATCTTTCAGCCATTAAATTAACAACTGGGAAGGATAGGCAGAGTTACTGAGATGGAACAAATGGGTAAAGCAAATGCCATTTTATGTCAGAAGAAATGCATCTTGATACATAATAACACAGACAAGATGTTTGCATTTAATTTGGGGGGGGGGCCTATATCCAGCAAATAAATTAAGCTGAGAAAATGCCGAAAAGAAAAGAAAAAGATCTTGGGTACTTAGGAAGTCAAATATATTTTAACAGATATTTAGCAACCCATAAAATACTGCTTTTGCATTTGAATGTTTATTAATAATAAACTTGTTATTGCTCCATAGGAGCTCTGTGGTGCAGAGTGGTAAGCTGCAGTACTGCAGTCTAAGCTCTGCTCACGACCCAAGTTTGATCCCGACAGAAGGTGATTTCAGGTTGATTTCAGTCTTCGATCCTTTCAAGGTCAGCAAAATCAGAACCCATCTTGCTGGGAGTAAAGTGTAGACAACTGGGGAAGGCAACGGCAAACCAGCTTGTAAACATAGCTTGCCTAGTAAACATCATGATGTGACGTCACCCATGAATCAGTACATTTTATTGCTCAATAAAATAAGTGATAATATTTGAACGTTACTTGGGCATTTGTGGGTAGAAGCAGGGCCACAAGTGTTTCAAATGGAACTGCCGGTAAGGAACTGAGAATGTTCGGATTAGACGTTTTTAGTGATATATGAATTAAAACGTGATATTGTGATTATATATGACAGTGATGGCGAACCTTTTTGAGACCGAGTGCCCAAATTGCAACCCAAAACCCACTTATTTATCACAAAGTGCCAACACAGCAATTTAACCTGAATACTGAGGTTTTAGTTTAGAAAAAACGGTTGGTTCCAAGGTGTGCGTTACTCAGGAGTAAACTTAGTGAAGAAACTGTGCAACGCTTCAAATGGGTGAATCACGATGCTTGCCAGCACCCAAGCTTACTCCCAGGTAAAGGATCATGCCCAGGCCAGCCTAGATGGGTGTGTGTGTAGTGTGTGTGTGTGTGTGGGGGGGGTGATTTTCCACCCCCCTCCCACATGATGAACTCTGTGCGTGAGTGCCCACAGAGAGGGCTCCGAGTGCCACCTCTGGCACCCGTGCCATAGGTTCGCCACCACTGATATATGAGGTAGCATCTTAATCTTCCAGCAGTCTTTCTGCCTATCTACCCCACCCCAAATAGGCTTCTATCTTTCACTTTATGCAGAAACTGAAAGATTGTAAGAATTAAGAGTACATTCAGGTTTATAGACTGGTAACTCTAACCACAATTTATCAAGCTTTGCTTCTGTGCAAATATCTACACATTTTTGTGAAACGTGTAAAAGCAGCCCTTGCAAGGTTATACCCCAAACTAGTTGAGAGTTTAAATACAAGTGTATATGCAGGGGAGATTAGTGTGAGGAAATGTGCTTCTCTGAATAGAGCACTGTTATAAAAATATCTTCAGGAACAAAATGTTCCCAAACAGAAATGTGCAGAAAACGTCATGTGCGGTGGTGGGCTGTCTAAAAGGATCTTCTTTGCTAAACGGAAGGCTAGCCCTATCCAATTTGCCAGTGTAAATCTCCTGTTGGTAAGATTGGGGAAATGATTCAGATGCCCTTCCCAAACAGGTAATTGACTTTATCACCATCTTTGGCTGTGCAAGAGCACCATGGTACTAAATATTGGTTTCCCTGAAGGATCTCACCCTTTTGTATGCATGGATTGTATCTGGAAGGCAATTCCAGATGAGTTCATTGCTTTTTCTTATGTCAGGGAGAAAAAAGTAAAATCAACAGATTTAAGATAAGTGAGGTAAACAGAGACATATTCCCACTCAGCAATTTATAACTAATACTGATCTAACCTTGTTGAATGATTAGTTAATGTTGTTCTAGCTCTAGAGAGACTATGTATGGAGTAAAGAGAAAAAATCCTCTTGCTATATTTCTCTGTTGCTGAAAAATTCTGCTAGATGTTGGCATAGGTTTATGTTAGTGGTCCCTTTCTCTCTGAATTCCTGATCACAATGGTCCCTTCTGTTAATATTCCTGCAATGGAAGCACACATCATGGTGCATTCGCCTTGTGCCAGCACTGAAAACCTTTAGTTCAGGGGTTCCAACATCATGCCTGTGAGCACCATGGCACTCACCAACTCTTTTTCTGGTGCCCACCAAGTGTTTTTCGGAAGTGTTGGGGGGCAGGTAGGGCTTTTGCCCAGAAATGTTTGTGATGGACTATGGGAGATTCGAATGACTGTGCAGATTTTTTAGAATTATTGTTTTGACAGCAGTTGCTACCACACACAAGTATCTATACTGTGTTAAGCTATGGCAATCATGTTTTGGCTGGCTATGCTTCCTATGCCAGCCATTTTGTTGCTGAGCCCACTAAGCCATGTCAGAATTCCAAATATGCACAGAGGCTCAAAAAGGTTAAGAATTCCTGCTCTAGTTTGATTGTTCTTTGACAGTGCACAGTGAAGCACAGTATCAGGCTCTTGGCATATTAAATATGTTTATGTTGGTTAAAATGAAGTGTCATCCTAAGCAGAGTTATACTTCAGTGGACATAGAAGGTTGTAATCCTGTTTAAGAAGGAAGAATTTGGATTTATAATCTGCCTTTCTCTCCTGTAAGGAGTTTCAAATAGCTTACAAACTCCTTCACTTCTTCCTCAACAGACACCTTGTAAGGTAGGTAGGTAGGGCTAAAAGAGTTCTGAGAGAACTGTGACTAGTTCAAGGTCACCCAGCAGGCTTCCTGTGAAGGAGTGGGGAAACAAATGCAGTTCATCAGATAAGTGTCTGCCGCTGATGTGGAGAAGTGGGGAATCAAACTTGGTTCTCCAGGTTGCAGAACACTGCTCTAAACCACTACACTACACTTGCTCTCTAGGGCCCCTTCCACACACGCAAAATAATGCGTTTCCAAACCACTTTCACAACTGTTTGCAAGTGGATTTTGCTATTCCGCACAGCTTCAAAGAGCACTGAAAGCAGTTTGAAAGTGCATTATTCTGCATGTGCGGAATGAGCCTAGATTACAGTGTAAGTATGTCAAATTACGTAGCCCATGCACCCTCCCATAAGGAAAGTATCCTTAACAGGGCAGTACTAAGCCTTCTCCTAGTCACTAGTAGTTTTGTCTAGGGAAAAAACTGGTTTTCTAGGAGTGATACAAAAGTTATAGAAACCATAATTACAAAGCACGCTATATTTAAAAGCAAACTTGGTTTTTCAAAAAGGGATGCTAGATAACTGTAACTGAAATGTACCAAAATGTATTCATGCTATGAACCACTAGCCGTCCCTTCATTTTTTACTTGAGCTCCTGCTGAGTTGCTTTGGCACCCATTGTGGCGCATGGTGTGTGCAAAGAGAGGATTGATTGTGCAGCAGATGGAAATGAAGTCACAACTGCATGAATTGAAAGAATTGACACATTTGCAAAATAACTTGTTGCACAAGACGGAGTCTCTTTTTGTTTAAATAGATAGTATACATGAGCTGGAATAATTTAGTTAATGTTAGGAAAACCTGTTGTTGGTATTTCTACCCCTCATCTCCAGTTGTTCAGTTCCCTTAGAGCAGGGGTCTTAGTTCAGTTCCCTTAGAGCATGGTTAATTGGCCATGCTGGCAGGGGCTGATGGGAATTGTAGTCCATGAGCATCTGGAGAGCTGCAGGTTGCAGACCCCTGCCTTAGAGTCTCAATGGAAAACTGGTTGGCATTATAAAAGGATTTCAAAGCCATATGTTATTCAGAAACATTTCATCTGATTTTTATGGTCAGAACTGTCACTGGATGGTTTTTAATGTAATCTCTTCCTCAGCGTAGGTGGAAATCTACTGTGGCTGAATTATGTTGGTTCAGAGGCAACTCAAGATTCATTTTTAAGAAAACTGGAAATGTCTAAAGGGGAACATTTGAGCATATTTCACCAAGCATACTGCTGATTTAACATCCTTCATGTGAATGGAATTTCCATTCAAACCCCACAGAATTTGACAGAGACTATGAAGAAGCTTGGCATACCTTTCTCACAATCTTTGTAACATAGTCCTCAAGTACAATTTATTGTTCAAATATATGGGAGCAGATAGTGCAGAAGAGAAACTGCCAGTTCTTTCCATGGGATGATCTGTCTTGGCAATTCATAATTAATTCGAGGACGCACATACAAAAGAGACATGACGTTCTTTGCCAAGCAGCATCTTTGCAGCATTTAGGACCAATTTGGCCCTGAAATTCCTCTCCCAGTAGATCACAAACAGTTGCTTTGTGATTAGCTACTGTGTGATGTTGCTGAACTTTCTGACTAGCTTTAAGAAGTAGGAAGAGCTGGAGTATTAAAGATAATGGGTAAAAACTATTGCTTGCCTTGGAAGGAATAACTTCAGTCAAATGATCAACAGAACATGCTTAAAAGGATCCCCATTTGCACGCACCAATGTTGCACAAAATGTATCAGGGCTTTCAAAACTTGCCCTACTTTTCTGTAGGCATTAACTGTGTGAAACTGTGATAACTAAAATCATACTTTTAATTTTTCTGTCTTACATCTGGGAATGATTATCTTTCTTGGTTGGGTTACAGAAAAGTTAAAAATAGCTAATGTGGTTTCCCACATTACATTACCCTTTCTACCCTATCAGTTGTGGAGGAACTGAGAGCCAGTACAGAAAGTCTGTGTGTATGCTGGGGAGGGACGGAGGGGAAAAATGTGCTGTAAGACCAAAAATGCAGTAAAAAGTAACACTTTATGGTGTACCAAAGTTGATAATATGAATAATATATGAAAAGAAAAAAAATAGTAAGCTTTCTAACTGTTGCTACTGTCTATAATGTCTTAGCCCCTAAAATGTCATGCTAATAATTTTTCTCTTCTGATAATTTCAGGGTGTGGCTATTTCAGTTGTGAAAGCTCACATAGATTTCTGTGTTCTTCCCCTCTTCACATTTTGATGTTAAAACTGCATTGCATTTATTAGTGCTAAACTAAAACTGAACTTTGCTGGAGACACTGACTTTTTACCACCTAAAATTGGCAGTGATCACCAGACCAGAAATGGAAATTGGCAGGTACCAATGGATGTACAGGAATTCAAGGCTACACCAGTACCATCATGTGCCATCATTGAGAGGCAATGTTGGCCCTTTGGGGATTCAAGGTAAATAAAGGGCTTAAATATGATAGTACTGAAATGCGCATTTACAGTAGTTGTAGCAACGTGTTTCTAAAAGTGCTTTGTTACTGTGTCTTTTAGCTATGTTAGAGACTGATTCTCCCCATGTTAAAAACCTGCCAGAATAATTGATTAAAACTCTTACATACAAAACTCTTACATACAAAACTCTGCCATATGTGTCCTTTGCAGTTCAGCTGTTGGACTTCAGTAGCCTCTGAGGGAACACTGTACCCTTATTCTCATTCTTAAATTCTTGAACTGAATGCATTCATATTGGTCCAGTGGTGGTAGCATCATATTGTGACTAAAACAGAGATATTTTAAAAGTGGTTTTCAGGTTTAAATACCTATCTGAGGGACCTCATCTCCCTGTATTGCCCCATCAGGTCCCTCCACTCCTAGGAGGAGAACCTACTGGATGTTCCTGGCCTAAAAGATATCCGACTAGCCTCAATGAGGGCCAGGAATTTTACAGCCCTGGCCCCTACATGGTGGAACAGGCTCCCTGAAGAGACCAGGGCCTGCTAAATGAACCTGTTCTGCCAGGCATTTGGCCATCTGGGTTGATTGGTAGACCCCATATAACATCCAGGCCTCCTGTGGGCACAGTGAGGGGGTGGGGAACTGGATCGGTTTGTTTTTAAATAGTTGTTTATATTGTATTTTAAATTGTGACTGTATTGCTTATTATTGTTGTTTCCCTACCCTGAGCCCTTCGAGGGAGGGTGGTCTAAAAGTCCAATAAATAAATAAATGTTTAATTGTGGACTAAGTCTTCCTTGCAAAAAGACAGCTGAACCTATGGAATAATTTGCATCATATACAATATAAATAGTGGCTCTCATAACTTTCTCTACATTATTATATAATTTGCAGTGAGAAAGCAGACCTGAAGGTTAGGATGTCAGTTTTCATTAGGGAAGTTAGTTAGTTGCTATAGTAATCAGTCTACTTTTTTGGTAGATTTTGTTGTTAATTATAGTGTTTATGCAAGTAGTAGAAAGGTATGGAAGATAATTAGAGTTGCCAACAATCTGTAGAAAAAATGTCTTGCCTCTTTAACTGAGGGTTTATATGTAGAAATGACAGCCATTTTTGTGACAGTGGTCACAAAGCATCCCCTGTTAAATAATATCACATTATCCTCTGTAAAAGAGTCAGGGCATTTTTCTGCAGGGTGTGGGCATCCCTATAAATATAACTTTTGAATATTGTGGGCTTTCATAAAAGTGACATAATAAAGTGGAGGTTATTAGTTTGACAATCTTCTAATGAAGTTTTGTTATAGTTTCTAAGCAGATTGCAGTCCATAGGAGCATACAGATGTACAGTTCAGCCAGTATATTTATCCAATGCAGTAGGAGGAAGCCTCAAAAGTTGAGCTTAAACCTGTAAAATCTATAACAAAAGAATTATATTTATTATGTAGGGTACACAAAAACATTTGTTAAGAACCCAAGTCTGTAATACAGGCTACACCTTATAATAGTTACACAGTTTCAATCACTGTTGATGATACAGTCATAAAAGTGACCAACAAGGAATCATACCCATTTTGGCCTATCTGACCTTCCTTAGTGATCATACACACAAACAAGATCATTAAAGATAACACGTCTGGAAATACACCTTACAGGTGTTTTTATCTAAAAATGAAAAATCCTAACCATTGGGAGAAAAAAGAAAAGCTGATTAATATAACGAGTATTGTTATGTAATAGAAATTTTGAACAAATAATTAAATACGATATCCTGTATACAGTGGAACCTCGGTTAACGTTGCCCTCAGAGATCGCTGGTTTCGGTGTTCGCTGGTCGCCCCTGGCCGTTTTGTTGCCTTGGTGTTTGTCGGTCACCTCAGATTCCATCGGCTTCCGAGGCGATTTTTGTGTAAATCCGGTGCACTGTTTGAATTGCGCATGCGCAAACAGCGTTGCGCATGCACAAACGGCATACCTCGGACTACACCAATTTAGGTTTTCATCGCGTGATTCTGAATGAATCACGGACTAAAACCAAGATTCCACTGTACCTTATGTATGGCCTGATGTTGCTTATTTATACAAACCCTGGGTCTTTCACCATTGAAATTGGCTCACACTGAATCTAGATATCAGAAATATATACATAAGCTGCATTACAGTTTCAATTTAAGATTCATAAGACTCCTTCCCCAGTTAAAAAAAAAAGCATTAATGTCCAATATCTAATTACCAATGTTTCTGGATGTGTGTAACTTCAACCAATGTTAAAATGTAATTGCACTAATTTGATTATTCTGTTATATTATAAAAAATGAAAAGGATGATGCAATACCTTCCACATGATAACATCTTACCGAGGAAGGGAGAAGGAAGAGAGGGGGAAAAAGAGGGATAGGAAAATATTTTTACACTGCTGACTTAAAAACCACTGGTCCAATCATACACAGCAAATCAAATCTGCTGCTTCATTCAGACCATGAGGTATCAACATTTGTAGATGGTGAATCCAAAATATTTCTGTTTTCTGCAAACATCTTGCAGTTGTGGAAATCCTGATGGAAGTTCTCTACTATGAGGTGCAATAGGAGCTAAATCTCACCCCCTACATATTAGTCATGGACAGTAGAGTTCATATTTTTAACACCCTGAAAATTCCATGGTTGTATATGCTTGGTTTAGAAATTTATAATTTTTGATCCATATCTTTTTCTGTCAGATCACTGCCCCAGCTGGGCACTGGTTCCCTAGATGATCCATTTCCCATGCTAGTGAAATTTATCTTATTCAAGATTCTGTAGGAAGTGATCAGAGGAGATGTGGTGGCAGGGACCAGTTTTGCATTTCTGTATCACCCAGGTCTTTAAAGAACAACCGATGCTGCTAGAGGAGGATTGGTATCTTACTCTCTCAGGAATATAATTATTTTGCTTTCCTGATTAGAAATCACCTTATGTGAAGATTATTCATATTAGTTAGCTGGTTAGTTCCTGTATGGTGGAAGAATTATAACTGACCCTTTCATCCTGTGCTACAGAACAGGCATGGGGTTGACCCTAGTTCTTATCTAGTTCACACTTTTACATCAGATTTGGTGCACAAAGAGAGACTACGGACTGCAGTGGTAAACATTTTGCCAACCAGTTATGTCATTCTGTGCAGATCATCTCTACAGACTATAGTCTGTTGTGAACGAATATCTTTCACTGATACCTATTCTAAGTTGATTTCTAGAAGCTTCTTTATGTTGCCTTCAATTGCAAAGTCTGTGGGCCAGTACTGTCCAATTCCAAACATGAATAGGTCTGAAGTGGTTTTGTACACATAATCCTGATGACAAAATGTTTGACACAATTGGTAATTCAGAATATTTAAATTATTTTTCTTGCAGAGATTCTTTTTATTTTTAATGGAAACCCAAAATTCAGAAGCATGTTATCTCTTTTATATTCTGATTTTCTTGCTAAGCTAAAGAAACTCTTGTCTCTGTTGCAAAGGATCTTCTTGATCTTCTTTCAAATATATTTTAAAGCCCGAGAGAGATCAAAAGGGATTAGAGAGTTGCAAATCAGTGCTTATTTCCTCCCACCCTAGTGCTTTAATGAATTTGAAAATGTAACTTGGAAAGAAAGACAAACACATCCATATCTGTGGAATGATACTGACCTCTAGATCATTTTCTTACATGTCTTTTATTAGAAACAGATGCCTATGTTTCTCTTTTCCAGTTTTATTTCCATACAATCATTTTCTAAAAGTAATGTAAAAAATGTCCCTGATTGAAATATCAGGTCTATATGTTTTTTATAAACCTCATTAGTGGAATCACTGGTAGTCATTGTATGTTTTGCTCATTGCTGTCCCTGGGCTGTGAAAGAGGGAGAAAGTAACCAGAGTTATTTTTGTAAATATAGGTGTCCATGTCATGTTTGTGTTTAAAGTCAGCCTTGTGTTTCCCTGACCTATGTCATCCCTTTTAATTTTATGATGGGAGGAAGAGAAGACTTCAAGTTCTGCCATATGTGATGTTAGTATTGATTTTTTGCTGCAATATGACTCAATATAATCCCCAAAGAGCACTTTGATCAGTTGAAGATAACTTACTGGTTTTCCTTGGCCCACAGACCATCTGACTGTTTTCAACCAGAGCCAGGGCTTTTTTGGCTCTGGCCCCAGCCTGGTGGAACTCTCTCCCAAGTGAGAACCGGGCCCTGTGGGATCAGATGAAATTCCTCAGGGTCTGTTAAACAGAAATGTTTCATCAGTTTTCTGCTAGCTAGCCTACCTTGCCTTCCCTTCTTTTTTTCCCTTGTCCCAGCCCAGGAACGCCAGCCTCTGGCCCTGCAGACTTGTGCCAAGCAAAAGTGAAACTTCAGGCTGTTTGACCTATGGGGCAGTTCAGGTGGCCAGAGGGATTTAAATTTCCCCCCCTTTCCACACTTCCCAAAGCCCCCGTGGAAGCAGCATGGTGCCACCTTTGCAGCGCCCTCCCTGGCCACCTCTGCACAGAGATTGGTTAGGGTCAATCCTTTTAAAGAAGTTGGCAGCTAATGGTGGAGGCTAATTTGATATGCAATACTAGGCACTGTTAAATAGTGATTAAAGCCTTACATAAACAGGTTTCTGTGCCAGTTACCCATACAGGACTCTCCACAAACCTATGTCACATTTAGAAGTTTCTGAACCCACAGGCTAGGCTCTTTGAGTGCACTGGCACATGTGCACTGCAAGTGTGGGCAAGCAAGAGTAAGTAAACTTAGCATATTGTTTGCACTGGGATCAAGTTGCTGTTCTGAGATCATGTTCAAATGTCATGATAAGGGGGAAAAAGCTTGTGCGGGGAAAAAACCCCTTCTGTTTTGTCTATCACACATAGGCTGATTCCGCATGGGCCAAAAACAGCAGTGTGAAAACAATGTGAAAATGGTGTAAAAGGGTTTAAAATGGTGCAAAAGGGTTTATACTGTTTTCACACCATTTTCACACCGCTGTTTTTGGCCCATGCGGAATCAGCCATAGTTACCAAATCCTAGCTTGTACATACACCTGCATTTGTTTACTATTTGCCTCTTTTATCAGGGAGGATAAATTCCGAATCCTTATACTGCCAGTCTTATGACTAAGTACCTGTAAGCAAACAATTGTGGTACTATGAATTCAGCACATCGTGGTGCTTGAATTCAAACATTATAACAAACTGCAGTTAACATAAATTGTAGTTAACAAGCCAGCTAACAGGTTCCACTTCAGTAGACAGCCTGCATTTGGATGACTAAATGGACTGACTGAAATTGTGGTTTAATAAACTCTGGTTTGTTGTGCTATCTGAATTCATCCGCTGATAGGCTTTGAATAAAAACTACCTGAGAAGAATTGTGAAACAAAATGAAATCCTTGTTGTAGTCCTCGCTTCACTGGATGGAAAATGTCATAAGAATGAGACTGAAAAAGCCAAGGAAAGTAATACTCAGACTTCAAACTAACTATATGAGTTCTTTCTGAGTTACTCATTCAGACTGCTGTCTTCTAAGTCCTCTGGAGTGACTTGAATTTTGCTTTCTCGGAAAGAAAACAACAACTTGGAAACATGAGAAGATCTTCCTTATGCCCAGAATAATGACTGCCACTTTTCTTCCTTGCCAGATTGACCCAGGGGTCCTGGAGGTTTTTTGCCTTCTGCTGTGCATAGAGTAGGGGTCACTGAGAGAGAGGTATCTGAATTTCCTGCATTGTGCAGGGGGTTGGACTAGATGATCCTTGGGATCCCTTTCTGCTCTTTGTTTCTATGAATGGGAAATGTGAAAACTTGTTCCAAACCTAGTTTCTAAAAAGTAGTTGCGCTGCAATTTCTGTGCCTGACTCCTGTGACTCATGCGCAGACACAGACGTTGGTGGGGCAATATTAATGATGATAATTGGACCTTGGCAGATTGGGGTTTTTTTAACAAGCTGTTCCTGTTTTCTCCCTTTAGAAAAAAAGTTCATTCTTTCACAGTATGCAAATATGTATATTGAACCTATTCCATTAATTTCTGTGCTGAATGGAATTGAGTTGGAAAGCCCCCTTCATTAATGTTTATGGGGCAGGCATAGTGTACAAAAGACCCTCTCTGCCAGTCTCTTCATCTTTCCCCAGCCATGGGCTAGTAGGTTATAGAAACACCAGAGGAGACCTTGGCACAAGTATAGAAGAGTTATGAAATGAGGATGGGGCAGACATGATGGGAGCATATAAAGGCTGGAAGATGAAATGAAGATGGTAGTTAAGCTTGAGGTCAGTTGTGAACATATTAGACTGAAAGAGGTCGAACTTATATGAGGGAGAGAAGTAGAGGGAAATGTGGAAATTCTATTTGGGAGTTTATGAGGGTGGATGGGAGAGACAGAATAAATCTGTGAGATCTGCAGAGTGGAGGAGTAAAGGTCTACTAATTGGTGTGTAGGGTGGATGTATACAGTATTGTTCCCTTTGAAGACTTGAAGCTGTAAAGAAAAAAATGAACACAGCAAAATGAGGGGTAAGATTCTGTTTATGACAAAACAGTGTATAAATAGGGAGGGTTTGATATAAGGTGAAACAGAAAGAGACAGAGTAGACTTGATGTGACCTAGATTTGCATCACAAGCCATATTACAATGATGATGGAGGTAAGCTGTAGACGCAACTAATCAAGAGGCTCTGTAAATATTAGAGGAAGACGATGCTATTTGCTGTCATTTTTTGAGACATTTCAGTACTGGTGTGACATGTGTAGGGTTAGGGTACACACTTTTAAATACTCTGAAGTCAAAAGCTTTTGATCAATTTTCAAAAATCAGACTGTGTTAAGCACTTCATCACAATATGCCTCTGAAATATCTGTTTCCAATGGAATTGTTTTGGACTAATTATTCCTTTTTCACTAGATTAACAACTCTGTGTGCAAGAGCTATGCAAGAGTCCAAGGTAAAATAACTTTCCAATGTAAAATACAGGAACAGAAGCAGTTAATTCTAAAATGCAACAGTAATTATAATAATTTAGTGCTTCTGTGGCAATTACTTCTGATGTTGTATGCTGGAAACTGAATTCATTAGAAAAAACATTCCTACAATGTTCATTATGTTAATTAGATTATTACTAATTCACCTTTCTACTAAAATAGCATCTGAGGTAGTTTATAATAGAAGTATTAAAACAATAAAATCAATACAATACAGAAGACTAAAATCCTAAACAAGTAGAGCAGCTAAAAAGACAGTCAATGAATAAAATAGTAAATATAAACTCCACAGTCAACAGCAAAAGTGTAAATAAAAGCAACTTCAACACTATGTCAGGAGATCAATAAAAACCTGTTTCCTACATCAGGTTGCTAGGTCCATCATAGCAATTGATTAGAGATCTTACCAACTGGTACAGAGGGCAGCGATTGTGACATACAGGATGGTGTCACTCCAGCACTCTGAGGAAGTGCCAGCATTGCACTGGGGTGGAGGGTGGGGACTCTAGGTGTCAAGGGCCATCCCCTGGAGAGTGATGAGTCCTCAGGGGATGAGCAGAGCCAAGTAAGCCCAGACTAGGTTGGGAACCAACAAGGACTGGGCTTGGAACAGCAAGAGCCCCTGCAGGCTTTACAGGGTGAACAACAGGCAGGTCAGAATTCAGAGCCAGAAGTGCCTCCAGAAGAGGCTGTGCATCCAGCCCTGCTCCAAAGAATCATGCACCTAGCTCACCTGAGCCCACATGACAACAAAGGCAGCGACAGAGGGAGCTTTTTCAAGTTAAACGCAGAAGTGCGTGCCCACTAGCTCAAAGAAGACACCTTTGGCTGCAGGGGGAAGCAGAGTCTTCTCAGGATGAAGCCTATCATGCTGGAAGACCCTATTTTAAGTAGAGTCACAGAGCGTACTAGCCTGGATGCAACAAAGCACGTTACTGCTGTAAAGTTTCCTCTGACTTGTTCATTCTGTACATTCTGACCTTCAGACCCTCCTTCTGATGCTGAAATTGCTTGATGGATCCTTGAACGAGATTCAGCTCCCTGCTGTAACTTGAGGCCTCTGTCTGGCAGTCCAATCCAGGATACTAGCACTTGCCCCCAAAGTCTGTGGTTTCCATAGAGTTTTGGGGAGAGTGATAGAGTGTATGTGTTTCCCCCCCCCCCCCCCCAGTTATGGTGGCACTTCCATATTGTGCCGAAATTGATATCATTGTGCCGGTGCTAATCACTCCCTCCCCCTCCCTTTCAACAGGCTTGCCTCTGCCCACCAAACAGGTGAGTAGTGGCAGGCAGTGGCAGGAATTGATGGAAGATTGCCTGCCATAAAAGGGCACCTATGAACCTGAATCCTATATGTGTTCCAAAATACCCCGCCCCGCCCCCATTTTTTTAATAAGATGAGCAATGAAGAGGCAAGGGAGTTCCAGAGTCAGAGAGTTGCAGATACAGTAGTCATGTAATGAGTGTCCACCAATCAGATTTTGTTAAACATGGTTATGTAGAACTGAGCACTGTGTCTGATTGTTGTTCACAGGGAACAAAGGGGAGGGGGGTCTGTCAAGTACCCCAGTTCTAAGCTATTTAGTTCTTGTACCAATACTTCACTTGGGCCAAATAGACAGCTAGTTTCAGAAGACATCCATGTTGGTCTGTAGCTAGATTCAAGTCCAGTAGCACCTTCTTGACCAACAAGACTTTGGGAGTGTAAGCTTTCAAGAGTCAAAGCTGCATTCATCCTATCTGATGAAGTATCCAGTGAAGGGAGCTTTGACTCTTGAAAACCTATACCTCCAAAATCTTGTTGGCCTCTTGATTCTACTGAACGAAAATCTTTCAAATGGACAGCTATTAAAGTTGGTGTAACGCTGATTGTGTACTGCCATTATTGAGAAACATAGTCAGAACCCTGGCAGCCACATTTTTCACCCATTAAACTTTCTGCTCAATCTCCAAAATCAGTTCCATTTAGATCTCATTATAATAATCATGTCTGGATGTTGCTCAGGCGTGAATTCCTCCTGTCGAAATTGTGCACATTTTTTGTGCTGAAAAAGCCCCCCCCCCCCCGACTTATATGTGAGTCAGGTGTATTGTGAAGTTTGGTTCAGGGGGTCCAAAGTTATGGACCCCCAAAAGGGGTGCCCCATCCCCCATTGTTCACAATGGGAGCTAATAGTAGAGGGGGCTACATTTTGAGGTTCCATAACTTTGGACCCCTTGAACCAAACTTCACTAAACCTGGGTGGTATCATCAGGAGGGTATCCTAAAGATACTCTGAAATGTTGGAACTGCTGACATAAACATTCCTCCCCTGACAGGCATCCTCAAATTTCCCCCAGATTCTCCCTTTAAATCACCCCCCTCCCCTTCTGAGTGGATTTAAAGGGAAAATCAGGGCTTACAGAGCTAGTTTACTGTTTTTCTTTGAAATAAATATTCAAAAACATTTAACCCACTGATGCCTCAATTAATGTAATTTTATTGGTATCTATTTTTATTTTTAAAATTTACCAGTAGCTGCTGCATTTCCCACCCTCGACTTATACGCAAGTCAATAAGTTTTCCCAGTTTTTTGTGGTAAAATTAGGTGCCTCGACTTATATGTGGGTCGATTTATACACGAGTATATACGGTAACCTATGCTGTAACGCCTGCGTTCCATTCTCTGCTTTTTATTAGAGTTGGATCTAGAAGTAGTCCAAGATGGTCAGTTTGATCCTTCAGGAGCAATGCAACCCCATCCCAAACAAACTTCAAACATGGCTTGGTTTGTTACATGACCATTCTGCCTCCATTTTGTTTGCCTCAGTCTCTACTCCTTTGTTTTGTAACCAGCATACCTGTCCCACAAAGTCTGACTGAAAATTGTTCCAGAGGGTGTTTGCAGAATAAAAGGGGGGAAATTGAGCAGGAAAAATGGTAGGAGCAGACCAGTTTGCAAGATTAAAATTAATGTATTAGCTATAATGGCCAGTGAGCTCAGCCACAGAAAGGTTTAGTTCAAGCACAAAAGAGTAATGCAGAGAGAAAACTCAACTGGATACAGTCAGCTCTGTAACTATTACTCTATACATTTTTGATCTCTGCAATGTGCTATTGAGCACAATACCCTGTTATCTCTCCTGGAAGAAAGGGGCTTCATTATAGCTGAATAGAGGTATTGCAAGGCACTTTCTTTTTCCTGCTGTTCTTCAGAAAGCCTTAAAAATTCATCTCAGATTCTATACCTCCAGTGTCTCTCCTCTCCAAGCCAATCCAAAAGCTTACTTTTCCCCATGAACAAATCAGACTTTTGCTTCTGTTACTGTCTGGCCCGTCTAACAAGTGCTGTGTCTCAGAGTCCCAAATCATGCTCAACTCCACATCTTTTTTGTATACCCTAAATTCACTTTCCCCTCAATTCCTGTTCCACATACTCTCCTCTCTAGATTTCCCTTGTTTCAGTTGCCTGAATCATTGCCCCCATTCCCACTTTCCTTCCATATCAAGCTATCAGGGGCACCTATGTAAAATGGTGCTTGGGGTACTGCCCCCCCCCACAGCTGTGCCCCTAAGTCCCCCACTAACTCCCCTTGGAGTTCAGTACAAGGGCGCAGTTGAATGCCACCCAATGGGGCAAGCTGGGCTTGCCCCACCCTCAAAATCCATGTGGCATTCGGAAGTGGTGCAGGCCCATATGATGCTGGCCTCAGCTTTCCTGGATCCAGCTTTAAATTGGAGATTTCAACCCTCAGTTTAAAGGTCAACCCAAGCCTTGCTGAGGTCAGAATCAAATTGACCAGCTGGGCTGACCTGTGCTAGCTTTATAGTGTTGAAATGTGTGGGGGGCAGGGAGTTTGGAAGTAGGATGCAGTTGCGAGTGGACCATCCTGCAATGCACCCCCCACAGGACTGTAGGAAGTGGTGTTCAGGTCTCTAACCCTCCTATACCCCCTTGTTACACCACTGCAGACTGTATTTGCTAGAATTCCAAACCTTTTAGGCTTGTGTAGATCTTTCAGTGTTGTAAGCCAGAACAGATATTATCCTCCATACCCCAAAGGGCAAGTAATATCTCCCTTTGCAGATCTTGCTTTTCCTTCTCTTCGTTTCCTTTTTCAATCCTCCATTTTCATTCATGCGGCACAGAGCTAGCCAATATTGTGTGTTAGGATTATATGTGGCTTCCTTATTATTTTACTACTGTAACATACATGAATATTACCTTGACTGTATGATTGTACATGGGTTGTTCTCGATAAACTTCTCTGATTATTCTGCTAAATTCCTACGCCATCCTTGCATTTGGTTCCCTGCCATTTGACCCTGTATCCATTAAATAGAATATGATGGTCTGAGTCCAATCACTGACTATATCCAGCCAGGTTTTAAAATATGACAGCAGCTATTGAGCTACTGAGTTGAAAAACTATGTCAGGAGATAAGTTGACTTGTTTGTTTCAGCTTAATAGTTCAACACTAGGTTAGAAGTGACACATATCAGAATATGTTTGAGTCAATGCTGATGTCAAACACCGCATTAGTATCTTGCATTTTACAGATAACATTGAGCTTAAGCTGTACTCATTTAGTTGATGGAGTCCTTATTTGGTTCAAAAAGCCATTTTTAAATGCTTGTCTGTTAATTAAGAACCATTTCACATGACAGTAAATTTATCATACCAAGTTATGTGGAGACATGTAATGCTGTATGTTCCATTTCTATGTTTATATTTTAAGTCAGAATGGGCTATGGGGCTCATTGGAGAAAGCAGCCAAATATGCATGATAATCCTGTTCAGATGGAAGGCAGGTTATGGCTAACATGAGAGTCTTAAATTGATGTTGCCCAGAAATGTTCTAAAATTGGTGCCATGCCTTGCAGTAATCCTGAAAAGTCTAATGTAGTCCCTGTATTTTTTGTGTTCTTCTCTGCTGTAAGAAGCTTATAAATGGGCGTGTGGGTGGCTAAATTCTCCCAAATTGGAGACTAAAAAAGCTATGTGCCTGCATCAGAACTTGTTCAGATTTACCATGGAATCCTTTAGTAAAAAAAATTATCAGTCAAATATTGTCGTATAAACCATCACCCTCAAGACCCCATATTTGTCTCCTTGGACACTCCTTGGGCAATGTGAAATAGGAGCAAAACTCCTTCAGTATGGGTGGGTGAAATACTCGGAACATGTAACCCCTTCTCCTGTCCCGGGCAAAGCTGCTTTCCAGAATGTCACAAACATCAACTACCTCAGGAAAAGATGATGAATATATGCCCAGAGCAGTTCTAGTTGCTGGTGATTCCCATCACTTGCTTGCTTTCGTACTTCAAGACTTCATTTTTATAATGCTTCTGCCAGGTTGTGAGTCTAAAAGAAGGATTTAATTCTTTAGTAGAGAATTGGGTCCTCTTGGGCCCTGACCTGGATGGCCCAGGCTAGCCTGATCTTGTCAGGTCTCAGAGGCTAAGCAGGGCTGGTCTAGTATTTGAGTGGGACACCTCCAAGGAATTCTAGGGTTGCTATGTAGAGACACTCAATGGCAAACCACCTGTTAGTTCCTTGCCTTGAAAACTGTACTGGGTTGGCATAAGCTGTGACTTTACACACAGAGAGAACTGGAGTGGGGGGAGTGGGTTGGCAAAATTATTTATGGAAATGTCATCCATTTTTAGCATTCCTTCTACTCATCAGTCTTTACATGTGGTAAAATTAGGGCAAGTCTCAGGCTCTCATACTTCCTCTGCCAGCACCCTTTGTAACATGCATATGAATATGCAAGTCTATTGCCAGCTCTATGTTTTCTTATGTGGTCCCATGGAAAAATCTAAAGACATATAATTCAGTAGACCTGCTAAAGGTCTAATCAGGTCTGTGTATAATCATCACCTGGAAGACTGAGAACCTGAGTACGATGCCCTTTCTTTCATGCTGGAAGAAAGGTGCGTAAACATGAAATAACACATACAGAAATTTAGAAGGTATTGTTTGAACAGATCTACGTTGTTCAACCCTGAACCAAATATTGTACAAAAAATCTTAAAGGAGTAGAATTGTAGAGAAGGATCATATCCCAAACATTTAGAGGCCATCTGCCTGACTTCCAGTAGCTTATTGCTGAACCCACTGTAACAACTCATAAAACCCTTACTCATAGTTACAAATTCATAGTTGTAAATTTCTACTAGTTTCTGTCAGAAAACAAATTTTCATTATCAGAATCCAGTGCTTCTGTGTTACTAATTGGGGCCAATATCACTGTTGGAAAGCTTTCAGTTTAATTGTAAACTTTAAAGATAATCTTGGCAATTTACCCATTTATCTGGAAGTAAGCCTATTGATTTCAAAAGTACCAGTACTTAGAAGTGATTTGTAAGAACTTATTTGATTTGGTAACTATGGGCATGTGGGCTTATCTTTGTTGAGAATGGATACCTTTTAAGGTTTTCTAAGTTATGGTTTTCTAAGCAGGCACAACCTTTACTAGATCATTCAAAATACCTTTCTTTGTGATAAAAAGAAAAAAAGAAACAACCAAGCCGCCATACTCACAGTAGCAAAACACACCAAAAATTTATGTGACTTGGTCCTTCATTCCTTGTTAGTATAATGAGAGACTTGGGATAATCTGTGTGGCAGCTTTCATGGGTGTGTTGGTAGTCTTTCTTAAATTACTTTGAAAGAAAAAATAAATCTGATCACAGCTTAGTCTTCAAAATACTTATATGGAGTAACAGCTCTATGAATGTAGCTGTGTATGAGCACTGCACTTCCCTTGCTGAACAGGTTATATCGATTCCACTATCAGTCTTGGCAGTATTACAGTCAAAATTCATAGCACTGGTCATTGTTTAGCTGTGTGTGTGCCTGTGTGCAGTGTAGGGCCCCCATATGCATTTCTGATTGACGACTGCGAGTTTTTATTCTTTGCACACCACTCTTCTATGTAGACCACACATACTAGATTGTATATTGCCTCAGTGAGCTGTCATTTCTGTGAGACTTGGTTCTTGCTCTCTTTCTCTTCTGTTTGTGTCCCATTTGCAAAAAAATGGTGTGTGTGTGTGTGTGTGTGTGTGCATGTGTGTGTATGTGTGCTCACCCTTGCATTTTATAGCCTTGGTTCCCAGGAGAATAATCTCGGGCCTTGTTTTAGCTGGCCTCCTTTTGTGAGTGTGTTAAATCTGTAGCCAGGTTCACCAGCAGCTTTGGGCAAATCATTGAGCTGTTATTAACCTGCTTCCATGGTAACTGCTGCTCACAAGCCTGAGGACAAAAAATGTTTTTATTCTGCTGAACTGCACAAAAGGTTCTAGTGATGCTTTAGACAAAATGGCCATTGAAAGTCTCCTGCATTGATGTGCATCCATACTATGCAATTTTTATTTAAACTATTTTAGTCTAGTATGTTAGGGTTTTTTAAAGATTAAGTTCCATTTTAATGTATAAAATTTTTTGTAAAGCTTTTTTTACTTATTCTTTTTGTGTCTTCCCTTTCAATAGAAGGGTTTTCTCTTTGGTGTAATAACAGAAGATACATCATATAAAACCAGAAAATGTCATCTCTCATTAACTCTGCAAATGAGTTCATTAACTGTTTTCTCAGTTTTCTGTATTTGTAATTTAAGTGCTTCCATGTCATATGATAAATATTTGTGCTAGTTTTGTGTTCTTCAGAATTAGGTGAATCAGACCATTATGATATGTTATATCTTACACATTAAAGATGGAAGTAATGATTTTAAGGGCACCAATCTATCCAGACTTGGATGCATTTTTGGTGTCATACGTCAGTGTGGTTCAAATTCATTCTGTACAACAAGATGCCATTAAGTACATTCATATTGTGATATTAGGAACAGATATTATGTGTCTTACATGACTTCTGTGTTTTCAGTATGAATTATATATTATATATAAACATCACATACATAATACACTCAAGAATTTTTGTTTCTGTAAGGATATGCCTGATAACCATAGCTTCTGTTATGGGGAAAAGTGTATAGTGCATTTAATTTGCTCCCAATTTTAGATCAGAAGCAACTAATTTGGGGGCCAGAATTGTGTTTATGCATTTGTGTGTGTGCGCGCGCACATGTGTGCGTACGTGCTTTCAAGGCGTAGTTGGGTCACAGTCCAGTAGGTCAAGACAGGTGGCAGGCAAGATGCAGTCAGGTCACAGTCCAATAGGTCAGGGCAGGCGTGGGCAGACAGCCCCAGGTCCAGAGCACAGGAATCCAAGCAGGTAGGCAGACTGGGAGCTATAGCAAGCATGGGAAAAAACAGCAGGAAGTGCACTCATTGCACCCAGGCAGAACTAAGCCCAAGGCAAGGTTTATATAGGAAGCTCTAGTTACTAAGGCTGAGATCCTGCAAGATCTCAGTTCTCTTCAGATGCAGATGCTTCCATCTCGCAGAGCCTTCTGCCAGAGGCATACCGGGGGTAAATGGCGCCCAGAGACAAATTGTCTCCGGGACGCCCCTCAGGCTCTGCCCCCCCACCCCAGCTCCACCCCCTGATGCACCTTCAGCTCCGACCCCTGATGCCCCCCACTGCCGGTGCCCTCGACTCGCCCATGTCACCATGGACATGGGCAAGGTCTAGGGTGCCCAACTCCACCCCCCAACTCCCCCTGCTGGTTGGTCTCCCAGCCGGCAGCCAGCAGTCCCTTCTGACCTCCCCTCCGGGCAGGCCAGAAGATATTGCAGTCCTGGCCTCAGAGACCTGCTTTTATAAGCACTGAGACTGGGGATGGGGCTTGGAGAGCAGGAGGGGGTGGGACTTCCTGCTCCCTAAACCCCACCCCTGGCCTCAGTGCTCAGTGCAGGTCTCCAAGGCCGGGACTGCAGTCTCTTCTGGCCTGCCCAGAGCGGAGGTCAGAAGAGACTGTAGGCTGCCAGCTGGGAGTCTAGCTGGCAAGGGGGGGAAGGAAGGGAGGGGGGAGTCCATGGCGACATGGGTGGGGTTGAGGGCGCTTGGAGGCAGCAGGAAGTCCTGCCAGGACTTCCTGCTGCCTCATGGTCTTTGAGCACCCTGACCCCGCCCATGTCAGTGACACATGGACGGGGTCAAGGCACTTGAAAACGATGAGGCAGCAGGACTTCCTGGTCACATGGGGGGCTGATTTTGCGCCCCCCACGTGACCAGAAGAGTGGCGCCCAGGGACAAGGGGTAACCCTTTTCCCTAGGTAGATACGCCACTGCCTTCTACCATACCTGCAGAAAAACAAGCACTCCTCCTTCGGCACTGTAGCTGCTGCTGCTGCTGTCTCTGCCTCATTTGCGAATCACAGGGCTTGGTGGAGGACTGTTCAGGTTCTCTCAGCTGCATGGTATCAGATGAGGAAGGACTGGTAGCTGACTCTGCTGTCTGAACTTCCTCATAAGCAGCCTACTCTGGCTATACCAGGGGTAGGGAACCTGCGGCTCTCCAGATGTTCAGGAACTACAATTCCCATCAGCCTCTGTCAGCATGGCCAATTGGCCATGCTGGTAGGAGCTGATGGGAATTGTAGTTCCTGAACATCTGGAGAGCCGCAGGTTCCCTACCCCTGGGCTATACAGTGTGGTCAGCTTCTGCTTCCTCATGAGGAGCCACTTCCGAGTGCCTGGTGTTAGCAGGTTCTGCATCTGAGTCCTCTGAGTCCAGGTAACTGCCCACAGGCTGGCCCATGACAGGGACATTACTGGCAGCATGCATGTTCTGAGGTCTCCAGTGACCAAATTGTGATTATGTGATTTTCAACCAGAATATGCAATTTGGGCTGTTTTTACCATAGAATTTATTTATTTATTTATTTATTTATTTATTTATTTATTTATTTATTTCCTTCCAATTTATATCCCACCCTATCCCCGCAGTGCTCAGGGTGGGTCACAACAGTCAATAAATACAATCCATAATTTTTAAAAAAAACATTTAAAATAGAAGTATAAACAAATTAAAACAATAGTACCATGATGCCTAATAATGAGATACTCTGCAGAAGTAGGGGTGTAATTAGGAAAATGGAGCCCAGGGCAGACTCCGAGTTTTTCACACACACACCCATGGTCCCCTGGGCCACCCCATGCCCCACTTACCTTAGCTGGCAGCAAAGCCGGGTCACATGAAGCAGCCTCCGCTGCCCCTAGCAGGGCCAGGCATGGACGAGCACAGCGGCATCCGCTGGCCCTGGCAGGGTGCGGTGAGGGAGGAAGGAGGAGAGGTATGGTGGGTGATTTTCCACCCCCCCCCACATGACCTCAATGGCATTCACCCAGAGTGCCTCTCCTCACCCCGCCCTATGATAGTTATGCCACTGTACAGAAGTATTTCAAAGGTAGATGGCAACATAATCCAAATATCTCCAAATATTACCCAAATATCAGAGTATCCCCACGGTTGGTGACAATGCAATGACATCTCGTTTAGAGCACATTGGAAATGATGCCATCATATTTTGGCTGCTGGAGGCTTCAGACTACTTTTGCTGCCCTAAGTTCCCTCCCCCCCGACTGGTTGAATGGTGCTTGGGGGGGGGGGGTATTAATGCAAAGGATCTCCTAATTCCTGTGGGGGGGGGTGGCAACCCTATTAGGAAGGTCTTAGGGGTGGTGGGCTAGCAGTGTAACCAGGAGGTGGGCAGGAGGGCTGGTGAAGGTAAAGTGCAGGCAGCTGTTAGAGCAGTGTTTTCCAACCTTTTTGACGTCATGGTACCCTTGACCGCACTCTTCATATCTCAGAGTACCCCTGCCATCCTCCCCACACCTTCCCCTCCCTGCTTCCCCTCACCTTCCTCTCCCAGGGTGAAGGGAAGCACAGGGGCTGGGAAGTGGCTGTAGACCTTGCGGCAGGCCCTGCCCCCTGGGCCAGCTCCATATCCTTGCTGGTGCCGGTGGGAGACACCGCAAAAGTGAGGGGGCCCGGTAGAATTGCCGCGGTACCCCTGGGACATTCTCATGGCACCCCAGGGTACCACGGAATCCTGGTTGGGAATTGCTGTGTTAGAGTCAGGGAGGTCAGCAGTCTAGAAAAAGGTGGCAATTGACACCTATGGACACCCTAATGCCTGCTGACATCATCAGTGGATGTGACTTCAGTTGCAGAACAGGGCAGGCTATGGCTTCTCAGTCAGAACCGCCTGGTCCCAAAAAAGATGGTGTCCCAAACTTGCTGGCTGAAAGAGGGGCCAGTATGCTGTACTGGCACATACAGGCACAAAAATGCCCTGTTTCAAAACATAGTGTCTGCCACTGTGTTAGTGCAGACTCTCTCAGTAACTTTTACAGTAATTATTTAATCTAGTGGTTTCTTAGACTGTCAGCAGTCAGGATTAGGGGTTGCTTGGCCATGCAGTTGGCATGCACTCGGGCTAGGGACAAGGAAAGGGGGCACAGCATTGTGTCTGCCATTATGTTGCTTCCATGGAGAACTTGAAGTGCCATCATATCAGCTTAGAAATCTTCAGAAACTCTAGGTTGAAACAATATAATTTGTGGCAATTCCTGTTGTTATGTAATATAATTGGGCTTTTCCATGTTCTTATGTTCCTCACATCTAACTTCCTGTTTCTTCGGGGTGAGGTGAGGCCCAATTCCACACATGTTTTGATCTCTCTAGTAGTCAATTCAGCATCACACAGCTTTAAATGGAGCATATCTCTCTGCAGGTTTAAATGGAAGTCTTTATGTTCTATTTAAAATTATATAATGTTGTATTGACCACTAGAGGAAGCAAAACATATGCAAAATCGAAACACCTCTCCCCTGCCACGAAAGAACAGGAAGTTAGACTTGAGGAACATGAGAATGTAGAAATGCCCACTTCTAGGTTTTCCTCAGAAGTGATGTCACGCCAGTCTCAAGACGTGTTTTTTTTTTATTCCCATTGCCAAACAATGGGGTGCTGGCACGAGATGTCCTGCCAAAATGGCAATCTTAACCATGATATAGTGCAGGTCAGCAAAATGTCCAGGTTGACCCTTCTCTTGAGCAGAAGTTTGGAGACTTGGTACTGGAAACAAAAAGAATGACTGAAACATCCTCTACCTAAGAATAAATTCAGCTTCTTTTAACTAAAGGACAGAACTTTTAAGCCACTGTTTGTTGTTGTTATAATTTGAAATTCCTTCTGTTATTTATTATCAAGTCAGTTGAAATGTTCAGCAGGACATGTGGCACAATCTGCATTCCCATGGGAGATGTGATAGTTTGAAAGCTTCTTCACATCAAAATCTCCTTGTGTGTGCATAGGGGAGGCAAGGCTAGAGGCCTTCACCCTGATGTGTTAATTTTCCCTAAACAGGAAACTAGAATGTGGGTATACTTATAAGCTGTCTTTCACACATAACGAAGTATAAGAAAGTGGTAGAAAAAGAAATCTTCTATTGAAGAGATAGAAAAAGTGCAGAGAAGGGCAATGAAGATGATTGAGGGATTGGAGCACCTTCCTTATGAGGAGAGGCTGCAGCGTTTGGGACTCTTTAGTTTGGAGAGGAGTCTGAGGGGGGATATGATTGAAGTCTATAAAATTATGCATGGGGTAGAAAATGTTGACAGAGAGAAATTTTTCTCTCTCACAATACTAAAACCAGGGGGCATACATTGAAAATGCTGGGGGGAAGAATAAGGACTAATAAAAGGAAACACTTCTGCACGCAACACGTGATTGGTGTTTGGAATATGCTGCCTGGATAGCTTTAAAAAGGGCTTGGACAGATTTATGGAAGAGAAGTCGATCTATGGCTACCAATCTTGATCCTCCTTGATCTCAGATTGCAAATGCCTCAGCAGACCAGGTGCTCAGGAGCAGCAGCAGCAGAAGGCCATTGCTTTCACATCCTGCATGTGAGCTCCCAAAGGCACCTGGTGGGCCACTGCAAGTAGCAGAGTGCTGGACTAGATGCACTCTGGTCTGTTCCAGCAGGCTCTTTCTTATGTTCTAAAGTCCAGGTGGTATAACAGTTCAAATGTTGATCTGATATCAAGGAGATCTGTGTTCAAATGTCCTGTTATCACTGGTTGATACTGGTCTACTTGTTATCCTCATTGCCCTAAAATCAGGGTAAAGAAATCTCCCTGAATTCCTCTGAGAGATTAGTAGTACAGACTGTGCTCCATCCTAATCGATACTTTAATCAGTTCTTGCAGGAGTTCTTGCAGGAGGCATGGATTATGCAAATCCTAATTGCTACCGCTGCTCCCAAATGGTACTATTTTTGACCATGTGCTGAAACAATTATATTATTAGGGTGGATCGAGCCGCTCTGTTTAGCAAAGTCTGAAGCCTTTCTCCATCCTAATGAGTCTTTCCTAAAGATGCACTTCAACTGGAGAAAGGCTCCTTACATTGGGTGGTTACTGTAAGGATAAAAAAGGGCATGTGGTAAACTGCTTTGGATACCCATTGGTGAGACAAGTACAGTACAGTCTTTTTTTAAAGTTGTATCTGAAGACCGAAGCAGTGTCTCTTTCTAAGCTTAGGAAGACAAGCTCTGCCCTATCCAGCTAGATAGATTTTCTATATTTTGGAATGCTAAAGATCTTCAAAATCCATTATTTTGTATCCTGTGTGCAGAGGTTTTGGGGTATTCAGAATGCTTCATGTATATCATCTCACTAAATTCTTATAACAACTAATTCTTATACTTGTAAATGGGAGGACTGAGGCAGGTGAAAAATTATTTGCCCAAGGTGGTCAGTGAGTGACATGAAAACTTAATGGGAAACTTTCTGGTTCACACATTTATTCTGATCCTGCAAAGATGTTATAAAAGCCAATGACACATTCAGTGGGACTAGAAGTAGGCTTATTGTTGTTATCTGTCTTGAAATATCAGGATTAAATTTGCCTTTCATAGGAGGAAACTGACTTCTGTTACATTGTACATAAGCTTTCTTAATTTGTAACCTTTGATCTTGTATGGATTACAGACTTTGGATTGTAATTAGTCCTTGAGATGACATAAACAGGGAGTTGTAACCAGTGTTCTTATGAGTCTTCCTCTTTACCAGTTTTACCACATGAAAACCAAACACTTTTGTTCTCATGACTGGCTCTTGTAATTTGATAATGACACCTTTGTTTGTTTGTTTTTTTCCTACTTAGGTTGCTTTGAATGTTGCATTAAGTGCCTGGGAGGAGTCCCATATGCTTCACTTGTGGCTACTATTCTTTGCTTCTCTGGAGTAGCCTTGTTCTGCGGCTGTGGTCATGTTGCCCTTGCTGGAACCATCACTATCCTCGAACAGCGCTTCTCCACAAATGCCACTGATCATGCTCTGTTGTCTGAAGTGTGAGTATGAAGCCACTTCCTTTCCTCCATGTACCAAGATGGTTGATAAAACACTGTTGTCAAAGTTGAGAACGAACAAGTTCAGTGTACCAGAAGTTAGGAGTTGCTGCTGAACTGTTTGGTAAATTTGTGGAGTTCATCTTAGGCAAGCTATTAAAGGAGTCTCTAGGGAAGTTCTTAAAAATGTCGCTTGATGAGAGAAGTTTGTTGAGATGGGAAAGAACAGGGTTCGTGCACGTCTCCCAGAAGTCTGTTGCTAGAGGCTCAGCATATACCTCCACTTCAAAAGGCTTGTCTAATTTGACAAAACCAAACAAAACCAAGAGTAGTAATAAATATCCAGGAGAGCAGAGTTATTACAGCTCCATAGCAACCAAAGGCCAAAAAGTAGCTGTTGCCAGGAGATACAAGGCTCCTAAAATATATATTTAAGTACACAGGAACACTGCCAAGTCTAAGAAGACGAAGAAATCCTTGTTAACCACTTGTGAGGCAGTCCAGCAAAACATGCAAAATTTCACATGCTCAGTATACTAGCTGTGGCTTACAACCTAAACCAGTGTGGTGTAGTGATTAAGAGTGTCAGACTAGAATCCCCATGTGTACTATGGAAGTTTTCTAGGTGACCTTTGGCATTCACACTCTCTCAGCCTAACCTACCGCACAGGATTGTTGTGAGGATAAAATGCCAGAGAGGAGAATGAAGTAAGCTGCCTTAAGTCTTAGGTCTTCATTTGGGCCTTTAGGGGAAAAAAAGTGAGATATAATTGAATTAAACGATAAATTGATAATCTATGGCAGATATGTAGTGGGTGAGGAGTCCCATTTCTGCCCCAAAGTGAGGAAACCAATATTTCAAGAAGGATGTCCTTCAATAAGAGTTGAAGCTGGGACCTCCTGCTTGCACATGTCCTTCTACTGGGCTGCAGCCGCTCTTAACGTTCTCCCAGCTTTCCTGCAAAGGCACTATAGTGCTTGTCTTAATCTTGCCCTATTTTACAGATCAAGTTCTGTTTTCTCCACCTACCTCAGAAGCGTGACTAGGTACTTCAGTAACAAAACTAGTTATGTATTGTTGAAGGCTTTCACAGCTGGAATCACTGGAGTGTTGAGGGGTTTCCGGGCTGTATGGCTGAGTTCCAGTAGCATTTTCTCCTGACGTTTCGCCTGCATCTGTGGCTGGAGATGCAGCGGAGATGATCCTCTGAAGATGTCAGTCACAGATGCAGGTGAAATGTCAGGAGAAAATGCTACTGGAACTCAGCTGTACAGCCTGGAAACCCCACAACACTCCAAAACTAGTTATGTCTAAGTTGGAGTCATCTACTGCTTACATGGGCACAAACCCCAAATATATGGTTTCTACACTGATGTTGATAGTGAAAGATGTAAGACCAGATGTCAGCATCAGACCTTGGATGGAAAACTAATAGGAGCCAATAATTTTTTTGCTTAGTTCAGTCAGGAGATTCAGCTCTTAGTTCTCTGTCCTGGAACTTTTAAGGTCTGATCCGATCACAATACCACAGAAGCCACAACATACAACCTCCCCCCCTCCCCCGCACTGTGCAGTTCTTAAAGGGACAATAGTGTGGTCTATTCCGTAAACCTAGCAACCCTGCACCCCTTGACTCCTGATTTCCAGCCTGTCCACTTTCCCCTCCAATAATGCATAATGTGGTTGTTCTTAGGCACCAATATAAATACTTCCATGATAAATGTTGCTTATTTTCTTTTTGGCCTTTCACCTCAGCTTACGGTTCCTTAGATCCCTGTTTCCCAGCCCATTTTCTACTTCATTCCACTTTCTTCAGCCAGCCTGCGTCTTGGCTAAACTTCTGCTTTCTCATTCCCTTTGTACATGACCCCCTCTGACTCAAAGTATCACCAGAGCTTCATTTTGCCCCTTTCTGAATGTGTAATGACAGAATTGCTTTGTGGCAGTTTGGGACAGTTACAGCAGCTCAGGCAGTGTCAGAACACACAAACACAATGCAATAAGTCAAATCATACTGATACTGTGTAAGAATGAGGTTTGAGCATAGTGGTTGCTTGTTAAAATTATTTATTAGTATATTAGTCTGTGATTACTGTAAAGATGTCCTGTCTTTGTTTGTTTACCTCTCCAGATAATTATGAAGCATACTCTACCATTTTGAGATGGCAATTTTAGATTACCTGTTTTGTTTTCCTTCTCAGAATAAAGTTAATGCAGTATGTAATCTATGGCATTGCATCATTTTTTTTCTTGTATGGAATCATTTTGTTGGCGGAGGGATTCTATACAACAAGTGCTGTAAAGGAACTGCACGGTGAATTCAAGACCACAATCTGTGGCCGTTGCATCAGTGGAATGGTGAGTCTTGATTGTCCCATTTTTTCAAACCAAAACTATCCTCTGTGTGACAATAATTCCTTTTTCCTCATGAGATAACACTGGCACAGTCATGACTATGAATATTTTATAATAATTGGGCTCATTAAAATACAACCTCCCCATTTGAAAATGCTCATCTATTAGCTCTTTTGTGCTGCACAGTGGACCAAGAGACTTAGGAGCCAATGAATAATAAGCTTGAGGAACGACAGCAGGTTTTCTTGTGAAGGTAACTGGTCTAAATACCATGTTATTGGTTCAGAATGTTGAATTCACTGGAACTTCCAAAGTCATCAGTCAGTGAGTTGCGTTCAGTTAACTGGATAACTGGCTGTTGTGGGTTTTCTGGGCTGTGTGACCATAGTCTGGTAATGTTTTTGCTTCAAACATTTCATCCTTATCTGTGGCTGGCATCTTCGGAGGTACGTGCGACAGAGAGAAACATACCTCTGAAGATGCCAGCCATAGATGCGGGTGAAATGTTAAGAGCAAAAACTATGGCCACACAGGAGCAGACCATGGCCACACAGCCCGGAAAACACACAAAAGCCAGGATAACACTGATTTTCATATCTAGCGTCACTATAATGAGTTCTTTCTTCTACACTTGGAATGAGAGCCTTATGTAATTCACGTTACAATCCATTATTTCCTCCGTGCCCAACCATTTAAAATGGCGGTAAAAGAAAACCAACTGTCAAGTAATAGCCATCCCATTTTTTTTGCCTCTCCTTATCCAATAGATCCATTGCTTATTGTTTGGTAATCCAAGAGTACCATTCTTACTTCCTCGAGTGTTATTTCTTGACTTCTGCCAGAAGAAAATGATGGTCACCATAGTGAAATAATGGAATAAGTGAATGTTCTCCTCTTTCCAGCCACACATCAGCTAAATCAGGAGTGAAACTACATTTAAAATTCAAACAGTGTAAAAATATCAGTGCTTTTATGCCTAAATAGTTACCATATATTATTTCTTTTCATTTATAAAATATGTAATTCCAAAAAAGGAGATTACTTCTAGCTGCTGTATTCTTATTAGACCAAATGTCTGTGTGAATGATTGTGTATCCAACATGTTAACATAGGTGTGTAGGTGCCTGCTAATGCTAATCTCTAAACTCATTGTGTGATGCTTGTCTGGGATATTCTGATTTGTATATCCTTATCCTTTACTGAGTGGTTGTGTAGTGGAGGGTCTTGCAATGCGATCCCATTGAAATCTTTGTGCTTGGAAAACTGAAAGCTTGGAAAACAAACAGCTAGAATTAAATCACATCCCTGACCAAGGATAATTTGTTATAGAAAGATTTAGAGTTTACAGACTGTCTCAGATCCTCAAAATTATCATTATTGTACAGAAACCTCATATGGTCTTGGACTCCAACTGAAGCTTCACCTTACACACATACCGTCTTTCATTGAAGCTACTCAGTGTATCAGCTAGTAGTTCTTCTACTTGGTTTCCATAGGAATTGGGGTATTAACGCATATGCTTCTTTTGGAGCTTGCAAAAGGGCCTCAGTAATGAAGCATCCGTTTCAGCAACAAAGTGTTCATGAATAAGAGTCAGGTGAAGGTCAAACTAGATGTTCCTATTTTTAAAGAGTTAGGCCCAGATTCCCCATAGCCACGCAGCAGCTGCGGGAAATGGCTTTAAAAAAAAATAAAGGACCAACGTGGGTCTCTGACAGGGAGATGGGGGAAACTGTGAAGGCCCTACTAAAGCCAGGATTTACTGGATTACTCATCCCTAAGGAATGATGGTGTAAATGAATTACAGCATCATAAAGGAATAAAGTAGAATTTGACAATTAGCATACAAAAAGAAATGGCAGTCTTTTGAAGAGACCAATGAGTCATAAGAAAAAATGTACATGAAAAAGATATTTGGAAAGGCATGAAAGAGAGTCTGTATTTTGTATGCTGTCTCTGTATCAGATTTCTACCTTGTCCTTTCACTGAGAAGTTGAGGTCATGGTTCTCCACCCCCTGTATTGTCATCATAACAATCCTATGATGATCACTGGCACAGAAAAGTCACAACTTCAGAAATACATTGATGGGATCTGAACTGGCAGTTAATAACCAGAAAAAAAATGGGTTCAGAAAGGATAGCTCAGTGGAAATGTCTACTTTGTGTGGCAGCAGTAAGAGAGGCAATTTTTATTCTAAGGCTTATTATGAAAAATGTTTTTTTAAGTGTCTCTATGAAATCTGTGGTGCAACTGTGTTTAGGAAGTTGTTCTGGATTCTGGAACATGGAACTAAAATTATGAAATGACTGGAAGACCTTCCCTAGAAGAAAAGAGGAAAGCAGCCAAGGCTGTTCGTGATTGAGGAAAAGTGATAGGACTCTGTGTCCAGTTAACTGGGACAAAAGTTTAATTGCTGTTTTAGAAAAGGGAAGTACTTTAGGACAAGTGGACTTTCTCCAAAGTTCAAGGGAAATTTGTTAAGTGAAAAAATCAAGATGTCCTTTGCTAAACAGTACTTTTAATACATTTCCCATCACAGCTGAAGTATAGTTTGAGTCAAGAATCTGTTCTAAAGCCTCCACTGAAATTTCCTAAAATAGTTTAACTTTCATAAGTTGTGGTATATGTCTTGGATTCATTGGGTCATTCTGGTTAAGGAGTAACAACCACACGGTGAGTGAAATATCTCTTTTCATCTTTTCAATGAAGTGCCTTTAATTTTGCATTTGTCTCACTGAGGTATCACCAGCAATGAAAAAACAAAAAAACTTCCACCGTCATTCGGACCCTTAGAATCATTTCTTCTATATGAGTCTGCTTCATCAACTGGATGTTTGCATGATGTTGTCACTTTGAATTGTTAGGGAAAAACAGGTTTAGCAAGTTGTTTGTCTGAAAATCTATCCCCTGAAAATCTGGTCCAACAATCTGGCAGAGCATTCTAAAACAAAGACAGTCCAGCACGTGGTGGATGAAGTCACAATTCTACTTAGTTCTTTTTGATGAAAAGGGGATAGAACAGGGGTTCTCAACCTGTGGGTCGCGACTCCTTTGGGGGTCGAACGACCCTTTCACAGGGGTTGCCTAAGACTCTCTGCATCAGTATTCTCCATCTGTAAAATGGATAAATGTTAAAGTTGGGGGTTACCACAACATGAGGAACTGTATCAAAGGGTCATGGCATTAGGAAGGTTGAGAACCACTGGTATAGAATGAAAATCTGATAGTAGGTTTAGTTTAGGGTTGCTAACCTCCATTCAGATCTGAGGATCCACCAGAATTACAATTTATCTCCAGACCACAGAGAATCCATTCCCTTGGACAGAGTGGATTCTTTGGAGGGTGAACCCCATGGCATTCTTCCCCACTGAGGTTCCTGTCCTCTGCAGGTTCCACCCCCAAATTCTCTAGAAGTTTCCCAACTTGGATCTGGCAACCTCCCCTCCCTCCACTGAGCTAGTTAGACCACATCAAATATATCACAGTCAGGTTCTGTGATGCGACTTCTTCATGTCTGGGCTGCTTCTCATCTGCATTTAATCAAGTGGCAGAACTCGGACTGTGATGTACAGAATATTGCTTTATGTTTGCAGTGATGTGGAGAGAGGCTTTGACTCTGTTTACAGAGCTCATATTTTTTACTTGAGTCGGAAGCATTTCCTCATTCCTCAGAATGTATACCCAGCTGGTGTTCGTCTTTGAGCCTTTGTTTATGGTCAGCAAGTCAGAGGTAAAGGAGAATTTTGTTCCCTCTGCAGAATGGTGCAAAATAATCTCTTATGTATGTTCTGGGTTGCTTCCATATGACAGCAATTTTTGTTCACCACTCATTGCTGCTGTGAGTGCATTGGCATGTGAACAACAGACGCTCCACACAGGATTTTCCTTTGCATTTTTTCTGCAACTGACACCCTCAAGCCTAACTTTTATATCCAAGTGAAAATTATGTTGGTGCATGGAAGACATAGCAAGGCTGAAAAAGGAATTTTCCTCCCTCTTTAATTGCTTGATGATTAGCGCCTGCCAGCTTGGATATGTGCCCTTTGTCTTCCTTCCTCTTGCAACCCCCATTGAGAGTAATTCTCACATGATTTTCATGCAGGGGCATACTTGTGTAGTTTCCCTAGTGCTGCTGCAGCTGCCAGTACAATGCAGCATCAACAATGCTCCTACAGGGAAGGCTCCCTGCTCCATTCCTCTAGACATTGGTTCTTTTTACATTTTATTTTATATTGATAACCGAATATAATTATATCATGATATCCACTGAATTCCCAATTTTTATTTTTTGTACAAAGTAGCCTTTTCTCTTGTGGAGTTGTGCCTTCGTCTTTTTCCCTCTGCACTGAAAGGAACTAGAGCCTTTTTTAAAAAGAAGCAGCAGCAGCAGCAGCAGCAGCAAAAGCTGGAAACTCAGATTATCTGATACACAGATTGTTATAATGCTATTCAGTTGCCAATTAAAAACAAAAGGTTACACGCAAAGGGAAATGACTGCCGTGGAGCAGGCAAAATGGCAGTCCTGTAGATGGAACTGGGAAAATCTGGACTTTCTCAACTAGATGGCAGCCATCCAGTCTTTGCTGTGATCTTTTTTAAAAAACCTCATGGCAAATCAAGTTTGGAAAAAACTGGAGAAATTCTGGTGAAACCTAAGAGGGGCACAAATACCCTATTATACAGTGTAGGATTGCCAACTCTGAGTTGGACAATTCCTGGACATTTGGAAGGTGGAGCCTGGGGAGGATGAGGTTTTGGGTAGGGAGGGGAGAGATCTCGGTTGGGTATAATGCCATGGAGTCAACCTTCCAAAGCAGCCATTTTCTCCAGGTGAACTGATCTCTGTGATATGGAGACCAGCTGCAATTCCAGGAGATTTCCAGCCATCTCCTGCAGGCTTGCAAGGAGGGAATCAGGAAGAAAACCTTCCCAACAGCATCGGACCTTATGTAGAAAAGGTCCATTGGGTTCCAGTTCCACTCTGCATATTCTATGTCTGGAAAATGAGAGTGAGCTTCATAGCATGACGGCAGTCCAAGAGAGAAGGGCTCCCGCTTCGACCATTGAGGTAAGGGGAGAGAAAAGGAGTAATTCCCAGCCACCAGTTACGAATCACAGTGTAGTGGGGTCCTTCTCAGTGTCTCTGTAGCTGGCTTTCCAGCCAACTCCCTGCAAAAAAGATGACTGTTGGTGGGAATTTTATAAGCATTGAACCTCACATGGCAAGCAAGCAAGCAATTGCTTGGACTATGATCCTTCAAGGAAGATAATAGCAAACCAAGTTTGGGAAACAGCATGGGGATCCACAAAGGCTGTTGCCATGTAGATCCCCTAGGATAAAAATGCTCCATGTTGACAGCCAGAATGGAGCCAACCAGCAGCCTGAAAGCTGCTGGGCTCTCAGAGAAAGAAGTAACCTGAAGCCAGAACAGCTTTCAATTCTTGTCAGTGTTCTTAGCTTGTAACCATGCATCGTGCTCAGGGAAACCATGCCTGTTTTCAGTGTTTGGGTTCTCAAGGCATGAATATCTGCTATGATATTTGCCAAAACAAGAATGTTGAATAAATCTGATCTTTTGAATTCCAATGTGTAAAGACAGAGAAAATGGAAAGAATCTAAGAACAGCAGATTAAATGGAATATGCTGCAAGGCTCCTGGTTTTCATTTGTACCACTAGTCTTAATTGCCAAGCACTGAAATAAATGACAGGCATCTGCTTTTAGCACAGTTACTGTGCAGAACATAGGGGTTGATGCCTGTGGACAGAGAGTTGCACAAATGTGAGTTGCACAAAGTCACCACGATGCTGTGAAAAAACGGGAAAAAGATGAAAACACTTTCCAGCAGAACCTGACCTGGGGCAATTAACCAATAGGAAATGGCTGTTGTGACATGGGCAGTCTCCTAACAAATCAGGAGCAAAGCTGAAACAACATTGAACTCAACTGAATTCACCAACCCAGCCACATAAGTGATTAAAAAACCATCATCCATCCTGCTTGTTGTGGTGAGAACCTCCTGGAACATAACTGAGGATACTATGTGGGTCTACTGGTAAAAACTGTGTACTTCATAGTATGAGGTTTTTTAATTGTTGCTTCTGTATCCAGTTCAAGCATAAACTTTTTAAATTACGTCATTGTAAACAGTTCCTCTGTACCTTATATTGCTCCCAAACTGAAAACCAGAAGCCTGTACAAGAAATCCTAATAAATCCTTCAAAACAGATTAATGCTGTTCAGCAAGCCGGGCTTTTTTTTTTAAAGATTAAAATGGAATGTCTGTGTCTGTGTGGTTACAAAGGAAAGGACCTGACCGGTAATAAGATGTAGGAACTGTACTACCTTATTGTGTTTTTGCAGTAACATATGCACACCAAGTCCTGTGTAACCTAACTCTGCAAAGGAGTCACTGCAAAACAGTCTGGGACCGTCATACCTATGAGACCCCCTATCCCCACATGTCCCTCAAAGAGCCTTGTGTTCAGATAGCAGCAATCTACTGGTGATCCCTAAAACAGTCTGGCTGTCCTCAAACAGGGCCAGACCATTTTTTGGCCCCGACCCCAGCCTAGTAGAACGCTGTGTCCAATGAGATCAGGGCCCTGCGGGATTTATTGCAATTCTTCAAGGCCTATAAGAGGGAGTTGTTTTGCCAGGACCAAACACATCCTTATGGCCTCCCCCATTTCCTCTCCCAACATATGATGATGTGATAGCTATATTGATATGCAGAGATGGTAGTAACTGGATAAATTTATAAAAGGCGCCAAAGTGTTTTGGAAATTATGAGATTTCATCAGATTTTATAAACTTTTATAATGTTATTTGTTTGTAATATTATTCTTCGTCATCAGCCACCCTGAAGCCTGGCAGAGAAGAGCAACCTAGAAGACAAACAAATAAATAATAAACAAACAAACCAGGAGCTGTATGTAAAATATATCTCTGCCTCTCCTTTTCACAGTTTGTTTTCCTCACCTATGTTCTGGGGATAGCCTGGCTTGGAGTCTTTGGCTTCTCTGCAGTACCAGTCTTTATGTTCTATAACATATGGTCAACCTGTGAAGTCATCAGATCTCTCCCGGCAAATATGACAGCTTCAGCAGACCAGATCTGTGTGGATATCAGGCAATACGGTACTTATTTTAATCCTGATTAAATGCTTTGATCCTCTTTCCTTGTCCTGTCTTCAGCAGGATAGGAGGAATGGGAAACCAAGCAAGGGTGGCGTCTCTGAACATGTCATTACTTTTTCAATTAATACAGATTGCACTGACCTCATTCCAGATACATCTAGTTGATCTGCATTTGGCAAGTCATTTATCTAAAGTGATTTTATGGCTGTTATCCGCATTACAATATCAGGCTTAATAATAAAACAATCAGCAAAATAAACTGCTTAAGCAAACCTGACTCTATGATCAAATAGCTAGAAAACATATCAAGCTAGTCTGTTGGATTAGAGTCTTCAGTGTTTTCTTATATAGTGTTTTTGCAACTATCTGAATTATGCATACAGCTGGCCAAACCAGGTTCCTTCTTCATTCCTATTTTAGAATGGATATAATAAAGCAACTAGCAAATGGGTAGTTATTTGCGTATGTAAAGGTAGATTTTTGCTCTAAAAACTAACAAAAATTCTATTTTCCCCCAATTATCTAGAACTGCAATGTCTGTTTAGTGTCATTATGTGTGTGTAAGTCGGGGGGGGGGGGGAATCATGAATGTGCCTCATACTGAATCAGACCATGGGTCCATCAAGGTCTGTATTGTCCATATAGACAATTTCTTGATGGTCCCTAGACTGACCACAGTCTTTCACATCACCTGCTACCTGGTCCTTTCAACTGGGACCTTCCATGTGCAACCCAGATGCTCTATGACTGAGCCTGGCCCCACCCCAGTTTAGGACACAACTCAATGTTACAGCATCAACAGGTAAATGTGGGCTGCGGTGCCACATGACAAGGCACTCCTGTCGTTCTCCCACCCCATCCTGTGCCTTTTCAAGGGTTGAAAAAGCTTCAGGGAGTGGGGGGGGGGGGGTACCAAGACAGTAAGGCAGAAGGGCAATAATTAGATGAGGACAGAAGCTGAAGATAGTACACAGTGAATCCTTTGATCCTTGTATGCCTCATTCAAATTCCATTTGGTTTTCAGTCTGAGTTTTTTTAGTTTCTCTGCAATCATTAAGGCTGATTTCTTTAAATGGAGGAGATTTGTCAAATTTCGACTGGGCCAAGTTTTGGAGATCGTATTTTAGTTTTGAAGATAACTACAAACTGTAATCTCCAGCTAGGTAGCTTTTTTTTTTTAATGTAAATGTCTTTTGGCCACAGGAATAAGCTGGGTTTGGGGGGATTTTTGAGACAGTTTTGTAAATGATTTCTTTTCCAAGGAACACAATTATGAAGAAGTCTGTGTCATCCGTGTGTGATCAGATGGGAGCGATGGGAGTTATTTCCAGTGAACCAAAGCAGCAAGGGGACAAAGTCTGAGTGAGGTTATGATGAGTGGTTTTACCTCCTGCATTTAAGTTGGGGGCACTTCAGCACTCCCTTTACTGAACCAGTATAAGCTATGAGCATGCCACATGATAGCGTCCGCAGTGACTAAAACAAGCATTTTGTCTGCCATATGGAAATCCTAGATCTGAGAACATCTCTTGGCAAGGGGAATGGATCCTGGATGTAGAAAAAGTACACAGTCAGAGTGATTTTATGCTTACTTCTGCCAGCTCCAGATTGAACTGGTCACTGTGTGGGTGCACAGTGAAGGAACACAACTTGCATGTAGGTGGGGAAGGGAAATGGATTTCAGGAAAGGAGAATGATATCATCCCACTGCTCTAATATGTTTCATTTTGGTATTTTATCTTCAGGGATTATCCCTTGGAATGCTGTACCTGGCCGGGCATGTGGGTCAGCCTTAGCAGAAATGTGCGACACACCTGAGGTAAGTCAGGCCTCAGCAGCTCATGCTTTCTTGCTCACCTTCATATGAAAGCAGATGTTGACAACTGGGACATAATTGTGTTTGCCAGCCTGTCACTGCGTGTTTAAAAAAAAAGGTCAAGATGGTTAATCATCTAGAATAAATGACAAAATGTCTTGCAGTGTCCCGAAGACTTCTGTCTGGAACACTTCTTGTCACACCAGACTACATTATGGGTAAACAGGATAGAGAGAACTTCTTTGATATAGCTGAATTCCAAGTTGTGGCACCAAGAGCTGCGCCGAATTTGGTTAGAATGGGTCAATTATATGGCAGTGCTTGGAGACAACCTGTACCTGTGTTGCAGTACAGTGCATGCCACTTCTGAGGATGTTTTGAAATCAACAGTTAAATAAAGATGTACTTTGAAGGAGAGACAGCAGTGAGATGATGGAAGAGAGTTCTGCCAAGTTAACAGCTGACTTGGTGACTCATGGAGTTTTCAAGGCAGGAGATGCCCAGAGGTGGTTTGCCATTGCCTGCCTCTGCATAGACTGAGAAAGTTCTGAGAGAGGTCACCCAGCAGGATGGGAATTGAACTGCTGCTCTTAACCACTGAATGCACTCGCTCTTGAGCATAAGGTGTTCCTCTCAAAATGCATCCTCTCCCCTCCAGAGAAAAATGTTAGCTTATGTCAATATAGGTGGGGTAGCTTTGAACCAAAAGGTCTCCTAACTATGTACAGCTGCAGTAGAGCTACAATGGTCTGGACTTAGGCATGACTGATGGCCACCCATGGTGTCCTGCCTTCTCAGAGTACTTCATCCTTTATGTTGTTGGCACGTCCATACTGAAAATATGGGCCAGAGGAGCTGTGATGGTGCCCCTGGGCACATGTTGTTGTTTTAAAAAAGACCCATTTGGACTGACTCATGCACTTGAATTTCTTCATGCAACTATGTAAGTTGCCCCCTGATCAGCATGGAGAAAGACTTAGTATGTAACAATTTTACATAATGGATCGATCCATTCCTGATTGAAGCCACAATCACGGAAGTAACTGATAGCTCTTCCTGGGTAGTGTCTGGTTTGCACAGACATTTTCCTTTCAAGCGTCAAATGAGTAAGTAACCACATAAAGAACTTTGGCAGCACTTACCAATGTTACTAATCTCATCACAGTGCATGTTACTGAGTATACAAGTGCCAGAAGAAATTATATTGTTGCTGCAGAGAAGTGACTGTCCTTTCAGAAATATATATTTTTCAATCCCTACAAGTCTTGGAATCACACTGTTCTCCATGGTAAGAAGCCTATTTAGAGGTGGATTAAGATGTTCTAGTGCGCAACGAAACTTCTGAAATGATTCCCCCCCCCCTTCTTACTGTTTTATAGTTTTATTTGTCTTACCATCTGTTCATTGTGGCCTGTGCGGGAGCTGGTGCGACTGTCATAGCCCTGGTGAGTACTTAATTTTGTTGCCTCTTCTGAAAAAACGATCTATTCCCTTTTCTGAGGCAACAGTTCAAATAGTAGCGATCACTTTAAACTGATGTTTGTTGGATCCTGGCCATAGTTTTCACAGGACTTTACAAGCAGCAGGCAAGTACATGTGTTTCCCAGGACAGCATTGCATCAAAGCAAGCTTTGTAAATAGTTTTTGCTGTATTGTTTAACCCCCCCCCCACCACCACCACCACCAATTGCATGGCTAACTTGTATGGATTTTTCTGACTAGAAGTATTTTTGTAGTCTGTAGAATTTAAGACAATTCAGAATTTTTCTATCTTTGGAATTTTTTAAAATAGTCCTGTCTTTCCTTCCTTTAAGTGTGGGGATTATGAAAGTTTTCTTTTGGTTGTCTAGAAGTAGGCAAATTTACTGAGCAACTCAAACCATTCAGCAAATTGGAAATAGAGGCATGAATGCATTCATTACAGTTGAGGAACTGTTTCAACAGCCAGTTTTTATCTTGTCAGCCAGATTCAGGTGAAGTAATGAATTGCTGTGCTTCCCTCTGCAGCTGTCAGAACCACCTAGTTAGCTGATGTGGAGGGGTTTCCATAGCTCTCATTTGAAATCATTGTCTGCCACTGTACCTTTTTTATTCTAATACAAAGAACTGCCTCAAGGGCGTAAAGGACTTGTTTCTTACATGCTGTATTTTGTTCTCTTCCACCAGCTGATCTACATGATGGCTACCACATATAACTATGCTGTTTTGAAGTTTAAGAGTCGGGAAGATTGCTGCACTAAATTCTAAATTGCCTAAGCCCAGTAAAGAGCTGCATTCTGTAGCTTGAAATACCACTGACACCCTAGACTAAGAGTCTAGCTTTTGAAGTTTGTTACACTCAATTGTAAATAGCTTCAGTAAGCCTATGTTAAGCATATTAGATTAATACAAATTATTGATTGTATATGAATAAGAATGTGGGTGAGATCTGGCTCCTTTCTATACTATGAGAGAGTGTAGTTGTTTTTTTAGTGGTGTTGTAAATCATCCTTTTAAAGGAAGGAGGGCTTTTGTTTTAACAAACTATTTTTCTAACCATCATCTCTGAAACAATTACTGGATCGATTTAAGGGCCTGTAATAAGTTATTTTATGCCTGCTGTTCACTAATTTGAAAAATAATAAAGCATCGGTTCTACAATAGATGACTTGCAAAATGACAAGCTTGATTATTGGTAATGGCCAGTGATTGCCTTGAAGTTCAAGACTGCTTTCACCCAGTGCTGCTCTGTCAAAAGTGTTTCCCATTTGCCTCTTATCTCTACCTAACAAAATAAAAATAGCCTCAGTTTCAAAGCCAGTTTACCAGAAAACACCAATAAATGAGGCTTTCACTGGCCAAATGCTTTGAGGCGCAACTCAGTTGATCTCTTGAGGAGTTGAAATACCAGATTATTTTCAGCAAACAAAGCCTACCCAGTTCTCTAGCTGCAGCATGTAAACACATCCCCGGTCCTTTTGCTAGGTCCCCTGCCTCTGAGAAAGAGCAGATATTGGTTGCATTGTGGCACCACTTATAATGCTACTGAAGTATGTCTCAATGGCTCTGTCCCAATGTGTAATTATTGGCTGACATGGCATGTATTTTGACACGAGAGGATGGTGGGCAGCTGGTATTTTCTTCTAGTTCGTATAGTAGGAAGAAGCTTTGAAAAACTTCTACGTATGACGATCTTGAGCCCACATTGGGGGGTTGCAGGGAAGGAAATATGACATTTTCAAGTTGCTCTGGTAGGCTTCAGCATGTACACTTGCTTTCCTGTTTCTGCTGTACTTCTGCATTAACTGCTTTCATTCCTGTTTCATACTAACTTTTGCCAGCTGTTCCTTAATAGAACGAAGCACACAACATTCTGAAGACCTCTAGGAACCCTCTGTCCACTTAATATTTAATAATGTAGAATAACTTTTGAATTAATCTGACTCGCTGCCTGCTTTGCCTCTTGACATTCTGACTAGCCATCATGCTCACCCTTCTCTTCCAGATCCACTTCCTCATGATACTCTCCTCTAACTGGGCCTACTTAAAGGATGCAAGCAAAATGCAGGCTTACCAGGATATCAAAGCAAAAGAAGAACAGGAGCTGCAGGATATCCAGTCTCGGTCCAAAGAGCAACTCAATTCTTACACATAAATGTTTGCCAGAGTCCTTTTCAGAAGAATTTTGTAGCTCTGACAAATCAACACGCAGCCGTTCTGCAGTACAGGTGTATGTCCAAGCAAATACCGAAGTGTAAAAACTTCATATTCATGCTTCTGGGCCATGTTCATAGGGAAACCTTGCAGTGGATATCCTTCATTCCTTTAGTGCTGAGTTTGGAATTGGGGGGCGGATGGGGGAGGGTGACAAACATCCTCATTGTAGACCACTATACACACACATATACCCAAGTCAGATCTTTTTATGGATGCTCTTGGTAATTGTGAAAAATGACTGATGACAAAACACCTTTCCCAAATGGAATACTGCAGTATGTATTCAGCCCTGCAAGGACTAGAAGATTTTAAAAGGCTGTACATAATTACACAGGTGTAACTAAGATTCTAGTACTTAACTAGATAAAGGTATTGCTCTGAATGCTGACGGTTATGTTTGTTTTCAGAAAGTTGTAAATCAGCTTATTCCGTCTCTCTCAAAATTAAAACCAGGTTTTAGAGTCTAAATTCCAGAAATGTCTTCTGAGCCACTCTCCTTATTCAACAATGCTATAATGAGCCACTGTTCTACTGCACTTACCTGAGTAAGTTGGGTGCTGAATGTCCCCAAGTTTCGTTAATTTATTTTGTTTTAAGAAAGGTGTTTGATGGAATGTAAACAGACCCTACGGATCAGGATAATGATTCCCTTCTCTGAAAATAAATGTCAGCTTTGCCTTAATGTTTATTTTCTATAAATGTCTTAAGCATTTATATAGCAGCGGGAGATCATTATCCTGGCAGTGTTTTATCTAAGAGGAAAGTGTTACCTTGTTGAACTAACGCTGATTGAACTGCTTAAAGTGAGAAAAGAATTTGTAGATTAAAACAAAATAAAACAAAACAAAAAACAGCCATGCCGAGCACTGCTCAACCACCCATCTGAATTTTGGTGCTCAACACATTTATAGACAGTACATATTTGTTTTCTCTTACAATAAGAAAATGTGGTGTTCAGTAAAGTATTGGGTGCCATTTTAAATCTGTTTCCCACAGAAATTTGCCTTCTAATGTTTTTGGAAACATTCAGTGCTAGCTTGAGTACTAGTGATGGTATATTTTGGTGTGCTATTTTTTAAAAACTATATAAATGTTGGAGAAAATTAAAGTACATAAGTGAGTTTTAAATCAGTGAAAAGTCAAGTCCATACATCCATGTTTATGTGTGGGTTGATTTGTTTTGAATGTTTGCTGAATATTAAAATGCTCCTGTAACCCATGCAGAAGTATATAATAATAAAAGGAAGCACACATTTCTTTAGGAAGGTTAACGAATAAAATAAATGTGGAAAAGAACTTCAGGTATTACCTTGCTTTTTTGTTACATGCTTAAATGATTTTCTTTTCTTTTTAAAGAGGCAAAAATCCTTTGTAGAGCAGATATAAAAATAGCTTAGTGTTTGTTTTTACCTGTTGCATGAAGGATACCAGTTTCTACAGCAATGCAGGTGATGTTCTTTCTAGTTCAGTGTTTGCATAAAGGTAACAGACAGTGTCTTTAAAGCCTAATTCTTTTCTAATTCTATGTAGCTATTACTGGGAGTTTTTTGAAGTTTTGTTTACGTAGTCTAATATTTTTTATGTAAAGAGCATTAAATTTTGCTATGTATAAATTTTTGTAACCTAACCGTGAATCAATATTTTCTATCAGTGCCAAGGGCTTCCTGTAGTTATATCCAAGTGTTACAATAAATATTTGTAGATAATAGAACCAATATTTTGTGTATGCTTATTTTAAGAAACTTTTCTGACAATGTTTGAATTAGTACAGACTGTCCTTATGATCTAAGAGGTGCTAACTATCCCACATGGTACTTGTCTACTGAGGCCTGTGGTGTTAGGAATCTAGTCCAGATATCACTGGGAGATTTATTTGTTCACCTGACATATTCATTTATAAGAGTTACTGTGTGTATTGTGGAAGGCTTTCATGGCCAGAATAAACTAGTTGTTGTGAATTTTCTGGGCTGTGTGGTCATGGTGTGGCAGTTTTTACTTCTAACATTTCGCCCTGCATCTTTGACTGGCACTTTCAGACACAGCAGGTTTCTCACTGTGATGTACCTCCTGAAGATGCCTGCCATAAATGTGGGTGAAACATTAGGAGCACAAACTTCCAGACCACGATCACACAGCCTGGAAAACCCACAGCAGCCAGTTACCATGTGTGTTTGCTGTACTAAGTTGGCAACTGGCCACTGGGAATCCACCTCAAAAGCTCTGAGATTATTTATTCTGATCTTTTTCGCTGGTGGCAATTGGAACGTTTATATTATGCACCCAGGAATGAGGCTTTGGGTCATAAAACTGGTTCCAAACGGTCTGCAAGAATGAAGACTGTGCATCTATGGTTCTCTTTCAAAATAATGGCTTCTAAAATTTCCTTTAGATAGCAATGTCTGATGGGATACAAACCACTGGAGCTCCAGGAGCAGGGGCAACATGACACATTGTGATAGAAAACACTTTTTTAAAAACCCTTACACCAGGCAGCATTAGACTGTTTTGCATCTATCAAATCCCACGGAAAGTGCTTTGACCAGACTACATCAATAGCAAGTAACATGAAAAGCTGCATTGTGTAGCCCAAGCGGAGAGAATCTCTGGTCTGAGTCACAAGATGACATTTCTTATTTATGGGTTTGCTACTCTGTTTATAGTTAGTTTTTGATATCTAAATTGCCAGTAGATCAGGAAAAAAAAGCCCTGTTTGACTGTTGGGTAGTGTGTTCTATTTTGTGAGTCTATGGACAATATGTTAAAGATCATGTCAAAAATATAAAAATTAGGCATCAAAACTGTTTTTCAGAATCTTTAAAAGGATACTAGAAAAAATGTCATAAATATGTTCAGCTATTTCTCAAGGTACTCGTTGGGAAGGTCCTGTTTTTAGCTATTTCTATTTGGGTTGCTTATTTGTGAACGAAATGCGTTGTCTTAGAAGAGCTTTTATTTTACACTGCACATCCAAAGGATAAAAGTTTAAATTCTCACTGTCTCACAGGTTCCTTTTTTGATGTAAACGTAGCCATTCACAAGTAATTATTTGTCAGGATCCTGTAAAACAAATACAGCAGCGTGTGAGGAACTTTCTATCCTCCTGCTCCAGTATTTTAATATTCTATAGCACGATGATTTTTAAAAATATGCCCTCAATTTTTGCTAATTGAAAAAACAACGTTGCTTATGATGCCAGCCATATCCAGGTTTGAAAAATGCATTTTCTTACATAAGCAGAACTGATAAATATCTTAACAGTCCTGCTAAAGGACTGCCCCATAAGTCTCTAGAAGGCAAATTACATGAGTATGTACACTCCAGTGCTTATGCCTACCACTAGCGAAGACTAGTTCAAATACTCTGCGCTTCAACAGTAAGCTTGTACCTGAATAACATGACTTCAAAAATGAAAATGATTAGTACATATTTATTTTATTTTTAAACGTACTACTTATTTCGATAGACAAGGATTCCACTTGTTTGTAAACACAGTCAATATTTAATTTCTTGAAATAAATTGCAACAGTAGAAAAGTTTTCAAGCAATGCCCTGATACAAATAAAACTTATAAAAATATCACAGATATGGTTGATGACCCATTATCAAAACTGTAGCATAAGCCCTAGGAAGCAACCACTTCTGAATTAACTGAAAATTGAGAGGTTATTTCCCATGCTTACTGTCTTACTAAACATGGTTGATTTTAAAAGTCAAACTGGTGATTTGTAGTGATTCTACTGGGATAGGGGAAGATAGTTAGTATTGGACCAGTATAGACTCAAAGTGGCTGTTCTCATGCTAATTTGGAATATTCTGAACAGGTGAAATTATACGTTAGCACACTGACTCACTAGTTTTGTTCAGGTAAACATAGTCTTTCATAGTGTGATTCAAGTCCAACAGTTTATAACAACCTTGCATCAGAAGTATCTTTAGTTAGTTCCCTGCTCTGATGTATACTCTTCAACCTCAAGATATGGGGCTTGACGAATCATTATATTAGCTTAATTCATTACACCTCTATATGCCTTTATTTTATTATGTTTATTTGTTTTCCTGCACTGTTTTAACTATATCAAATGTATATATGCCTAATAAGGGATGTCTCTACTAAAATATTCAAATAAAGATAACAACCTTGCAATCAGCTAAAAATATATTCTGATGCAGTACTTCTTCAGTTAATTATGCAGGTGAAAGCTTTTCCAAGATTACAGATATCTAGCATTTTGCTACATGAAGTTTTTCTTACATTCATCTTTCTAGGCAGGTGGTTGATGTTCACCAGAAATCTTCATCAGGTTCTCCCTGAAGGCTGCCTGCAGCACTAAAACTAGAACACACAAGAGTGGATTTTGAAACAAGCTGATACAATTAATCTTACAACACTTTCTGGGAACCCTGAATTCCTCCAGCTAGTCTTCACCCAACAGGCAGACCTAGGACACAGAGCTGTTGGACAAATATATAATGCCACTTAATGAGCAAGTAAACATTCCTTAATTTTAACTTAACATAGCCACCTTGTATTTGTTTCACATTACCAAATGAGAAAACATGATATTCATCACACAATAGTTGTTACAAGGGGATAATCAAAGTTTACCCATTTCAAAAGGATCAAAATCAGTTCTACATTCCTTTATCAAAACTATTTTAAGTAGAAAAGTCAAGAAGTATATACCTGTCCTCCCTTTCGCTTCCTGGGAGTCTCTCTGATGATATGTCAACATCTTCTTTCTTGGAAGTCTAGCAAATAAGAGAAAGTTACTACTGGATGCTTTAGCAACTCTTTACATTGTTATTATTGTATACAAATTTGCAATTAAGAAACTTGTGAGACAACATTAGCATTGTTTTTGTGAGCTCTTATACTTTTTAGTGTAATATAATGAATACGTGTGTCTAGTCCCTGCCATAATTACCTACTAAATTTGAAACGAAGAGAGGAGAAGTATAAAGACAAAATTAATCTCATACTATACTTACTCTGTGGGAATCAGTGGATGCTACTCTATGTGCTTTCTTGCATGGGTTGCTTAGGATGAATAGCTGTTGTGGGAATCTAAGATGTGATTTAAATGTAATGCTGGAGAGGCAAAAAAAAAATCCTCCCTTGTTCTTTGCACCGTGAAAAGCAGCAGCCAATGTAACATTTAAAATCAAGTCTGATTTGAAATTATGGCACTGCGTTTCCTGTTCTCCAGCACTACACTCTTTCCAAATCTCACCTGGCTTTCAGTTACACAATTTCTAACTCTTTGCTGGTAGAAAACATCACCTTGTTCGCAATCTCTTGCTCTTGATTCTGTTGAACCATTTTCATGTATTTTTCCAATGGGTTAGGAACAGCGTCACCACCATGGTCTTCGGCTTTCTGCAGACTCACTTCCAGTTCATCTGCATTTTCATCTTGAGTTCTCTCTTTAGTTGTCACCGACTCCTGCATATTCTTAAAAGAACACAGGACTTGCAAATATGACCAACTAAACACGACCCATTAGAAACAAAATCCTTCTGTCTACATTAAGCACTCCATGCTGTCTCAAGGATTTTAAATATTGATGTACATTCTTTTTCAATCCGTTTTATTGTGACTAATTCCTTCAACATATCTCCAGTCAACCTTTCTATTCAACAGATTGTTTAAAGGCTGTAATGTCATCTGATGTATAAAAACAAACACAAACAATGGTAAAATTTACTCAGAACTGTAAAACAGGTTAAATTACACATGAAATTGCCAGATAGCATATTAAACAACATTTTAAAACTAAAAATGATTGCACAAAGCAACGGCTTTGGCCACTTTCAGCCAAGCATCTTCTAAAACAAAGTTATCTTCAGAAGGAAACAAAACATCAGCCAGGAAGGAGCAACAGAACTTTCCATGAGGGGATATTCCATTGTCTTAGGGCTGTGGTGGCGAACCTTTGGCACTCCAGATGTTATGGACTACAATTCCCATCAGCCCCTGCCAGCATGGCCAATTGGCCATGCTGGCAGGGGCTGATGGGAATTGTAGTCCATAACATCTGGAGTGCCAAAGGTTCGCCACCACTGTCTTAGGGCCACTACTGAAAAGTTTCACTCTGTCATAGTTACCCTCAGTGTTCAGAGCTGGAGATGTGGGGGATGATTCCTTCAGTGCATGAATGGAGCTATATGGGAGAAGGATTTCCTTGACATACCGTGGTCCCAACTTGTTTAGCATTTTAAGGATGATACCAATTCTTTGAAGAGGCTCCAAAAACTGGCAATCTGAAAGCATTGATACAAACCAGGTCTAATACGTCCCTGGTTGGCTGTTTGAACCAGTGGTCTCACCACTGCATTCTGAGCTTAACTGAAGATTTTGAACATGCTTCCAAGGCAGCTTCCACAGCAATAGGGCATAAGTAACTCCCCGATTAATGAAGGGCTATCGTTGCCAAACCAGCAGAAGCTGATTAAACAAACAAACAAAAAGAACTGGTCTATGAACGACAGCATACAAAAACACCCCGGAAAATTGCTCATCCAGGCATTCAAGTGGAGTGCAATTTAATTGACAGTACAACATCCATCTCCAAATTCAGAACTTCCTCTGCCTCCTCAGGGTTACAGCTCAATATAATCTGTGTTTTGACAAGACAGTCCTCACCCTGAATCTGATTTCACTCAACTTTATGTATAGATAGCAGAGAGAGCAACACTTTAGAAGGATATTATGGTTAATGTTATTGAGAGCCACTGGTAGTTGGTATTTAATTGGCGGGGCCCAAAACCAGTACAGTTAGGGTACACTGAATGCCACTGACACACCCAAGCATGATTGCTACCTGGCATATCTCCCAGTGTCAGTTATGCTCCAGGAAACCAAGGCAGTTTTGGTTCCAACACGGAGAGACCAGAAGGGGATGGATCTGAATAATCAGCACCCCCAGAAATCCCTGCTGCTATTCACACATGGGTGAACTAAACAGATTAATAAGGGGTGTACTTAAGGAACTGAAGGATATTTTAATTTGGTTTCAGAATAGTTATAATTCAGGATACAGAAGAACATTCAGTTCTCAAAAATTGTTTTCATGTGTTTCATTTTAGAGGATATGCCTGAAAAGAACTACATACAAGTTCACACCTCACCCCATGAAGTTGTTTTTGAATCAGAAAAAAAATATATGAGTCCCTCATCAGAGGACTCCGTCTCTTCAATGAAGCAGATGATACCCAAACAGTTTTAAGAACAGCCCTAATGTGGTAGAAGAGGGAGGGCAACAGTGCAGGCAGGAAAGAAGCCATTCATTGTTTTCCTGATTTCTAGCTCAAACAAGCTTTGCCTCAGGCTATGCAAATTCGTGTAGTAGTGATTTTGCAAGCAACATCTGCAAGGCAGTTTTAATTGTTAAGAGAATGCTCATACTACTCATACTAAAACATGTGTGTGTATTCATTGCATCGGTGCTAGTTATGCTTCCGGGCACCTGTTTGGACATTCATAAACAATTACTTGAAAACAGGCAAAATAAGTTGCCACATGACACGATGCCCAAATACAATAAATAAATTGCTCCCCATTGGTGCCTCCAGGTTCGGGAGGGCAGAGCCATGGCTCAGGGATAGAGCATCTGCTTGTTCAGCAGAAGGTCCAAGGCTACATCCCCTGAATCTCCACTCCAAAGGATCAGGTAGTAACGTGATGTGAAAGACTTCTACTTGAGACCTTGGAAAGCACCTGCCAGTCTGAGTGGATGATACTGATGGACCAATGGCCTGATTCAGTATAAGGCAGCTTTAGGTGCTCAGGTTGCTGACAGTCATCTAGGAAAAGCCCCAATCCCAAAAGGGTGCTGCAATTTCATTTCCAACAGAAGAAAAACAGCTGTCGGTACCGTTTAATAACAAAGGACCAAAATGTGTTACCATTTCTTCATTCAGTTTCTCAAGTTCTGCTTGTTCTCTTTCCAAGGCTTCTTGTCTCTCAAGCGACCTTCTTGCTTCCCTTCTCCTTCTTTCTTCTTCCCATTTGTCCTCCTCCTCTTGTTGTTCTTCAGGTTGCCTTTGAGTCCCTAAGGCTGTTAGCTCTGCTCCACCTGATACATTCAAAGCAATAATCACCCAATGTTGGGCTGCTAAAATTACAAAACTGACATCCACCCAGATATGCACACTGATGTAGAGTATCTTCTTATCCTCACGTATTATAGCAAGCCTAAAATACATGCGCGCTGTTACCAGAAACATAAAAAACCCACTCTTACATAGGCTAGTTCAAGCTAGAAGAGAGTGCCTCTTATTATCCTATCCCACTACTCTGCCACTCATATTTTTTCATGTAGCTGTTATTAACTCCATTTTTGCCCTCACAAAAATAGTTCACCACAAAATACTGGGAAAATGTGAGGAGAGACAAGAAAGGAAGGAGAAAGGGAAATTACTTCTGCCTTACCCACCCACCTCAACTTGTTCTAGCTTCCCTTTTCAAAGTTCTTAGACTCTGCATTTGAATACTAACATTGGAAATGCTGTTTCATTTTTCCTGACTTATTTGAAAAACCAGGTGTAAGTGCATGAGGATGGCATTTTTCAGGGTTGTTTTTTTGCAAAATATGCCACTGTTTAGAGCTCTTTCAATATTTGCTGTAAAATGATTTAACAGGCGACATCCATTTATCATGGACTATTACTTGATATTTGCGCAACATACCTTGATCAACAAATATGGAGTAAACAAGGCCTCTTAACCACGTTCCTGCCATCCAGTCACAATCTTGCCCTATTGGCTAAATTCATGCCATGGCTGGCAGCACCACTATGTCAAGTGCTCACACTGATCTGCCATACGGCCAATCAACCATCCAAAGCTGACATACATGTGTTCAGAATTCCCACAGCTTATTCAACTGAGTTTCACTGATATTCTGGATAATAAGGGGCAAACAAGTGCCTCAAAGCTTAAATGATATATTTAAATTAAGTTTTAAATCCCACTTTTAAGAGGCGATATAAAATCTGTCTTAATCATGCGAGAAAAGGACACCCTAGTGATGTGACAAATCAATTAAGGAACAGTCTCCTTTCTCCTTTTATGAATAGTAGCTGGTTTAAAGAACAACCTATAAACAGTTTTAGGCAAGATGTTCTGAAAGCTCCAACTCCTGCATTCTTTGATAAAACATGCTAGCTAAAAAGGACATTCACACTTGTCTGAGATGAAAACTCACTTGTGTCCTGCTGAGAAGTAACTGTTGGAAGTACTGAGACCGGGCCTTGGCTTCCGCTAACAATGCGCCCGGATGGATGTGACACATTGCTTTCGAGCTGTTCTGGAATGTCCTCTTGATCTAGAAGAAGAAAAAAATATGAACAATGCCCCCATTATTCTGCAATTATCAAAGCAGGGCAAAAAAATGGACACACAGTGTGGGAATGACTAGAGTTCAGAATACATTAAGTGAAAGCCATTAATTAAGTTTCTCTTCCTGGCCAATTCAACCATTACTCTGAGAATGCAAAAAGAAAAACTTCAAATAATGTGCGCTGCTGCTTTAACCAGAATCATGAGACATTCTGGCTTGAAAATTAGTTCTAACAAAGCATTCGTTAATCCAAGAGTTGGTACAGTTTCAACTGAATGTAGGCTTGCAAGACTTACTATCCGCAAATGAGTCTCAAAAGTTAATATAGAGTGTAAAGTGCTATATGATGCATGATTCAATTTCCAGAAACCCTCACATGACCTACTTACCTTACCAGCTCCTAAGCTTAAGCTGTTAGTCTCTTGCCTTGTGCTGTCCTGGCTCTCCAGAACTGCGATCTCACAGGATCAGCTAGGGAGATCTTCAAACTTTTCAAACCAGGGACTCACTAAAAATGGGAATTCTAAGCACATGACAGAGTCATGTGACAGAAAAAGGGGAGCCAGAATTATTACCTTACTGGTGTCAAGGTCAGGGCCCCAGGCAGCAGACCAAAAGTGTGAGGGACAGGAAGAAGCCCAAGCCAGCCTACTGTGGTCAGGAAGGTAAGGGCCAGAGCTACAGAGCTCTCCCTCATTCTGTTGTTTCACTTTACGTTGTGTTACTCTTCTCAGTGGGCACACCAACAGCGATGGGGCATGGCAACTCTTGCTCCAAAATGCAGCAGATAAGAAGGGCTTAAACCCACAGAGTCCCTCTGGCTGGGCTGCAAAATCACACAGAGGAACTATAAGATAATAGCAGTTTATTTTCTTCTTACACCTCTCCTTTGCTCCATAATATTGAGAATTTGTGTGTATGTGTGTGGATGGCATGTTGGTACATGCATGTGCATACATTTATTTCCTCTACTTCATTTTCTTCCTTGGCTTTGTTTGCATTTTCTGTTCCCCCCTTATTTGTCTCATTCTTCTATAATGAAAAACCACCTATTATTCCTTCAGTCCTTAGTTGTGACAACAATGGTTATGCTAGGAGCTGAGGTTTTTTGAGCACTCATAATGATCTTACCTTTTCCTTAGCCTGTGGCTCTTACAGAGCCCTCTGATAGCTTCACTAATTTAAGCAGAAGACACAGACTAATATGCTTTTCTGAACACATAGTTCACTGTCCCCTGCTAGATAGTATGAAATGCAAGTGGGAACCAGCAAGCAAACTGCAGGAGTGGTCATCCTATTCTCTCTCTCTCTCTCTCTGGTTCTCCCTCCCCCAAAATGTTTGTGCTTTTCTTGATATCTATCCCCCTAACCCCTGTTGTCACTCTTTCTTTCTGCATCTCCAGTGCCTCCTGAAGCATACGCATACTTATTCTGTCATCTCTTAATTTCCTATATCAAATATACACGAACATGCAAACTTCATTGTTGATTTGTTTCTTTCTATGCCCGTTTGATCTCACACACATAAACAGACCCACTATCCTTCATGTCTCTCTCTTCCCCATTCCTCCCCCTGCAGATGCACACACATCTACAGACACTGTTTTCAACTTCTTCCTTTTTCAGTCCCTCTGGTCTCTCTCTCACACACACACACTCATTGATTTAGGCCTAATAAAGGTTTATGCCTAATAAAGGTTTACTGTACTGTACACTCATTGATTTTTCTACCTTCCTTCCAGTCTCACACACACTCGCTCCTTACCTGTTCTTTTCCTCCACACCCTTGCCCTGACCCCATTCAGGGGCTCCCGCTGCTCCTGCCTCCGTAGATCAAAGCAGGAGGGGGCAGCAGTTGTTGTCCTTCCCTCTTAACAGCATAGGCTGAGGCTTCCTACCCTCACTCAATGGTGCACTGAGGCTCTCTCACACTCTCTCTTGGTGGCTCACCTGGACTGTTCCACGAAGGTGTACAGAGGCCCCAATAGGAGCCACATTTCCCTCCCTTTCTCTCAGCACCCCCTTACAGTGATGGGGAGCAGGCTGGCCTGCTGAAAGCTCCCAGACTCCCCTGCTGCAGATAGGATCTGCTGCTGCCATGTTCCATCGCCACCACAGTTGCTATTGGGCTCTAAGAGGGTAAGAGCACTATCTGTGCATGTGCAAACAACACTTTAATTAGTCGGGGGGATTTAAACCCCCCCCCCATTTATTTTTTAATAATGGTTGGAATTTCTCTGCAGACTCAGAGGGACCCCTGAGTTTTCAGAAAAAACGGCTGGGGTGGGGGTGGGGGAACGCATGCCCCCCATCTGTGGATTTTAAGTATCCACAGGCAGGGAGCCCACTTCAAAATTAGGTATATAGAGTACTGATTAATATCCAACACCATTTCTTAAAAGCACTGGGAGATTCCATTTGGTTAACTCTTGGGACAGAATAAGTGGTTAGTGAGGCAGAATACATGATGGGCACATCGGCTAATCTTCTCCCTTTTTCTTGATAAAGGATGACAACCACAGGTATAAGCTCAAGAGTAAGCTCAAGTTCAAGCGTAGCCTGTAGCACGATGTCTGTTACTCTCCTGCCTCACTTAAGCATACACAAAAGACCAGGGAACAGCTTTGTGACTCTTACGAATGCACCACAGTCCCTTTTACTACACTACGCAATGATACTACACTACGTATGATACTACACTACGCAATGGCCTTTCCTGCCACAGAGCCTAAAGGGTTTGTTTTCCCAAGGCTGAAGACAAAAGAAATTGGCATATTCTGCAGATACCAGATATACGTTGCTGACTTGCTCTGAATTTGTTCTTGATATCATTAAAACTCAGGTAAACAGATCTTATGGTTCTGCATTGCCTGGCTTTGAACAAATCAGGCTTGGTCCTCAGCATTAATGATGCACCCTGACCAGGAGGGTCCAGCCTAGCCCGATCTCACAAGAGCTCAGAAACTTAGAAGGGTTTGCCACCGCTGTTAATTTCATGGGATACAACTAAGAAGATCCAAGATCACGACACAGACTCAGGCAATGGCGTCTCTTGAACGACTCTTGCTTTGAAAACCGTAACGGGTCACCATAAGTCAGCTGAGAGTTGACGGCAAAAAAAAAAATCCTACTAACTAATAAATACTTTCAACACATACATTCATTGGCAGACTCCTGACTTCCAAGGTCTTCATACATGAGTTTCATGGGCTTTGCAGAGTCTCCCTGATTATGAAGACTAAAAAGAAAGACAAAACAATTTTTAAAAAGGGTAATAGTTCCAACCTTCAGGGTGCATAGTACTTTACAAAGGCAGACTGTAAGACATTGGGGGAAATGATTTAAGGAACAATGACAGGACTTCTGAGAAGCAGAGAGGCCAAATTCAAGGAAAACTGGTTATCCTGCGAGATGTGGTACAGCACTGCTAGTGTGCAGCTATAAATTTAACATAGTCCGTTCACTAAGGAAAGGTAAACATGGTCTCATCTCTCTCACTCTAACCTATCATATGGGTTTGCTGTGAGCATAAAATGGGCAGAAGAATCGTGTATACTGCCACAAGTCCTTCAAACATGGCTGAGATATAACTAGAAAAAATGGATTTGAAAAACAGTATAGCACAAAAAGAAATAACCAATTACTAGTGTGTGTTCATGCTAGTAGCAAGTTATGTGATTTCCAATAGTGTAGATAGTGAGGGGTCCCACCCAGCGAGATTCTTTGTCTGGGGGGACTTAGTGGAGGGAAGAAGGTGGAACTATGCCATTGCATGCACTAAAAGGTTGTTTTGCAGTAGGAAATGAAAACTGAAGGGACAACCTATGGCCACACCAAAAAAGTTTAGTTTTGGGGAGGAATTAGAAGAAAAATGAACTCAGAACTGTGGCAAGATGTACCCATTCCAAAATTAATTTTAGAACGTCTCCAGATTAAACAGGAAGGCAAGAGATGTGGAACATGAAACAAAAATGGTAGAAAGTCAATCCATTCCATAGATGTGCTACAAGATTAGTTCACAACCAAAGCTATTATGATTGGCTGGTGAAAGTTGAAATTCATGTTGCGCCTATGACAAAAAAGAGTCAGTGAGGATACCTTTTGCTATGGACATTCTACAAACCAAGCAAAATAGAAAAATGTATCTATTACGTTAACTTGGGTAAGTATTAAGCAAAAAAAATCTTTACAATTTTATGTGGCTGCAATTTTATATTCTGTGTGATAATTAATAAACTCTATTTCCCTAAAATCAGGGTGACTCTTAATTAGGATTAATTCACTGCCCATTAATATATTTGCCTTTTGGCCAAATTATGGAGGAGAAATATTGGTGGTGGTGTGGATGGCTAAAGGATTGGACATTAGTGGAGTCAGAACTTGATATTCCAGTTAAGTCTTTTAACCAAAGTAACTATTCTTAGTAACATCAGTTCTTACTGCTCCCTCAATAGGTAGTTGTGGCTACTGCCCACATGAGAGGGTTTACGCTGCTATTACTACCAAAGCATCAACCCTTGCAAACCTAGGTGTAATGCAGGTATGGGTGGTAACTCAGCAGGTTAGGAAGAAGTAGCATTACTGTGGTAATGAACAAATTGATGAACCTGGTCCAAACTCATGACCTCATAACATTTCACCTTGCATCCCTCTGGTTTTCCTATCCCTTTTTAAATTTACCACCTCCACAACTCACTTTTTCAAACCCAACATACAAAAGTTAAAACCCAACCCTATCCCTCCCCCCCTTTCCCCACCAGCAGCATCACAGAGGGGGCATCCAGGAAGACTAACCAACTGCCTGGGTGAAGAGGAAAGTCTCTTACAGGTGCCTAAATCCATACAGGGTAGGCAGCCAACAACTTCTGTGGAAAAATTATTCTAAAGTCTAGGGACAGTGACACAGAAAGCCTTACTGTGAACCCCCAACCCTCATATCTTGAGTGTAGTGTTGTGAGAATTCTAGGACAGAGGTACTATGATAGGAAACTATTGATATATTCCTAGACTTCTGAGGTACTTGCAGACAAAGTATGCTCTTGGAAGAACCCTTGATTACAACTATCGAAATAGATATTTATGAGAGACATCAGATCATTCTGCCTTCATTACATATAAAACAATATCTACCTCATCTTTTGTTCATGGAGCACAGGGGAAGAAGCTGCTGAGGTAATACAAACAGAGTCAGGGGAAGGATTGTCTGTTCTTATAATAGGAGAGAGAGGCTTGTCAGCACACTGATGGGATGCTTCAAGGTAGGACCCAGGTATATCTGCAAAACAGAAAGTGACCACTGATTCTGCTGTTCCAAAACCTGAAATTGGCAAAATATTTAAACCTACCGTATTATTTGACTGCTGTCCATTAATTCTCAGTACAATGGGAAAGGACTTAAATTTCAAATATTAATCAATGCGCTGAACAACTTGATAAAGTGATTTACATTTTTAAAAATGAATATCCTCAAAATTTAATGGTGCCAATTGACACCAATTGGTCTTCTGAATATACCACTGAAACTACCAAGATATGTAGGGGGGTCAGAAAAAAGGTCTGCTTCAAAGCGTCCCATTCTTTTTAAAAAAAGGAATCTACCATATTTGTTTCTATAATTGTTCAGATTATAGAGAGAGAAGGGAAGACAATGGTGAAAATATTTCATACTTTTGATTCGGTATGCATCTCGGATAAACAAGGGCTGATAGTCTCATTCCTAGTTCACAGATTAAAAGAAATAATTTCAATGCAACAGAAAGTACAAGAGATGTTTCCCCACGTATTATTATCCCCATTATTTCAACTTTATCTCCATAAGTAGTGGATCCAGAAAACAGTACACAAGCATTAAGACTACTCTTTCTGCAAAAAAACAATTGCCATCAAATCACAATTGACCTCTGGTGGGGTTTCTAAAGCAAGAGATGTTTGGAGTTGGTTTGCCATTGCCTGCCTCCATGTCCTTGGAGGTCTCCCATTCAAATACTAGCCAGTATCAGGGCTAAGAGTGTTTGACTGGCCTGAAGTCACTCTTCAAGCATCCATGGTGCAAGTTGAACCTGGGTTTCCCTGGTTCTGGTCCAACACCTTAACCACTATACCACGCTGGCTCTCTCTGTAAAATTGTCAGAGAGCTCTAAAAATATGAGGTTGGAAGTACTATCTTTGCTTTTGCACAGGATGCAAAATGGAAACAGTCTGAAGCAGAAGATGCTAATCTATTATCTGACGTGTTCTACATCAATTATTAACTACGGTTATCCACATAACAAGCAAAGTTGGAAAGTTTAAATTATTAGATCTGATCCTGTAATTCACAAGTACATTTTTTTTACCTTCAGAAAACAGCCTACTACGAATGTTTCTCTTTGTCTTGGAAACTGGAGTAGAAGAAAGTCGCCTAGAAGAAACAGCTTTCTTTTGTGGGGAGATCGGATGATTTTCTAATTGATAATCATTTCTTGGTGTCCAGTTATATTTTTTACTTTTTGGATAACTAAGGGCAAAGTCCTGGGCAGGCAGGTTATCCTGTGCAAGCCAATGTCTTCTCCCAGAAGAAACACTGAAGTTTTTTGATAAAGGTGAAGAGGACTGAATCTTTGCTGGGCCAACACAGCTCTGAATGACTCTGTGCTGGTAATTCCTGTAGGCTTCTTCTAAATATTCAGCTTCCCTCTCCAGTTCTTGGATCCTAGTCTTCGTATCAGCTACAAATTCTAAATCAGAATCTGGTGAAGTGGTGGGCTTCAGGGTATGACAAGGCTTCAGATTTGCAGCATTTCCCATTCCGATATCACCAGTTACAGGCACAGAGGTTAAGAAAGCACCTTCCATATAAATATCGCGAGGCACAGTTTTGTCACCAGTGAAGTCAATGACAGAACGATTGACCAAAGACAGTTTAGGATTCCGATACACTTCATTCTGTAGTGCTAGAAAGGGAAGAATAAACCACGAGACAGAGAAAATGTTAGAAGTCATGACCAATTCCAGTCATAAGACTGAAGCTTTAGTTTATTCTTCATTTAAGTTCGTATTCAAATATATTTTCATACAAATATATTTCCTACTTTTACAAACAGAATGCATAAAACCAGTGCAACCAAAGACAAAAAGTATCCAACTTAACAGAGTTTCCAGTTAGATCAGTGGTCAGCAACCCGTGGCTCTGGAATTGCATGCAGCTCTTTCAGCCTTATATTGCGGCTCTGCATGGCCTGGAGGTCGGAGGGTAGCATGGGCATGTCCCTCCAGGAAAGGTGAGTGGAGGGGCCAAAGTGGAGGCGGCTCCGTGAGGAACCGCCTCTCCAGCTCAGTAGATCTTCAGGGCTGTGGAAAATGGGTCCAAATGGCTCTTTGGGTGATAAAGGTTGCTGACCCCTGAGTTAGATAGATAAATTATTTACGTCAAAATCTACTGAAGGGCAATATAGAATGCTCTGTAGCCACATCTGGCTGAGTATGTTCTCATATCACAAAGACATAATCCAACTTCATTTTACAAAGGGTTTTTAATATGTAAAAGAGTTAAAATACAAACTTATATTTAAATATCTACATATGCCAACAAAATGCTTTTGCCTGCTGAACAGCGGGATATCGATCTCCATCATCTACCACCATTCCAGTCCCCTACAGTGCACATCAGTCTGCTTTGGGGAGCCCACAAACTTCAGGAGTAAATTCTGGAGGAAAGTACAAGGGATTGCAATGCAAAAAGATGCATGAGTGCAGTGTTTCCATTCACGCAGGGATATCTCAGGGAGCCAAATCACTTAAATAGATTTTGTCTGGCATTTTAAACAATAAAAAAGTTTTTTTCTGGCATTCTAACAACACAGAAAAATAAGACATTTAACAGCAAGCACAAAATCAAAAGACAAACAATTTTAGCATCTGCGCTTCTGTCCACTAAGATTATGAGGAAACAAAATGTTCCAATATATTTGGGGAAATAATTATATACTTCACTTGATACTGCCAGATATATGTTACTCCTTCTAATAAAGGGTCCAACCAAACACAACATTTTATTTCACCAAATGTCTAGAATTTAGTGTGCTACATTACAAACAGCTGTGAAAAAAGAGACCGAATAAAATAAAATTGAGAATGAGGGTAGGACATCTACATTCCAATCCTAAGAACACTTCCCCGGAACTAAGCCCCACAGAACAGACCTAACTAGGATTTTACTCCGTTTCTCAAAGGTACAGTAAGGCCAAGGCGCAAGCATTTACTATATCACTATAATTCTGTTCTGTGACTCTTGTGCACTCAGGTGAAAATACAAGAAAATGTGTTAGTTTGAGGACAGATCTTTTCCTATGCTGGCAAACTCTATGCTGGGGATCATTAGGAAAGGAATTGAGAATAAAACTGCAAAGATTGTCATGCCCTTATATAAAGCCGTGGTGCAACCGCACTTGGAGTACTGTGTTCAGTTCTGGTCGCCGCATCTCAAAAAGGATATTGAAGAGATAGAAAAAGTGCAGAGAAGGGCAACGAGGATGATTGAGGGACTGGAGCACCTTCCTTATGAGGAGAGGCTGTAGCGTTTGGGGCTCTTTAGTTTGGAGAGGTGACATCTGAGGGGGGATATGATTGAAGTCTATAAAATTATGCATGGGGTAGAAAATGTTGACAGAGAGAATTTTTTCTCTCTTTCTCACAATACTAGAACCAGGGGGCATACATTGAAAATGCTGGGGGGAAGAATTAGGACTAATAAAAGGAAACACTTCTTCACACAACGTGTGATTGGTGTTTGGAATATGCTGCCACAGGAGGTGGTGATGGCCACTAACCTGGATGCTTTAAAAGGGGCTTGGACAGATTTATGAAGAAGTCGATTCATGGTTACCAATCTTGATCCTCTTTGATCTGAGATTGCAAATGCCTTAACAGTCCAGGTGCTCGGGAGCAACAGCTGCAGAAGGCCATTCCTTTCACATCCTGCATGTGAGCTCCCAAAGGCACCTGGTGGGCCACTGTGAGTAGCAGAGAGCTGGACTAGATGGACTCTGGTCTGATCCAGCTGGCTTTTTCTTATGTTCCTTTTCCTATTTACCTGCCTTGACTTTTCTAATTCTCAGCATTCAGTTACTGAATACATGGCTCGAGATTTTCCTCCATAACCACCAACAATGCTTTAAATGAAGTTTTCATGATACCAAATATCAAGTTCCATGTTTTCAGAGGAAAGTTGACTTAAATGATATCACTCATTTAACCTACAGGTTTTTAACAGTGCATCAGAGGAAAGTTTTTAAAAAAGCCAAAGTTTTTGTTCTGCTAAAAGCATTCCAGAGTCGACAAAAAGAATTATTGGCAGATCAGAATGCTTTGACCCAACCCACTACCATGTATCTGCTATGGATCAAATATAAGCACTTCATTGCATTTGTGCATTAACAGACTGATGACCGCAGTTTCATGAAAATGGGGTAAATAATATTGTCCTATGTACAGTCTGCTTTAGATCAATGGTCATTAGATTACCTCCTTCTGCAATGGATCAAATTAATAGATTCAGTCCAGAGAAGAGAAAAAAAGATATTTGAACCTGTTTGTGTTTGCTTCAGTTGTAACTTCAGGTCTTCCACTTGTGTGTTTAACTTCTTGATGGTATTTTCACATTCTGACAACTGGGCTTTAAGTTGTAGACAATTATCAACCTAAAAAAAGATTTCAAAGAAAAAAAATGCCTTCTAAATAAGATCTTAAGTCCAGGAAAAAATACCTGCTCTATAAAAGTTCCACTTTTGTTAAGGTAGCAATAAAATATTGTTGAAATAACAATGATCTTGATTAAAAAATGTATGTGTAGCTGTCAAGCAGTGTCACACTGCGTCCTATAGGTAGCTATCCCATAGTCGCTGGTGGGCATCTATATGTTTGCAAGGTGATTTTGCCAATAACCTTTTAGGAATGGCAGAAGAAGATAAATCCTCAGGGGGAAAAGAAAAGGGAGATGTACCACTTCCTTAAGCAATCAGCAATGTCACAACCATAATCACTTGGATGATGCTAAACAGGGTCCCAATTCAGAAGGAAGGAGCGCAGAGGCTGCCTGTTGCTTTCATGGCTAACAGTCTATTTCCAAAGTCAGCTTATTTTTATAGTAGTTTTCACCCTTAAGAAAAACATGGTTGCTGGAATTTCTGTATACATCTATTTTGTTATTTCCCAGCTGGAAGAAAAAAATTTTTTTTTTACAAAAGGTTCTTTAACGAAGAGCACAAGTATAAAGTATAAACATCTGCAAAATAGCAGAATTTACCTCATTTCGTAACTGCTTTTCCAGGAATTGCTTATGAGTTTCAGATTCATCATGTTCGAGTTTTCTAGCTTGTTCTATTCTTTTTAGCTCCGCTTGAAGGACAGTATATTCGGAAGATGGCTGAGTCAGCTCTATAAAAGTAGAAAATGTGGGGGCACTTTTATTCATGAATTTGCAGTCCTACAATATTAGCTAAGTCTGGAATATTTTATTTAACAAATAAGCATTATAGAACAAAATGTTCATCTACACCCATTAGTGAAATATACCATTAGAATTCCAATAGTACATAGGGCAATTAAAAATTCTTTCTATGAAAAGAGAAAGAGTGAAACATCCTTTTCTGAACACTTCAAGGTCTAACTACATAATACATTATATGGAGCTGCCAGAAGGCTTTTTTCTCCACCAAGATCACTTAATTTGAGTTTGCCCTGTGGTGCAAACGGTTTTTAAACCTGTCCCCCAAGTCACTCTCAACAAGAAGAGTGCCTCCATGTTTCAAAACATGCATTACATGTGCACATTTTTGCTAATAAAGGTCCAAGAGAAATATTATGAAATGGAGCCGTACTGTCTCTGAGTTGAATGTTGTCACTGCGTGCCTCCTCCAACTGCTGTTGAAGTATCTTAATCTGCACCTGAAGCTCCATTTTCTCCTCTTTTAGCAGTGGATAATCTGAGACTTCTTTCAGTTTTTCAGTCAGCAACTGATTCTGCTTACTTAACAGCAAATCTTGAGCCTTGACTGAATCTAGTTGCCGCTGGGAATAAAAATATTAGAAACAAAGTTATTAGACTATTCATGAGAGAATACATTTATTCTCAAAACATTTTTTATTTCTCTGAACTTTCTGAATTATCTACATACACTCCTAAAACATGTACTTCAGTTTCTATTACCTCAAGCTCTTTTGCACGTGAAACAGCTTGTTTGAATTCTTCCTTTTTGGACTCAACAGACATTGCCTCGTCCTGTAAAAGCGTAGCTCTCTCTAAACGAAATCAACAAAACTTTATATCAGATACATTCTGAGCAGATACACAGAAGTCAAACTTTTCTTTCCCTGATCAGTCACCTTTATTTTTTTTCTCTTCTTCAGTAATCTTCTTGGTTCTGGCTATGTATTCTTCCTTCAGTTCCAGCTGATACCTACAAACAAAATCATTACACAGGACTAGATGATGATCTGCTTAAATATTTGACCAGTTGCCTTCATGTTATCAACGTACACAGATTTGCTAACTATTGAAACCGCTACATGGGCTCCTTTTTAAAAACACTCAAGACAGAGTTTTGTCGAAGGCTTTCACGGCTGGATTCAACTGGTTGTGGTGGGTTTTCCAGGCTGCGTGGCTGTGGTCTGGTGTATGAGGTGTATCACATAGGTGTATCACAGAGGGAAGTCTGTTACACACTGTGTCTAGACACAGTGTGTAACAGACTTATCTCTGATACACCTCTGAAAATGCCAGCCACAGATGCAGGCGAAACGTTAGGATCAAGATCTACCAGACCACGGCCACGAAGCCCGGAAAACCCACCACAACCAACTCAAGACAAAGTTTGCTAAATGTAAAAATTTACAATTTTATAAAAGCAAGGACTCAACATTAGAAAATGCTGTTTGTCATCTTCAGATAAAGATTTGTCTCTTTGACCATATTTTATCTACATTTAAAGCTTTGGGTGTCTACTGGGGAAATTAATTAAATACTAGCTCACTAAAAATACTACACACACCCTAAACAGGGTTCCAGAAGGGATGCTCAAACATCCACCAGCTGCATGCTTGTGGTAAGCAGGGAACTGATCCCTCAAAGGGCTATCTGCCTGCCAGCATTACTCCATGCTATGTGAGAAGAGAACAGAATTGTACCAGTTTGGCAGAAATGCCCCCCCTCCCTCCAACAGGCATTGCTGCAGAAGGGGAGGGAACTTGCCAACCACAGCACAGAAAAGGGACACATGGCTCAGCTCACAGCCAGGTGCAGCAGTTGAGCATGGTATATTGATCTGCAAAACCTGCTCGTGGTGAAGATCACCGCCCTCCCAGCTCCAGGTCATTGCTGCCAGATAACCAAGCATGGAAACAGACTAGGTTCTTGTCCTCTCTGCAACAACAGACCTCCAGAGGCCCTCACTCCACCCATTACATATCTCTCACTACCCTAGTAGTTAAAAATTCTCAATAAAATGTTCAGCTCTTGGTGTATTTGCTTTTGCAGACCGTTTCCCTGTTTCTGCAGTACATACGTGTTGTCTGAAAGAAAGTAATAAATACGTTACTGCAGGAGTTCACTCTTTAGCTTCTGATCATAAGTCTCCTCAATAGTCTTCACAGCTACCTCTCGACAACGTAGAGCATCTTCCATAGTTTTGTTTTTTGATTCTTGAAGCTTCTGAGCACTGGAGCAAAAGACAACACAAAGAAGGCCACTGTAACAGGATAAACCTGGGGGACAGAAATATCTGAAATGTGGTAGGGAATTATTTTATCATACTGGTCCTCCCCCCCCCTTTTTTAAGAGCAGCTCAGATCTAAAAATAAAAACAATCTCTAAAGTATATACCTCTAAGGAATGGTAGCGCCTGACAGCCAGGTACAAAACCTGCTACCTGCATTTTAGTGGTTTAATTCTAAGCTGCCAGGAGAAGCTTCTGGAGAAGCAGTACCGGTATATATATTTTGCCAATACAATAACATCACAGCTGCCAATTCCTATGCCTGCTACTCATTCTATACCCTTCTATCTTGGCTGTAAATGCTGGTAAATTTTATACTTCTTGATACCAGAATTGCTAATTCAGATGAGATGGCTAAAGACACTAACAGTGAGCAATGCAGCAGCTGCTGATGGCAAACCAGCCCATTTCTCCTACCAAAGGTACCACTTACTACTGTTCTATTTGGTGTGTGGTAAAGATGCTGCAGAGGACAGGTGGAGAAACAAAATGTTTGATAAGGTTGAATGCCAAGTCACAAAACCCTGAGAGATCTTTGCTCAATATTTTAATCCCAAATATTTTGTATTAGAAGTGGTACCATATTCTTCTGTTTCAGTGGTTTAGCTGCTCCCTCTACTGGGTGATCAGAGGATTTTCTCACTTGTTTCCACTCTCAACTGTAACTTTGAATGCCAAGCAGGATTAAAATTAGGAATTACCAAGGGCCAGTTTTGCTTTATAAACCTCACATTCTGGCATATATACAGCAATAATAAAAGCAAGATAATATACGCTGCCATCAATATTAAGATGGTCAAAAATTTATAATGGGAAGACAATGTGAACTGCTCACACTAGTTGTAGAAAATGCTTCAGCTGATACAACATTCAGTAAAATAAAAAGCTATTCAAACAAATCCAAACATTGCCAAAGGTGGGAGACTTTCCCAAACCTAGTAGTTCCATATTTAGCAACTCACAGGTCAAAAGCTTCCATTCTCTGCTTCAGTTCTGCCTCTCGACTTCTTATGGTTTCAATATCTTTCAGCAGACTTTGTCTTTGTACGTAAATCTCTCTGGCATCAATCTATTATAAAGACATTTTAATTATATCCCATGAAAAAATTAGGGGCCAAAAATCTCATATGACCTGGAGAAGCTGTAGCTGTTTCTACACTAGCTCTTTAGGACTAGTCTGTTGCTGCAACTATCCACTGGTGGACTGTTCACATGTCAAGCAGTTTGCAAATAGATTTAACTGACTGACTAGAATTTAGAACAATGTATTTACAGTCAACGACCAGTATAAAAGAAACTGACTTAAAAATGTAGGGAATGAAAATATATCCCTGCTTCTTCAACTGTAGCATCCTGGCACAATTCCTCACTCATTGAAATAAAGTAAGAGATGGTGACATTTTTCCCAAACATCAGTTGAACTTTAGGAACAAATTAGGGAACAAAATGAAATTGGATGTACAAGCAATGTAGAGGTAGTAAAATACAGATCATCATGAGATCACAACCCACATTTTTTCCCCCAAAGGCCTTGAACCCATCCTATCTTTACTGAATATCGACCATAAAAGTACCATACACTGCATGGTGAAGTGTGACTTTGATGTCCATTCTTCAACATGCAAACCCAGTTATGGGCTGAGATGTGAATAGACTAGGCTCTACTGAGCAAACTTATGTAATTTCCAAAATCTATCCAGGATAAGTTTTGGTGGTGGAAATTTATGGCAGCCCTGTGAGGTTTTTAAGGTAAGAAACATTCAGAGGTGGTTTGCCATCACCAGCCTCTGGGTAACAACCCTGGACTTCCTTAATGGTCACCCATCCAAGTACTAACCAGGGTCAACCCTGCTTTCTCCCAAGATCCAATTAGATCAGGCTAGCCAGGTCTGGGTAGCATGACTCTTAGAAGTGGACAACCAACCACCCCTGAATCAAAAGTTATCAGAACCTTGTTAACATTTCATTTAATTACAGCTTTTGTACATTACCTCTTGCTGCTTCTGAAGCCTTGAAATAGCATTCCTTTCACGTGAAGTCAGAGCTTCTGACTTAGCCTGGTGAGCTTTTTCAAATTCTCTGCGAAGTTCTGAGATTTCTTTCTGGGATTGTGCTCTTTCATCCATTTGAATTTTAGCTATTTCAACCTCTTTGAAATGATGCAACTGTTATATTTAAAATAATATTATAAATTTCAACTTTGTTAAGGAAACAAGCTTACATCACTTTACTAAACAACTAAGCAAACAAGCTATATGACAGTTCCACTGGGAGAAATTATGCACACAAGTAGATCCACATTTCAATAAACTACAAGAAAGCAACTCTGCCTAGAAGGTCACTGTAAGGAACTGTTCTCTTCCCAGTCTAATCACCATCTGCTTCCCTCCCCAAACCTCATCACCAGCCCACTAGTAGTCCAACTTTGTTGGCCCAAATATCAAAAACTTACAACATGTATCAAGGAGATGCTGGTGCAAATGAAAAGAAGAGGGCTGTATTTAGCCAAATGCACTGGAAAGTAACCCTGGGCTACATGCCGATAAGTCTCACAGACCAAGCAAAATTGTGTGGTCTGTTGCTGTTTCCCTGGTGTAGATGAAAAAGTACATTCATAAACCAGTAAGTTATTACTCCTATGGTTCATAATGGAAATAATACTTTACTTAACAGTTGTTCACCCTCTGCTTTTAATCACTCTTTGGTATTGTTGGGTGGGTGGGGGAGTAAATTCTATTGGAACAAACATATGCCTATAGAATATCAAGGTCATACAAGAATTCTGTAATGAAATTTGTCCATCTTTCCCTTGGATTCCTCTGACCTTCTGAGCCATTTCTGCTTGGAGCTGATCTTCTATTTCTTTTCTGTATTCAATGAGTTTTACTTCTAAAGACTCAAATGTGTTGCGATGAGGATACTTGTCTGCAAACTGTTCATCAATCAGTTGAAGTTTCTCAGCTAAAGAAAAACATAGCACAAGATCCCATTTAAGATGATTAAATTTAATGTTAAAATGGCAGAAAGGCAGTAGAAAGGCCACATTTTTTTTAAAGTCAGTATGGTGTGGACATATGGAAATAAGACAGAGAAGCAGGTATCTGGCAGTTTCATCCATGACTCCGACTTAGTTGGTTCCTCTGGAATTCCAACTTGAATCTGAGCAAGTGAGTCTATGGCCTGGTCCATACAAAGGAGCTTAGCATGTTCCTGGCTAGTGACATGATGGCTGGTAAGAGCCAATTGGTCATGCTGGCAGGGACTGATAGGATTTGTAGCCCATGAACATCTGGAGAGCCGCAGGTTGTAGACCCCTGGACTAATACTAAGGGAAATTTTTTTACCATATCTTGGCACAAGAAGAGTTTTTGAGATGAAGTCAGATTGTGGGTGGTCTCTGTTTGGAAAGCGCTCTCTCTAAGTTGAGTAAAAGGATAACTTCATGCGTGTTACACATTGGTATTTTGTGCTTCTTTATATATGAGGTATGGAGAGTGAGTGCTTCATTTGTCCTACATCTCTGTGGTTATGTGGGTGTAGCAGGGCTGCACAAGTTCCTTGCCCTGCAGTATATTTCTAAATGGTCACACAACCATCCTTTGTACTGCCAGTACAAAAAAACTGCAGTATTTCCCGGCATTACTGTTTTAACTCACAAACATTCACTGTGTTGAAGCCAAGTAACAGGAAAACAGGTCAAAATAACTACACTTACCAAGAGATTCTTTGTAACATGGCGTGGGACCTGTCTGAGTTCCTGTGTCACATGTCTCCTTGCAGAGATTATGCTCTATCAGCTCCATTAAAACCTGCACAAGAAAACCTTAGAGATGCCCTGTTAATCACATATTTATTCTACAACAAATCAGTTCTCCAAACTTAAGCAGGAGCAATACATTCTATTTTGCAACAGTATAAAACTGCTAATTACCAAAAGTTCAACAAATCTAAATAAAAAATGTGTCAGAATATGCAAATAAGTCATCAAAAGCTACATGTTTATTGCACCATCTCATCACATTCAATGCATTTCTTCAAAGAACAGTTTGATTCTGAGCAGCATAACATGCTACAGTGAAAATAGCCACAAATTCTATTGTCAAACATGCCTGTACAGTTTTTGGATTGATGCCTACAAAGTCAGAGCCTTTTAAAAAAAATCTTTAAATACATACCTTTTGCATTGTCCTTTTGAGAGGCTGAAATCTGTACAAGAAAAAAGAGTATCATTTTTTTTCAGCCAGCTTCAACAACAGACAAGATTTTCAAAAGGAAAATTATTTTACCAGTGTTTTATAAAGATCTGTCTTTGGATTGATCCTCATCAGATGCAGGAGATCTTGCATAGTAAGCAGCTTCATAAGAAGAAAAAGACAGACATCTCTTATGCACAGTCATAAATTTTACAGTTTGAAAATTCAGAGCAACACAAACAACTGGGACAATTAATGTGATGTTATATGTATCACTGGACCATGGATAGTGCTTTTCCATCGGAAACCTTTCAGCTGACTAGAACCCTCCCACCTACAATGATTGATCCATACTCTCCTACACTGGTCCACCACATCTTAATTCTACAAAATGTATCCCAGCACTGGATGTCTAAGTAAGCTAAACTTTTCCACATGTTAAAAGCTCACACATCCCTCTAACTGTAGTAGAATGACAAATATGTCAGATTGTGTGTCATCTGATTGTGGGTCACAAGCACATACATGGCTGTGAACATCAAGATCAGCAACAAACAGTTCTTCAAGTACATCAAAAGCAGGAAGCCAGCTAGAGAAGCGGTAGGCCTGTTAGATGACGAAGGAACAAAAGGTGTGCTAAAGAATGACAGGGAGATTGCAAAGAAGCTGAACAAATTCTTTGCATCTGTTTTCACCCAAAAGGAGGTGAGGAAAATTCCTGCACCTGAACCAAGCTTCTTCGGAGGCGAATGCGAGGAACTAGTGAAGATAGTGGTAGACAAGGAAGAAGTGTTGGCAGCCACTGATAAACTAAATGCTACCAAATCCCCTGGCCCAGACTGCATTCACCCAGAGTTCTTAAGGAGCTCAAGCATGAAATTGCTGATCTTCTTACTTTAATATGCAACTTATCCCTGAAATCAGCCTCCATCCCTGAAGACTGGAAGATGGCCAATGCCACACCAATCTTTAAGAAAAGATCTAGGGGGGACCCAGGAAATTACAGGCCAGTCAGTTTGACATCTGTTCCTGGGAAATTAGTCGAATCTATCATTAAAGATAAAATTATAAAACATGTAGAAAAGCAAGACCTGCTGAGGAAGAGTCAGCATGGCTTTTTAAGAGACAAGTTCTGTCTTACAAACTTACTAGAGTTCTTTGCAGGTGTAAACAGGCATGTGGATAAGGGGAATCAGTGGATATTGAATACCTGGATTTCCAAAAGGCTTTCGACAAAGTTCCTCACCAGGGACTATTGAGAGAACTCAGCAATCAAGGAGTAAGAGGGGAAGTTCTCCTAAGGATTCAAAACTGGTTGAGAAACAGAAAGCAAAGGGTGGGTGTGAATGGGAAGTTCTCACAATGGAGAGATGTAAGGAGTGGTGTCCCCCAAGGATCCGTTTTGGGACCAGTGCTCTTTAACCTACTCATAAATGACCTAGAAGTAAGGGTGAGTAGCATGGTGGCCAAGTTTGTGGATGATACCAAATTATGTAGGGTGGTGAGAACTGCAAAGGATTGCGAAGAACTCCAAGCGGACCTTGATAAATTAGGTGAGTGGGCTAAGAAATGGCAAATGCAGTTCAATGTAGCAAAATGTAAAGTGATGCACATAGAGGCAAAAAATCCAAACTTCACATACACTCTACAGGGGTCAGTACTATCAGTCACAGACCAGGAAAGGGATTTGGGTGTCTTAGTTGATAGTTCTTTGGGAATGTCAACTCAATGCATGGCAGCTGTGAAAAAGGCAAACTCTATGCTGGGGATAATTAGTAAAGGAGTTGATAATAAAACAGCAAAGATTGTCATGCCCTTATATAAAGCAGTGGTGCAACCACACTTGGAGTACTGTGTTCAGTTCTGGTCGCCACATCTCAAAAAGGATATTGAAGAGATAGAAAAAGTTCAGAGAAGGGCAATGAGGATGATTGAGGGATTGGAGCACCTTCCTTATGAGGAGAGGCTGCAGTGTTTGGGACTCTTTAGTTTGGAGATGAGACGTCTGAGGGGGGATATGATTGAAGTCTATAAAATTATGCATGGGGTAGAAAAAGTCGACAGAGAGCATTTTTCCTCTCTTTCTAACAATACTAGAACCAGGGGGAATACATTGAAAATGCTGGGCGGGAGAATTAGGACTAATCAAGGGAAACATTTCTTCACGCAATGCGTGATTGGAATATGCTGCCACAGGAGATGGTGATGGCCACTAACCTGGATAGCTTTAAATGGGGCTTGGACAGATTTATGGAGGAGAAGTCGATTTATGGCTACCAATCTTGATCCTCCTTGATCTGAGATTGCAAATGCCTCAACAGACCAGGTGCTTGGGAGCAGCAACAGCAGAAGGCCATTGCTTTCACATCCTGCATGTGAGCTCCCAAAGGCATCTGGTGGGCCACTGCGAGTAGCAGAGAGCTGGACTAGATGGACTCTGGTCTGATCCAGCAGGCTCTTTCTTATGTTCTTACTCTTATAGAAACTTATGGTGCTTCATATCCCTACTCCAGTGAAGTCACAACTAATAAAAATGTCATGCTTGATGAGATAGCCTCATATTGTAAAGCAGAACACTAAAGCCAAAGGGGCAGGCTTTAATAGTTTCCCATATCTCCATTACAAGCCTCCATATATGGCAAACACATGGGTGGATGTTCAACAGCTAGTAAGGCTGACTCTTAAATAATGTTTGCTGAGTGTCCCCTTTCACTACAAGCAAAAATTCACTTCTCAGGGGACTAGCTGGTAATCTTGCATCTACCTCTGCTGTGGTGGGCAATTCTATGCTTAATAATAATTTGGTGGGCTTATCATATCCTCAGCAGCAGGTAATGTAAAATCGAGCCTATGCAGACCTGCGCTTGCCTGTAATGTCATGACTCTATACAGACTGCTTAAGGATTTGCTGCTGACAAAATTGAATCTCCTGTTGCCAGATGGTTAACAGCCTTCTCAAGTCAACACATGGTCTTTTTACTATTGTATTATCATTATACAGACAATTTAAGCACCAAAACATAATCTCATAGATCCTTCAGAAGAGGTATGCACTTACCTTATCCTTTTCTAATCCACTTTCTGGATAGAAGACAGATAGTGAATATTCATATCCACATCTGTGCAGGTGATCTGCCACCAGGCTGTTAGAGGCACTAATTAACAATGAACTGCAGTCATTAGAAACGGTTTGTAGCTGAATTTTTCCACTCAAAACAGGATTCATTAGCTCATGTATGAGCTGGTTTCGAAGTTGTGTCTGCAACAGATGAAAAAGAGCAAACTCTGAAGATACATTTAACATTAAAAGTAAAACTGTGCTGTGCTACAAATGGCCCAGAAATACATGAAAAGGAAGGCTGGGCTTCCTTTTCATGTTCATGTTCATTTCTAGATCGGTAATGAAAAAGGATCTGAAATCAGAACATAATCTGCTTCATTTTAATCTGCCATCCGAATTGTAATCAGTCTTTCAATTTGAGTTCTATTGAATATTTAAAAGGACTACATTTTCAAAGTTAATGGAGATTATATCAGCTTCCAACTTATAATTAACGAATTGCTTACACATCATTGGTTTACCTTACATGGATTCATGGATAAGAATTACATCATATGTGTTCTTACTTTGGCTATTTGCATTTTCAGATTTTCTGAAATAGGGACTAAAGGCATTCTGCTTACATGGATTCATGGATAAGAATTACATCATATGTGTTCATATGTGTTCTTACTTTGGCTATTTGCATTTTCAGATTTTCTGAAATAGGGACTAAAGGCATTCTGCTGCATTTCAGCATTTTTTAAAACAGAAAATACACTCAGGATTATTAAGATTGTTCTTTGTAAACAATTCCTTACAGCAGTAAAAAGTAAGCTCCCATTCATTTTACAGATGATCCGCTTCACCAGCTCCTATCTAACTTAAATAAAATACCTTCAGTGTGTCCAAAACACCTCGGTTTTTGAACGTCTGATACAGTCTTTTCCGGAGTTCATCTTGTGACAGAACCTTAAATTCAGGTGAAGACATCAGGATCTAAATACACACACAAGATATATATAGTGACATACTCAAACATAAAAGTTATTCTTACAGCACAGACTGCATATCCAAATCTTAATTTTCTGAACTTAAGAATTTAAACAAAATCTGAAGTGGGGTTTGGGGAGGAGAATGATATTAAGCATGCCGAAAACAACAAAGATCCGTTGTCAGGTAAAAGTGAATATTCATTATTCACCAACATATATCCCACGACATCAGGGATTTAAAGAAGCAGAAATACATAGAAGGATTTGGGAGAGGGAGGACACAGGTCTAAAACTTAGAAGTTACAAAACTATTACTGCGCTGAGGATTTGTCACTGTTGTTGTTTTCATTTTTTCATTGACACAAAGAACGTGGAGGCCATGAGTAATACACAACATATCCCAAGGGATAGGATCCTAAAAGTGAACTGACAAGCAGATATCATAATGGGATAGGAAGTAGGATCGAAAAACAAAAACTTGCATTGCATCTGTACGGATTGAGTAAATTCACGGTAATCTAGTAAGGAGGTAATTTTGAAACCACGAATGATCTAACATTTCATGAACGCTTTAAAAATAAAACCTGACAATTCTGAAGATCTCAAAGGTCTGCATTGAACAGCAATCCGGCACAGACCCAGTCTAGAACACGGCCTTTTTTGGAGGGGGGGAGGGCAGTAAACAAAAGTGTGCTCCTACTCAGGTCATGGGACAGCCCTCAGAAAAGACCCACCACCAGTGAGCACAGCCACAAAAAAGCCCAGAAATACCCGAAGCGGCAAAGGCAAGGCAATGGTGTTATTCGTATCTCCCAGAGCTCTTGATCTCGGTGGCTGAGGAGGGAGCCGTTACAACCGTCTACCGCTCATATTGCAAGAGCGCTCAGAGCTCCCAAGCACTGCCTCAACGCGCGACTGTTTCGGGACCCCCAGGCGCAGGTCTGACCGCTTTGGAGGCTCTGCTTTGGCACAACAGGAGGAGGCTCCGAAACGCACACAGAAGAAACCACGTCCACTCTCACCACCGTGCCGCGAAGTCACAACACTGAGGCACGAACCCGTACTCGAACCCGCAACAATTGGACTCCGAGCCCCGCCCAGTAACACACCGACGCCTGCGCTGCCCTGTTACCACAGTTACCATCCGCCCGGCGACTCGCTCTCGCGAGAACTCTCGATTTCCAACCTCTTTCGCAGGCCTCTTTTCGGCTCCCGCGTCGGTTTGTTTGGGTGCTTCGCCGGGCGTCGTGACGACATCAAAGCGCGCCTAATGTTTTAGGTGGCGGACGAAGGAGAAAAACGAGAGTGAGTAGCGGGGTCTTTCTGGGTTGTTTGGGCTTGAGATAAGCACTTCTTCCCCGATTCAGTTCGAAGGAAGGATTGATTTCGTTCCCTCTTAACAGCAGAGGATACAACAGCTAATGGAGAAGAAGTGAAGCGCTTTCCATCGCTGTTTTTTCTCCTCGTCGTCCCCAGCCATAGGGTAATCTAGATGGATCAACCCTAGAAAAGTTATAGAAAGGGTACAGTCTCTTGAAGCAATGGAAAAACTTTAGACAGTTACAACGTGGTGGAACAGAAGGAATGAAAGTCATGGCAGATACGGGAGTAGATAGATAAGGTGGGGCGAAGTTATGGAGGGCAATAAAGACCCAACTCTTTTTGTATCAGCGTCCAAGGGCATTAGATTTCTGTCAAATTATGGTAACTGGAGTGAAAAAGCAGAGCTCTTCAAACTACTTCTAGCTTTGAAACTCTTTGTCTTTCAAGAGGATACTATTTTGTAAAATGATCTGTAGCAGATCTGAGACAGAAATAGTTTATTTCTAATAATAGCCAAGTGATACCTTTTTATTTGGACAAATTAACCTGGTGGGTTGAAGGAGGCAGTGGTCCGCCCACTCTTAAAAAGACCGTCATTAGATCCTAGTGATCCGGCCAATTACCGCCCAGTTTCGAATCTTTCGTTTCTGGGGAAGGTAATTGAGAGAGTGGTGTTGGAGCAGCTTCAAGGTTTTCTGGAGGACACATCGGCCTTCGATCCCTTCCAGTCCGGCTTCCGTGCTGGGCATGGGACGGAGACTGTTCTCGTCGCCTTCACAGACACGCTCCATACGCAGCTTGACCGAGGCGGATCGGTGCTGCTGGTATTATTGGATCTTACCGCAGCGTTTGATGTGGTCGATCACGATCTTTTGACCCACCGCCTGGCCGCTTCCGGGGTGCGGGGCACTGTCCTTCAATGGATTGCCTCGTTTCTCCGGGACCGGAGTCAGCAAGTGTGGTGTGGGGACAAGGCCTCCCGAGGGTGCCCGCTTTATTGCAGTGTACCTCAGGGAGCGCTGCTGTCCCCGCTGTTATTCAACATCTATATACGACCCCTTGCTCAGCTGGTACGGAGCTTTGGGCTGGTCTGTCACCAGTATGCTGATGACACCCAGCTCATTCTGTCGATGGAGGGGGGAGCCGTCACCGCCCCTGCAGCTCTGCAGCACTGTTTGGAGGCGGTTGCTGGTTGGTTGAAGCAGAGCAGGCTAAAGCTGAATCCAACAAAGACGGAGATCCTTTGGCTAGGCCGAGGGGGGGGGGGCAGGGGACTTTCAGCCGCCGGTGTGGGAGGGGGTCTCATTGGCACCGACCCCCTCAGTTCGCAGCCTGGGGGTCCACCTGGATTCGTCTCTTTCAATGGAGACCCACGTGGCCCATACAACCCGGGTTGCGTTTTTCCATCTTCGCCAGGCCCGGCGACTGGCCCCCTTCCTCTCCCAAGCGGACCTGGCCACAGTGGTCCATGCAACGGTCACCTCCAGATTAGAGTATTGCAACTCGCTCTACGTGGGCCTCCCCTTGCGGCTGATCCGGAAATTAAAATTGGTCCAGCATGCGGCGGCACGTCTGCTCACGGGCGGTGCCTTTAGAGATCACATCATGCCCGTGTTGCGTCGCCTGCACTGGCTCCCAGTTGAATTCCGGATCGTCTTCAAGGTATTGGTTTTAACCTTTAAGGCCTTGCGCGGCTTGGGACCCTCGTACCTACGAGACCGTCTGGCCCCATATGTCCCACGCCGGTCTCTGCGTTCTGCGGAGGCCAATCTGCTGGTGATCCCCGCCCCCTCTATGATGCGGCTGGCCTCCACCAGGGCCAGGGCATTTACGGCCCTGGCCCCTGCCTGGTGGAATGCTCTTCCTCCAGCTGTCCGGGCCCTGCGGGACCTCAGTGAGTTCCGCAGGGCCTGTAAGACTGAGCTTTTCCACCGGGCCTTTGGGGAGACCAGCCGCTGATGTGGGTGCCCGAAACAAACATGCTGAGAAACACTCTAGACCCACTGTCCCTCTCTTAAGAGGAGGTTTTAATAGCCGGATGCCATCTATTTTAAAACTTAAATAAGGTTTGATATTGAATGCTGCATTTTAAGTCTTAATTTATTTTTATCTTGTTTTATTGTCTGTTGTTAATGTTGGACACCGCCCTGAGCCCTCCGGGGGAGGGCGGTATAAAAATGCAACAATAAATAAATAAATAAACATATCACAAAATAATGAGCATAAGTTTTCAGTTTGTCTCAGACACTCCAAGCTTGAGGTTAAGTGCAAATTGGCAGATTCCAGAAGATGTTGTTTCTAATAGGGATGTACTAAAATGAATGACATGAATGCCCACTGAGAACAGAGAAAGTTGCCTGAAGGTCATTGGATATAATGCGTTCCAAGAATGCCAGTTGACTTCCATTGGCACAATGGAATACATTGCAGCACACAAAAGTTGCACAGAAACTGCAATGATGGTCGCAGTCATTGCATAAACTAATCTGAGAATGGAATGACTCAGTGGAATAATGGTTCCCTGTGATCAGATAGCTGTAAGACTGGATTGACCATACCAGAGTGGAAGCACAGTCTCTGAGAACAGATACACTGTTGTGGGACTGGAATGATAGCCCTTACTGTGGAATGACAGTCCTTTAAATCAGATTAAAATGCTCTGGAATTGGAATAGTTTCTGGAGTAGAATGATGGCCTCTGGGATCACACACTGTTCTGGAACTGAAATGACAGCCATCAGAGTGGGTTGATGGTCTCTGGGACTGTAATGCCACTCCCAAGGACTATAATTCCATTCTGAACTTAAGAATTTAAACAATAAGCATCCTTGAAAATACTAGTTTCACCTCCTGCAGGTCAACACAACAGCAGGCTCTGGTTTTACTGTTTCCATGAAACTGCATCATACTGCAATTCAAAGGGAGGGGAGAGCCTAATTGGAAGCGGTGTGACCCCTGTGGTGGCGCCACTGCTGCCACCACCACGCAAAGTGTCATGGAGCTGACACATAGGCATCTGCCTCAGTGGCAGGACGTTGCACAGCTCTGAAATGCCCAAACTTGGAAGTTTGTTCCCACACCATTGTTTCTGCACTTTTGGGCCTGTGTCAGTATTGACAGGGGCTTTCCTGGGGGCTGACCTGAGTTTTGTTGGCAGCTTGTGAAGTCTTAGCTTGGGCCCCTTCCGCACACGCAAAATAATGCGTTTTCAAACCACTTTCACAACTGTTTGCAAATGGATTTTGCTATTCCGCACAGCTTCAAAGAGCACTGAAAGCAGTTTGAAAGTGCATTATTCTGCATGTGCGGAATGAGCCTTGGAATTGTTCCCTTTTTGCAGTGCAGGCTTGCATCACCAAAAATTGTGGCATAAGTTACAACAATGGACTTCCCTGGGAAAGAACAGAATTTTCTTCTTTTCTCCAGTGCCTGCGCCACTGATTGCCTCTTTGGAGGCAGCGGGATTGGGCTAATAGTTAACTGAAGCAGGAAAGACCAATCCACAAACAAAGAAAGCCCTGTCTTCTCATTTCATGAAGAGGGCAGCATCTTCTTTGTAAAGGAATGCATTTTGGATTTAAGTATTGCATATGTCTACAGTATATACAGGAATTCTCTAATGCTGTTGATTCTCTTAACATTAAAAAGTTTTCATACTACACGTTTTGAGTGAATAAACCCTATCCTAAAAGACAGTTAACTTATTCCCACACAGAAAAAGAGAAAAAACTTCTAAAAAAACCCAGTCTGAGGGAACTAGATATCTGTGAGATGGGTGGGATATAAAACACAAGCCCTGCAGGGATGGTCGGGATATAAGATTGAAAATAAAGATAGAGATGGCCTCTTCCAACTGTGTGATTCTCAGTCTATTCTTTTTCAGAAAGGCAATATCATGTCTGGAAGCTTCTACTTCGTAATTGTGGGCCATCATGATAACCCAGTGTTTGAAATGGAATTTTTACCAGCTGGTAAACTGGAATCTAAGGTATGAAATTTGTACAATGTTTTATGAAAACTTTTCCCAGCTCCACGAACCCAGGGATTATTACATTATCTCTGGAAAGAGTTAGCAATTAAAATAATCTGATTGCAAAATATTCCCAAAATATTGTGCTGCGTTTCATGAATTCACAATACATTCCTCCTATCTGAATTACAGTACCATGTTTTCCTCTAGACTGCAGTAGAACTGCAAGAAATGAATATGGGGGCTTTTCTTCCAATGTATGTATTTTACTATCTTCAGAGACTGGTTCATCTAGAATAGCTGTAAAGATTGTGTCCCTGGTTCAGCCTGTAGTAATTCACTAGTTAATCATTCATGGATGTTGTTTTAGGTTACTACTGAGCATTTAATAATATATCAAAGTTTTATGTTTTACTTCAATGTTCTCTGTGTTTAAAGCTGATTTTCACCATTTGATGCTTTACAGGATGACCATCGCCATCTCAATCAATTCATAGCTCATGCAGCTCTTGATCTAGTAGATGAGAATATGTGGCTGTCTAATAATATGTATTTGAAGACTGTGGACAAATTTAACGAATGGTTTGTTTCTGCATTTGTCACTGCAGGACATATCCTTTTTCAGAGACTATTTTAGACATTGTTAATTTGCCTTTTTTATAGAAGGGAAGAATAGGGGGTATTCTTTAGCAGACCTGAATGCGCTAATTTGGAGGTGGTGGTAGGATAGTCAGTGGGTAAACACCATACTAAGGGAACCATAATGCCACACTCTGGAAAAAGGATTAAAAGCTCTGTTTGTTTTGCTTACGATGGTCTTTAATCACTACTTTAAAATCCAGGGGTGCACAAATCAAACAGTTGTCCGTTAAGCTTTCTGTGATGGTATCTGGTGCCATTATAGTCTATAACTGTTGTGGGGAGTAAGTCCAGAACATTGCCTGTCACTTGTTCTCAGGGAAGAGGAGTCCCCCCCCCCATAGATAAATTGAACAGGGAGGGGTCAGAATGCTACCTCTCAGCCCAGACAAAGCTCACAATAAGTATTCTGATCCCTCCCCATAGGCGAGGGGAAACTTGCTGCTGCATCCTAAGAATCAGTGAGAAGTGGAGAAGGGGGTCAAAACTCTTTCTTACGGCTACTTCCTTTCATTAGCCTCATGGGAAATGGGCCAGGGCCATATGTCCTATAAACCACATGTAACTTCAAACTTGTTACTATTATTATTGTTTATTCATTTATTCAATTTGCTAAACTGCCCACCCCCGAAGGGCTCTGCAATGGGCTGCCCATTTAGGATGGGTGGATAGGAACATAAATAACTCATGTCAGGTCAAGGAAAGGGTGGGTGGGTGGGTGGGGACAGAAGAATCATTCAGTTTACCTGTTTTCCCCTAAGATCATGGATATGTAGAACAAGGCCTACAGGAATCCTCCAAGCTCACTATATTTTTTTAATGGAACTGTTCGTAGTATAGTAAAACCTTTTATAACTGACACTCATGAGGAATTGGGCTGCTGGCTAATATACTGGTTGCCAGGTTTTTTTTGCTGGGCAGCTGACATGCACTGCAACTCACTTTTGCATACATTGTTTTAACACCTATATCATGTTGTTTCTTAAATACTTGCAGTAGTATATAGTATTTCAAAGTTAATTTTTAAAAAATTAAACCATAGGTTAAATCAATAAGGCAGCAAGAACCTTTCCAAAAAAAGCAAAGTAAAACTCTTCGAAGGCTGTTTTTTGAAGCTTTTTTGAAGTTCCATTTGTGTGTATGAGAGAGAGGATTACTCTGAGTGCATTTCAAGGAACTCAGTGTTTGTTGCAGTATGGTCTAACTGCCAGTTACATAACTTTCCTAAACTGCTCATTCACAATTGTGGTTATTTTTTTTTCTTTCCCTGTACCTTGGTGAGAAGAGAAATGTTGAACTGGTGACATATTTTTGTACCAGGCTGGGGACCATGATGAGTTTAACTTTCCTATGGCACAGAATAATGTTGTACTTCACTAGCTTTATTAATTCTTAATTTATTCTACATATGAGATTTATAATACTTCATGATGTCAGGCAAGAAGATGGAATCAAAAACTTCTTTAGTGATGTCTACGACTTGTATATAAAGGTGAGACTTTTTGAATTACTTAAGCATTTATATTACATTCACTAATGTATGAAAGAGAAATTCATTACTTGACAGGCCACTTCTAAGCTATCCTGTATCAGAGAATAGGCTCCATGCTACCCACCTTCACCACTGGGGTCCACAAATATTCCCATCAGTGGCAATCAGGATTCTGTTTCTGGTAACTGATAAAGGACGTCCCCAGTTTACTCCACTACAAGCTGGAGGAGAAGAGGTACCACAAATGTACATTCCACTTACTGTTACTGTTCTGTGAATTAGTGGGCCACATCTGCTTTGCTTATATGGAATAGAAAGCAAGAATGCCTTACTTGCCTAGCAAAAACAATTGTTGGTTATCAAGCCCAGAATATGTAGTCCTCTGCCTGTTCCAAAAATTAGTCCAGGGTGCACTAATAGCATTCTAACAAAAGTATAGATCATTCCTTTGTTTTCTTAATTTATACCATGCCTTTCTTTTTAATGGAAACCCAAAGCAGCTTATATCACTCTCCTCTCCATTTTATTCTTACAACAAGCCTGCAAGGTAGTTTGGGTTAAGAATGTGTGACTGCCCCAGGATTTCTCAGCAGACTTCCATGTCAGACAGGGGATTTAGAACCGGGTCCCCAGATCCTAGTCCAACATTCATTTTAGACAGTCTAAAAAGCATTGTGAGAATTTTATGCATCTAAGCAGCTGTCACATCACTACATTGATTGGGGTGCTGTGTGGTTTCTGGGCTGTATGGCCGTGTTCTAGCAGCATTCTCTCCTGACGTTTTCCCCGCATCTGTGGCTGGCATCTTCAGAGGATCCTCAGAGGAATGCTGCTAGAACACGGCCATACAGCCCGGAAACCACACAGCACCCCAGTGATTCCGGCCGTGAAAGCCTTCGACAATACTAAATTGATTATTTTTTTTAAAATGGTACTTGGTCCTAGGATTTTTATGGTGCAATTCTATGCAAAGTTATTCTGGTAAGCCCATTCAAATCAGTACATTGATTACTTTTCTTTCCTCAGTTTGCAATGAATCCATTTTACGAACCCAATTCTCCCATTCGATCAACTGCATTTGACAGAAAAGTTCAGTTTCTTGGGAAGAAACATCTCTTAAGTTGAACAGTGACTGATTCAAATAGCTCACTTGACTTTTTCCTGAACCTGCTACTCTCAAGAAGTTTAAAAACATTGAACATTTGGGAAAACCAGAACACAACTTCAAGAGTTCAGACATTGCTAATTAATTGTAATTGGTTCAAATATGTAATATTGTACTTCTGTCAAAACATGAATATAATGTTGCTAGCTAGCTTCCTCTTTCACCACTTTATCTGAAGTCAGAGCATATAAATTTTTGTGGTTATTGGTAAGCGTCAGTATGAAGAAATCCACTACCTGTCTATCCCTAAAAGCTTCAGTTGAAATTTGACAAGATGAACCAGGTTTAGAACCTTGCATGGAAAGAAAAACAGGGAGGAAAGGGAGAAAAATATACCTATTGACTTGGAAACAAGTCTCTTATTAATTAAAATCAGTTGTTTCTAAAGAAATTCTTAGAATACCACATTGACCAGAAAGTCATTGCCATAATTTCCACAAGGGCGAATGGCCGTTAACGGAAAGCATAAGGCATCACACGCACCTTGTATATGAAAATATCTAAACTTTTATGTAGTAAGATGCTGCAACTCAGGTGTTCTTTAAACTCAAGTTGCTCATTTAAGCTTAAGGTCAATTTTCTCTAACTGCCATGTCTAAAATAATACAGTGAGTCCAATACAACTAAGTTAAATATTTGTAAACTCCACTGATTTCTAGTACAGTTGAGTCTGAGGGTGCTATTCTAAATAGTTACTTCTCTGAGGTATCAAAAAATAGCCATAGGTTTGGATCCATCAGAACTTCCATGGATGGAGGAATTTCTACCTGCAGATCTGTCATATTCCTGCCAGCCACAGCCCAAAATGTCTCCAATGGGCAGGTGGGTAGTTACACTCTGCAGGTGAAAATCCTTCCATTTGTGAAAATATTAATGTGGAAGCAAACCTGTACCTGCAGACTAAAGAAAGGCCAAAATAGTTTAGATTTGACTAAAACAAACTTGTTCATATTGTATGTAGAACTTAAGCACGTGCTTCAGTTCACTGGTATTTCATTCTCTTTAAGTTGTAGTATTTCATTGTATGAATTTATTGTTCAGAATGACAAAACATAAATTTGTTATAAAGAGGTTGCATTAACATTCCCAAATAAAAGTATTATAACATGATTTCTGTGTGCTAAGGTTTCTTTCAGTTTACTTTCTATACAAGGCTTAATCAAACAGGTGGGCATAATTTGTGTACTTAAGGTTACCATGTACAGAATAGTTTGTTGGATCGATGTCTGGCCAGCCAGTAAAAGAACCTAGTTGTCTCATATGTTGTACATCTGCTTTTCTAGAAGACATTGATTTTTCACTTAGTGAGGATGGCTCAGACCCCTCCTCCCAAAAAGAGCACATAGTATTTCCCATTCGGTTCTCATATATTTGGGAAATATATGCATATATCTGATCCTCTTATGGAACAGGAATGGCCCTTGTACCCAACACCAAAAGCTGGTCTTGATCATGGCAAGTGAGGATCAGCCGTGAATTTCTAAGGACTGCTGTGCTATACTATACTAAACTATCCAGGAAGCTTAACATACTTTTTTGGTTTATTGGACAGTGTCTTTGAACAGTTTTCCTTGAGTTAAAACGCTGATATTGTAGATGCCTGTTACATTTGTAAAAAACATGACTTGAACCTCTGAGAGATCCTGTAAAATAGTCCTTTTCAAAATGGACATTTATGCAAGAAGAAACCATCTCATGGCACACACATTAATTTCCAAGAACTCCTTTTGAGGAACATACACTCATAAATGGAATTTGTATCAGACATGAGCTTCACAGGACACACTTTTTTTGATGGCTGTCTAATTATTAATTAATACCAACAACTGTAATGATGCCTGGTAATGGAAATGTATTTTCCCAACCAGCAAGATCTGTCCTCCCCTATATTTTTTCACTATTTTAGTACTTAGGAGAGAACCAAAATGGTAAAGTGGTAAAAGTGTTCAATTAGCATCTGCTAAATTAATGTTCAAATTCCCACACTGCCATGAGAACTTGCTAGGTGACCTTGCGCCAACCAAACTTCCTCAATTCTTGCAATTATTTGAATGGGAGACCTCCAAGGAATTCCAGGGACATTGAGGCAGGCAATAGTAAACCATCTCTTATCTTGAAAACCCAATGGGGTTGCTATGGGAAAAAAGCAATTAAGAAAAAGAATTAATTAATCCCTTCCCATGATTTAACCAATCTGCCATTTTAGTAGATTAACCAGACTTAAAAAAAAATAGTTCCTTGTTGACAGCATACAACATTTAGCAGAGATATTTCCCAGAAATTTGCCTCAGTATATCCTAGGTGAAAAAGAGAATTCTTGCCAGGAGAGAATAACTGTATACAGGAGGAATATCCCTTCTATTAGACCAACTGCTACAAAGAGTAAAAGAGTACAAAGAACAGCTCCCTGACTATATGTAGAAGAATCTTGAAAATTTGAAAGTGTTTATACCTTTAATTTTACAAAACTGATGGAAAGAAATAACCTCCCATAGCCACTAGAAAAGTCTCTTATATGGATGTAGTAAATGCCGTTACTTCCCTAGAAGAGGACATCAAAGGCCTAGTTTAACAAACACCTCTAAATCTAGCATTGTTTGTAAATTGCAGTTCAGTAGATAAAGCATCTGTTCTTTTCTGTTTTGCCAGCTGTGTGGCCAGTGTTACACTTTACTGAGAATTTAATCTGTATTGACTTTCCCCTTGCTGCAGGATTCCAAGCACAATAGCTCTAAATGAAAAATCCCTATAGTTTGGAAGGGGGAGGGGAGTGGTGGAATGCAGTTTGAAAACTCAATATATGCAATCAAACACAAACAGCTACGCCTTGTCTCACAGAAAGAACCTCGATGCTGAATTAATGTGCAGCCATTTCCTGAACCTTCTTTGCACTGAAAGGAGGTGGTAGCCATATGAGGGGACCAGGAGAAAAATGAAGACATTGGAAGAGTTGAGTTTTGAAAAACTGATGGATGGAGAAGAATCCCTAGGTGATCCCAAGCAATGCAGTTAAAACCACTGTGATAGCCCAAGAGATTCCAGAGGTACAGGCATTTTTACCAGCAGTGGCCATTTTGGAAAAAAAATTGGGGGGGGGGGAGGGATTTCTTCCAATTTTTTTTAAATAGTGGAGGAGAATCCTCAGGGGCCACTGGGAAGAATGCAGTTAGAACTGTGATAGCCCAAGGGATTCCAGAAAACAAGTGGATTTATCCGCAGCGGCCATTTTAATATCAGGGATTTTTTTTTATACAGCACAAGCACATTACTTTCACTAGCTCCTACAATGCAGGGCTGCATTTTTATGCTTTGGTGGGATGGAATTTAGTTGCAGCTGAAATTTTCTTCCTAAGTGGGAAGGAAATGGTACTCGGGCACATTTTCTTCCCATATGCAATGGCCTCTTGAATATTCACTGTCTGTACAGGGCCAAATACGTTTGTCCCTCCCACATGTGTAGCACATGACTAGAAGGGTCTCGATTGGAAATGAGAGGGTTCCCATGTTTGTAGCTTTCAAAAATGTATTGCAGGTGCTTGAGAGGATACCATCAGAGCACTTCTGAGAGATACAAGACCTCAGAATGTAGGAATAAAATTTCAGCCACCTACCCTGTTTCCCCAAATATAAGACATCCCCCGAAAGTAAGACGTAGCAAAGTTTTTGTTTGGAAACATGCCCGATGAACAGAACACAAAAAAATAAGACATCCCCTGAAAATAAGACATAGCGCATCTTTGGGAGCAAAAATTAATATAAGACACTGTCTTATTTTCAGGGAAACACGGTATTACCAAGATATTCAAATGACATGCAGCTGGATTCTATGGGCATTTACTAAAAAATAGGTTGATGTTGCATACTTCCATGTAACTGCATACAGATCTGCCACCAAAGTTTGTACACAATTTATTAAGATGGTTTTCACTCATCATCCACAGTCTTGTTTGTGCCAGGTAAGCCACTTAGTTTCCCTGTTGATAATAATATCATCTACTGATAATCTTTATCCAAGTTCAATCTACATTAATTTGAGATCTCCAATTACATGAGTCTACCAAAACATGTCCTCCAGCTTCTTAGAAATCACCATGTCAGCTGACGATCACTACTGCTTCTTTCTAAAACACTAGAACCCTTCAATTAGACGTCTAAAGGCTAGCAACTTAATATTTGCGTTAAATACCCCAGCATTCTATACAAACCAAGATATTTCTCAACACCTATCAATGTTTGTGAGAACATAAAAGGGGGAGGAATACACATTCACACAGGATCTATGTATGCAGGTTTATTTCCTAACTTAAAATCTACAAGCAGTATAGTGACACCAGGCAAACACCAAAAGCCCTTAAGGAATTCATCTTAACTCAGAATTTTAAAAAGCACATTAAAGATCAGAACTGAAACAAGACCACACATGTAATACCCGGTATTATTGCTTTATGAAAAGGCTTTAGTGAAGCAAACATCAATTAATGATATCGTAAAAATATATATGTACATATAAAAATTTATTTCTGCATGTAAATTTCTGAACAAAACCTCCTCCAAGTAGTGCTTCTAGAACTTTCAAGTTTTAGTATAATTTATGAATTTCTCAAATTACACATTTAAATTAAATGAGTTCTGAGTGGGTACCTTCTCAGATGTCAGATGCTGCTAATTCAGCAAATAGGTCACTTATTGAACAAAAGCTCTCCTCTATCAGCAAAGCAGTAGAATATTATAATATATTAGATTGGCACCCATTCTAATGTTGATCTATTATTATCCCATTAAGTTAGAACTATATGGCCAAGAAATAAAATAAAGTAGTCAACAGCATGATGAACTAGTCTTGGGCTTCCGATGAAGATTTATTGTATCTGTTTGAATCAAATGATCTGATCTATCATCGGTGGCAAGAACTCGTCGAACAGCTTCTTCAAAGGCTGCTGCAACATTGGTGGCATCTTTTGCGCTGGTTTCAAAATAGGGATGGTTGCCATTGTTCCTGCACCAGACTTGAGCTTCCTCTGTAGACACTTGCCTCTCATTTATATCAACTTTGTTCCCCAGTATCACAAAAGGAAACGTTTCGGGCTCTTTGACATCTGCATAGTAAATAAATTCCTTCTTCCAGTTTCCTAGATTTTGAAAGCTTTGTGAGTCATCTACGCTGAAAGTAAGAAGACAACAATCAGAGCCTCTGTAGAAAGGAGTCCGCAAGCTTCTGAAACGCTCTTGACCAGCAGTGTCCCATATCTGCATTGTAACAAAGTGTCCATCCACTTCCAGGTCTTTATTTAAGAATTCTACCCCTATTGTGTGGAACAGCTGAGTATCAAACTTGTTTGTGACATATCTGTTCATAATTGAACTCTTCCCAACTCCTCCATCTCCTAGGAGGATTACTTTAAGTAGTGACGATTTTGATGCCATTGTCTCAAGAACAGATCCTTTTGATGTCCAGTTCTGTAAAATAAAATAAAAAATTACACAAAAACATTTGATTAACGTTCCATCTTTAACTTTTTGTGAAAAAGAGAACATTCAAGAGCACAGTTATTCAACAAAAAGTATTACAGACAACACTTAAATGTTTTTCATGGCTTCCTGTAAGTTAAAGGATTTGTTTGCTACAACAGCAGTGCAATCCTTACTCTGCATAAGCACCACTGAACAGACTTGGAGTAGGATTCTGAATTTAGGATTGCATGGTAACTTTTCTACTTGTATAGTTGCTCTACTTGTACTGCCAGACATCCTGTCAAGCAGAGAAGCTGATCCAAGCAGGGCCTAACAAGGAAGGAGAGAATATTATTTTGTGTGACATCTGTTCCTTTACAGTACTGCTCATCATAGTTCTTCCCATGGAACATAATACTGGGACTTTAAGCAAAGTTATGGAATTTTGGCTATTCCCCTATCACAGTGATAGCGAATCTTTTCGAGACTGAGTGCCCAAATTGCAACCCAAAACCCACTTATTTATCGCAAAGTCCCAACACGGCAATGTAACCTGAATACTGAGCTTTTCGTTTAGAAAAAATGGTTGGCTCCAAGGCATGCATTACTCGAGAGTAAGCTTGGTAGTAGTCGATGGCTTTGCTTTGGAGCAACCGTGCAACTCTTCCAATGGGTGAATCATGACCCTAGGTGGGTTTACTCAGAAGCAAGCCCCATTGCCAATAACCAAGCTTACTCCCAGGTAAAAGATCGCGCTTTAGTTCTTTGCATGAAAATTAGTGGGGTTTAACAGCACTTAACAGGGTTACCTACACTGCTTCCCCAAAACTAGGTCTTCGGTTTAATGCTAATAGAGCCCAGTGGCCCAGGCCAGCCTACATGCGGGGGGGTGGGGGCGAATCTGTTTGCGTGTGCCCACAGAGATGGCTCTGAGTGCCACCTCTGGCACCCGTGCCACAGGTTCGCCACCACTGCCCTATCACACTTTGCTGTAAGTGGACAACTAAATCAAGCACAGCCTTCTTTATCATCAGGATGTGAACCAGTAAAATGGCTGATCTACACATAAAACAGAAAAATGAAGAAAAAAGTCCAAGGGTGGGTTTGAACTTCTTGGAGGCAAAGAAGAACAGAAAGGTAAAGAATCCAGGCCACCCACAGAAAAAGAAATACAGGGATCTAAATATTCCAAGACAGCCAGAGTAATAAATGTCCAGATCCCAAGTGCCATTCCATGTCAGTTAAAAGGGTGTGTGTGTGTGTGTCTTTATAAGATGCAGAACTCATTCAGCCCAGAAGAAGTATATCTTGGGGGTGAGATTTCCAAATTGCCCACTCAATGTTGGCTTATTAGAAATATTTATTAAACTCTGTTGCCAAAGTATCACAATGTGAGCCTACACACATGTTTTGCCTGCATTTGCCTGCATAAATCATATCAAACTGCATTAAATAGAGACTTTTAAAACTATTTGGACATGCATTCTGAAATAAACTGAAAATATTTGCGGTGCAGTTTGAGGGGAGGGAACAAAACTGCTGAAGAGGAGGTGTGACCCCCACACAAAGGGCATTGGTGTAGGGAAGCTGCGTGGCAGTATGATGCCCAGATGCAAATGGCAGCACTCTTCCAGCAGGGGACCCTGAGCAGGCACTGAAAGGGACATTCTGGGCGTGGTGGGGTAGGATTGGCTTTAGTCAACTTCCTGAACCCTTTTGATGTAAGAACACTCCCACTGCTGGCACAGACTTACACTTGAAAAAAATTAGGCATAGCTCATTGTGCTGCACAGAGGGATTCCACAGAGGTCAGGGGAGCACAGCTTTCAGCCTGATGATGCAGCAAGCTTCTTAGAAGGTGGCAAGGCTGCACTATCCCCAGCCACACTGCAAATCCCCCCCCCCCCCCCGCTTTTAGGATTGCACTGCCCATGAGCAATCACACACTATGGCAAACACTTAAAATTACACTTCCGGAACAGAAGTTCCTAACCACCAGGTTCCTCTTACCATGCAGCTGGAACCGAGGACCCATAACCATGTATTTTTAACCGGACATCTAATCTCTTTGCCACTCTTTTGATGAAGTGAAACCTCTGAGCGCTCCATAAAGGAGGACAGATAGATTTAAAAAGTAGTTTCATGTCCAAGGTATGTTTCCCTTAATGAAGGCCAGGTGAGGGACAGAGCTCAAAAGGAACAAAAAATAAATGACACATTTATATATTCTGAATAACTGTGCATGCTGGGTCATCTTGTTATACAAATATTTTGATAAATAAAAGGTTATTCCAAACTATACTGTAATAATCAAACAGTAGCAATATCATAAACAATACTAGCCAACACTTCAATATTAATAAAATGTACAGAAAGAAGTAAATGAATCTATGACAACCACATCCATAGTTACTTAGGATCAATCTTCAAAAATCCAATGTCAAACTTGAAAATATGTATATTTTACAGATTACGTCCCTTGGACCTAAGAATCATTTACCAATTAATATTGTTTATATTTATATTCCTTTCATAAGAAAAATCCTTTCGTATGGATAATATTTTCAAATTATTTCCTGAATTAAATACAATTCCTCATGATTTGATTCCAGTGCGGCCCTATTCATATTTACTTTGACGTACAGATATGAAGACCTGGGAAAGAACTTGGAACCATGTGGGAAGGAACGGCAGGTTATCATCTGCCCATACCCACTCATTTGGGAAACTTTTTCACTATTTCCAAAGGGAAAAAAAAATCAGAAATTGAAAAACACTCAAAGAACTATGAAATATCTGGAGAATTAAACTCTTTTAAACACAAAGTTTACTTATTCAAAATGCTAAGAACTATGTGGCACAAATATTTTTTAAGAAGAAGAAGAGTTTGGATTTATATCCCCCCTTTCTCTCCTGCAGGAGACTCAAAGGGGCTTACAATCTCCTTGCCCTTCCTCCCTCACAACAAACACCCTGTGAGGTAGGTGGGGCTGAGAGAGCTCTGAGAAGCTGTGACTAGCCCAAGGTCACCCAGCTGGCGTGTGTGGGAGTGTACAGGCTAATCTGAATTCCCCAGATAAGCCTCCACAGCTCAGGCTACTATAGGCTACTATAACAGTATGACATTTGAAGGACTCACAAAAGCCTTCTCATGTCCTCACTTCTTCTCTCCCTCTTGCTCACCTTCGCCTCCCTTGGCAGTGCTTGCAGTCCCTCGCTTTTCCTTCTCTCCTACCTACCTACCTTCATTGCTTCTTCCTCCAGAAGTCTCTGCCTCCTCCTTCACCCATACTTTTTCAGTTACTCTTCCCCATCTTCAGTTTTCCCATTTGTGCTCCTCTTGCCTCCAGCATTAACTTCTCTTTCTCTTCTGACATTTTTAGTATGTTTCCCATTCCCCTTGAATCCTCAGCAATGCTGGCTACAAGTTCTTGCAAGCCCCAAAATGGCCACCAAGAATCTCAAGAGATTTTAGGCCCTTTCCACACGGGTGCGTTGTCATAAACAATGCCGACACACCCCCGGAACCGTTTGCACGGACGGTCCCAGTAGGGGCGCAGGGGAAGGTGCAGCCTTCGCACAGGCTGCGCCTTCCCCAACAGGCTTACCTGCTCCTGCTGGCTCCTGTTGCGTTGTGGAGGCTAGGGGACACGACCCCTGGCCACAGCGACGGTGCTGGAGAGGAGGCATGGGGGGTATGTCCCCTGGCCTCCACAGCACGATGGGAGCCAGCAGGAGCAGGTAAGCCAGCTGGGGAAGGCGGGAAGGAAACACCGCCTTCCAGCCACTGCCGTTCACACAGCAGCGGCTGGAAGGCGCCCCTTTTGAAAAACCTTGCTCATGGAGCAAAGTTCAAAAGGGGTGTTTCTGTGCCGCTTGGCCGCTGCTATGCGAACGCCTCCCCAGCGACGGCGTTTTTGCCGTCCCTGGGACGCTCTATTCTCCTTGTGCGGAAAGAGCCTTAGTGGCACACTTTTATTACAGAAGCAGAAAACTGTTTCTATGATTTTTGGGTTCTTCTAAGCCTTCACTGTAATTTCTTTAACATTTCACAAATGTTATGCAAACTCGCCTGAGGCTTCCATCATGCTTGTAGAACAATACACTCTATTTGTCCGTGGCCTGATAGGATTTTTTTATCCACACTCTGGCCCAGTTCAGAACTTGGCATACTGATCACTCCTGTGTGCAGTGTTCATACACAACTAACAAATCCATAATGCATTTCTACACTTCGTGGGTTCTTCATGGTAGGAGCATAAAGGGCCTTCTTTGCTACCAGGCTTCTGCTTGCCTTCCTTGGGTAAACTCTCACCTAATGTGATTTAGATGAATGAACCCAGCACCAGGTGCGTTCAGCCTCTTTGCTTCGTCCTTTAAAAAGCTACAGTTGATGTTTATGTTGATGGAAATCAGCAACTTACTGTCCTGCCTTGCTGAACACACTGTCAAAATAGGATGGGGTAGTGCAGACAATGCAGCAGACCTGTTGTGGTGAATAACAAAGAAAAGAAAGCCTCAGATGACAAACAACGCTTTGTGTGCACTTAGGCAGCAAAACATAAGGCCAGTTACACTGCTCTAGTCATAAACCCAGAGAGGAAACCAGGCTGCAGCAAAAAACAAACTAGCATCTTGTGACACTTAAAAATAATTAAAGCACCACAAGACACTTGTTGATCCACAGTACTAATGCTGCAATTTTGTTTTAAAAACCTAATGCATTTATACTTTAAAATTTCATTAATATACAAAAAATATTCAGTTTTCAAAATAAATAGGCAGATACTTCAACTATCTAACATTTATTTTTCACGTGGCTTCATAATTAACAGGCTGGATCCAGAGCATGACTTTCTCATATCCCCTTTCTCTGGCAGCTCCAAATACACCACACAAATCTTGTTCAGCGGGGTAGAAGAAAAGAACTTGGAAGAGGGATTGACAAATGTTGCACTCATTTGGTGGAAGGCCTTGCACCTGTGAAAATGCTTCACCAGATCCCACAGAACATCGCTATTTAGGAATATGTTCCAGTGAAATCAGTGGGGTATATTTTACCTTCACATATTCCCATTCCTATCTATGAAATGCTGAGGCTGGAGTTTGCAATATATGGCTTTGTGTCCATGTTGGAAATCATGGCAAAATATCACCTGTGAAGGGAAAGGGGGTGGTGGTGGTACTTAGTCCAGTCTAAACATAGACAGATTAATAGCCCCATTCAAAGTCTAGCTGCCTCCATGAGGGCTTTCCAGCAGCATGGGGAGGCAAACAATAAAGACACCCCGCACTGCCGGAGAGCAGTGACTCTATGGACTTACACCATCCGAAAGGGTAAGTCCAAGAGCTGGGCCCACAGCATGACTGCCGCAAGCCTGGGGGAAACTCCACCCCTGGGACTGCCCCTGCTACGTCTCTGCAGCTAGCCAATGGCTGCCCACTGGCATTTCTGCCCCTCTGCCAGGGTAAGTACTCAGGGGAGGGAAAATCCACCAGTGCAAGCATGCACCGTTTGCATAGTATGCTTTGACACACACACACCTTTGAATGGGGCTGCTAGACTTAACATTTCTTTGCTTTGATAATTTGAAAACTGCTTTAAATGTATATATGATCCAAGTTTTATTCCAGGTATTACATATTAAAAGTACACATAACAGCAGTTAAGTTATACAAAACCTACTAATCTTTAATTATACTAGACATATTGAATGTCCCAAGAGTACAGGGATTGTGGGAAATGAGCTGAATTATGGATTAAAGTTAATTTTTTTCATAGCTTTGGAAGGTGTGCAGAAATTATTCAAGATAAACACTTCCCCTGGGAAAGAAGATAATTAAGTGATCTCTGCATTCCACAGTTTGTGTGGTAGATATTCAAGGCAATAAAGCTTCGAATCCACCATGACATTTGCAGTTCAGTCTGTGTAATATTAGACCCAGCTTTTCTTCAAAGGGGAAAAACACACCCAGTCCATTTTCTTCATCCACCCTTTAACATCACATGAAAGTGTTTAACCTTTTCACTAATTAAGTATGAAGAATTTAATCCCAAATGGTAGACAGCACTTTGCAGAAACAAAAGACCATCCTGTGCTGGTGGAAAAGTAAGAACTCTCATAAATATGTGCTCATAGGTGTCAGAACTGTTAAAAAAAAAGAATGTGGAATCTCCTGGCCATTTTAACAGCCTTTTGTAATTACAGCCCATAAGTACGTACTTTGAAGACCATAATTTAGTTGATACATTTAATGTCTTCTAAAGTAATTCAGAAGTGATTTATGAAACACTGACAAGTACTGCTTAAAACTTTTTAAAATCAAGAAGTGCAAGTGCTTCAAAATTAAGTGATGATAGGAGCTGGTGTTTTTTAAATGATATTTGGTTTTGATTTTCAATCTATATATTTCCAATTGTCTAGTACATGAAGTAAGGAAAATGTATACTTGTATAGGCATAATAAAATTAGCTGTGTGGCTGCAATGCTATAAGGAATCAGGCCATGCTGAAGTCAAAAAGATTGAAATAATCAATGAGAAGGATTGTAGTCAACCAGTCAGATCTCACGAGTCCATTCCGCTAGTAGCTTGTAGTCAGCACAGGAATTCTGCACTGATGGAACATGAACATTGGAATTGTGAAATGCTCCACAGTTTGAAGATGAAATTAAAGGATGTGTCTGTGCTGCTGTGTATTCTGGGGGAAAGTCAGTAGATGAAGAGGAAGAGTTTGGATTTATACCATGCCTTTCTCTTTTATACCCTGTAAGGCTTATAGACTCCTTCCTTTAGTCTCCCCACAACAGACACCTTGTACGGTAGATGAGGCTGAGAAAGTTTAGAGAGAACTATGACAAGCCCAAGGTCACCCAGCAGGCTTCATGTGTATGAGTAGGGAAACACATACAGTCCACCAGATAAGAGTTTGATGCTTATGTGAAGGAATGGGGAATTAAACCTACTGGTAGTTCTCCAGATTAGAGTCCACCCCTCTGAAACACTACAACAGGCTGGCTCTCAGACATATTCAGTAAATGTATGTATTATGTAAATGAGTCTTAGTCATAAGCAGCAAAGATCTGAGATGAGCACATGATTTTGATATGCTCGGTATGGTTAGGACCATCTCATCTTGTGTTCTGTGCTTGAATTCTGTCTTGAACATTTTTGTAATCAACTACAACACTTAAAATCAAAAACACATTCCATAATATTAGATACAGAGTATCCAAACAAAGTGACAAACTGATTCCTAAACATCTTATTGTTTTAAAAGGATCACAGAAGGACCTCTTGAATATGAACATTTCTCAAGTGTTGCTGAACTGCTGCAAGGCAGGGGACTTCCAGTGGAAAGATTGTGCAGGATGGCGGGATTTGATCTGACACTCAAAGCTCAGTTTGCAGCTTTAAGGATAGCTGAATGCATCTCTGGACAAAAGATAGAGCAAGAATTTGCCATACTTGCTCATGAGAACCTCCAACGGAAGGGAGCTCATGAAACTCAAATCGTGAATCCCAGCTAGAGGTGAGAAATCAGAGCTCAAGTGGTTTTGTCACCATTCCCAGTTGGACCCACTCACACCTCTTAGTTTAATGGGAGGCTTACATCCAAGCTGTACTACCTCTTGTTAGTGGAGTGAAGAAAAGGAGACTTTAAAGAAAAACCCAACGCCCACTGCAGATTAGGGTAGGAAGAATTTTAACACCTCCTTGAAAGGTATGGAAGTTATGAGACGCTGTAAAGCTATAAAAAATAAAATAAAAGAACTGTAAAAAGACTGGCCAAGGTTGAATTATTGAATTGGAGGCAGAGGAGAGTCTTTGCTGTTTTGCAGGTTTGTAGGAGAGTTGTGCTGATGGTATCTTGGACTGACAAGCTGCCAGAATAATGTTAGAAAAGAAGAGCCTTTCTTAAACACATCATTCCACAACGAGAAGGCTAGAAGGGGTTCCGGAGTTTACCTGTTGCTGTTTGTATAAATATTGCAGGCATTGGCTCTTACATAAAACAGAAGTAACAGGTGAAAGGGATTTAAGAACATACTAGAGATGTAATGGCCGAAACTAAGAAACATTTGGTTTCTTTGGAGTTGACGGGATGTGTGAAAACTATGTCTTTCAGTATACAGACTTTGCAATTAGAAATAGACTCTCTAAAAACAAGCACTGTAAATATCCAAACTGAAGAATTGGGAGTTATACCAGCCACAATTGCTGAATTATTGAATGAGTTTAAAGAGATTAAAACTAACTTTTAAAAAGTTGTCCAGTTGGAAGAAGATTTAAAAACAACAAAGGAGGTGGTCAAAAATTTGAAAAAAAAAGCAGCAACTGGAGTTGAAATTCACAACCAAGCCTTACTTCATCCTGAATATCAAATAAGGGAGAAAGCATTGAGACTAAGGCAGATAGCAGAAGAATAGGACCCTCCAAAAGAGAATCTTAAAAAGAAGATGGCCTCACTCTGACAGACTTCTTGAAGATGGATGAGGAAAGGATGGCAGGAAAAACTGAGAAAATACAGAGTCAGCTCAAAGAACCCAAAACCTATACGACTTCTGCAAAGATGTCCTTATCTCCTTCTCTGAGAATTAAACAGCTGATCAAATATTAGTGTCTCACTGAAAATCACCATTCAAGATGGAAGGCAAGGATATCATTGTAATGAGAAAGATTCCATTGACAGTCTTACAAAAGAGTAGACTATTCTTTCTTAGCTGAAGCTCTAAAGAAGAAACAGATAAGATTTACCTGCCTCAAATTCAAGGGCCTTCTTTTCATCTATAAAAGCCAGCATCAGAGAATCACCTCTATGGCAAATGCCAAGGAACTCTTTAAGAAGAATAACTGGCACTGTACTTAAAAAAATATCTAGCTGCTGAAATATTGATTATTGGATTTGAGTAGATATAAACATTTGAAACATTAGATATCAATAGACGTCAGGTGTCAGTTTTAATTATCTAATTGCATAAAAATGCAGGAGCGTGTGAAAGCAGATGATGAAATTTTAAGTATAAATCTTTAATTCTTGTAATAGGGAGATAAGGTTATGATGTAGATAAGTTTACTTATTTAGAAAAGGAGTTTGTGTTAAAGCATTTAGAGAGACTTTACAGCTTTCTGGTTTTAGAGATTAATATAAACATATCACAATATGGATAACTTCCGCTGCAGCTTCCAGACCCTCAAAGAATAATCCTCTATGAAATGAGATTACAGTAGAATTAATTAACTAATTGCTTCATTTTCTATACCGCCTTATCCCCGAGGGGCTTTGGGCGGTTTACAACAAAAAATCCAATACAATACTAACGAGGAGCAAATTATGATTGCAAAGTCTGGGTTGAAGAGAAGGCATAGTTTTAGACAGAGCTGATAGAAAACTGTAACTACCTGCAATTTCAGAAGCAAAAGTGCTTCTTGCCAGTTTCTTAGATCACAAGTCAAAAACACAAAATTGCAACCACATAATCTCCTCCTCATCTGAGTCTAGACTGTGCCTTTCTGGTGGAGCTTGCAAATTCAAACTGATGCGTCAATCAGTAAGCACTAAAAGCACATACCTTAGTTTAGTCCAGCATATTATCTACAGTCCACCACACTGGTCCTTTCTGCACAGCACGAATAAGTCTTGAGAACATTAAAATAAGCGTTTTGGGGAAGAACTTGGCATACGTTTTCCTCAAAATGTCTTCAAGACGTTTTATTTCTGCTCAACCAGGAAATATTTAGAAAAGGCTAAATTAGAGATCTTTTTCTCCAAGATGGGGTCAAGACATTTTCTGCTCCCTGTGCAGAGAGCAGGAAATATCCTACTTTTCCACTTGACTTCTAGCAGCTCTTACTTTCATTTTTGCTGCAGCTCGCACCCACCATTTTCTCCTACTTGTGATTTCCATCACACCTGCCATTTGCTGAACGTTTGTGATGGAGGTTTTCTTCTGCTTGCAGCTCATCCGCACAGAATTTTACCATATAAAGTACATGAATAAGGTTAGTTTGGACTGGCAATCCCACACTTATTTTTATTTTTCTTTCTTTGTTTTGAATTAGGTGTCTTCAAAGCTACGACAATTCGAAGTAGGCACATAATGCAGATTCTCGTATCGTGCCATTGTAACTCACTGAAAACAAAAAAAGGAAAAACAACATGTGCACGGGATCACCAGTGCAAACTAACTTTATTCATGTACTTGATGCAGTGAAATCAGGTGCAGATGAGCTGCAAGCAGAGGAAACTTCTCTTGCAAACTTTAAGCAAATAGTGGGTGTGACGGGGAATCACAAGTGGGAGAAAAAGGAAGGTGCAAATGAGAGGTGGGGGTGGGGGGAGAACCGCTTTCCCTGACAACCCTTTTTTGTCCATGCTATGCAGATAAAAAGCCAAAACATTTCTTTTCAAACCATCTGCAAGAAAGCACCAGTGACCATGACTAAACTATAACAAAAGTCTAAATTAAATTTGGAAAGCAAAGACACAAAATGTTTTTAATGGCTGGAGCTGTACAGTCACCAAGTAGTGAAAATGAACTACAGAAGCAGGGTCAGCTGTTATTTTCTCTCAAGAATTCCACAAGGTTAAAGAATTGGATGCAAGCCTTTAAAAATTAGACCCATTCTGCACCCCCTCAGCAATCTTCAAGTCTGGCCTAAGCATACTGGATTGCAGGTGGGTGATTTAGGTAGGAATGATAGCCTTATTCATACTGGCTTCACAAATCAGAACAGCTATAAGCTGTTTTAGCATTTTCATGATTTTGTTTGTAATGCACATTTCAAATAAATTTATTTTCAACTAAGGTAATCTACCTTGACCTATTGGGAAGGTACATACCATAAAAATAAAATAGTAAATGTATTTGAACTATAATTCATAACATGTAAACTTATTGTACAAAAAACAAAGTGTCAGAAAACACAACATGAGTCTGTATAGTCATTACTTAAATTAAGAAGCATGAAGATAACTGATTGGAGGGACACCTAAAAAAAACTTCATTGCTATGTGAATTGAAGGGGCTTCTGAATCCTCCATCATAGATTAACCTATAGCTCAGCTTCACACACTGTTAATTAAATGTTCACAGGAGGCAAGTGACAGTCCCCTCCTCCACTACACAATAGCCAAAATCAGCAGGTTCTATATTGATAGGCACAAACTGTTCATTTTTGTTAGTCAATCTCCCTATGGCATATGCACTGCTGGAAAGCTGTTTTCAAATGTCTATATACCTGCCTACACATTCATATTTTAACTCAAAAGTAGTGAAATGAACATCAGTTTAGGTTGTGTGGCATGGGCTTGGCTAGATTCCTGCACCCGTCCCAGCCAAGCAATTTACAGATGAGAGCAAAGTTTGTCAACTCCACTTAATCCGGGGAAGTATTTTAGAAGTTGCTATGGATCTGTCCAATTAAGGATTTAAGTTGCAATATGGTACATTTAGTATAAGTATTATGAAATACATTCTAACTATAGGCACAGTGAAGCAACAGAGCAAGTAGCTCTGTGGTAGAAATAGTCAAGCATCTTACCCTGTCTCCTTCCTCAAACTCTCAGAACGAGGAGCATCAAGGAAACTGGAAATATTTGATCACGTTTACAAAACTGATTTTTGTCTTCAAGCAGTCTGAGCAGGAATCAGTTTAGTTCTTTTCATTACAGAAAGTTTCTTCCGCTACCTAAAAGCCAGCGTGGTGTAGTGGTTAAGAGCAGGTGGACTCTATAACCTAGAGAACCATGCTCCTGAATCTCTGCTGGGTGACCTTGGGCTAGTCACAGTTCTTGGGAACTCTCTCAGTCCCACCTACCTTACAAGGGGTCTGTTGAGGAGAGAGAAAGGGCAAGCAGTTTGTAAGCCCCTTTGAGTTTCCTTACAAGAGAGAAAGGGAGGTATAAATCCAAACTTTGCAAACCTTTCTGAGGTAGTTTTCTAACACATAATGCTCTTGAAGAAATGTTTCAAACATCCTATGTTTATTGAAGAAACAGACATTTTCTCATTCAGAAACTGGCTTAAAACAGTTTTGGCATCAGTCTAGTTGTTTTCCTTCATTGATTTCCCCCCCCCCCCCCCTTATTTCACCTAGCATATATTAGGGGACAAGGAAAGTCCCTGTTCTGGTTTGGTGAACAACTAGAAGGAAGTAACATTAATTCAGGCTCACTTATCTTTACTACACACAGGCTAAGGAGCTCTACATTCAATCCCTTCTCAAATGGGAAGATAAGGGAGTTTTCCACATGACAGCCTGTGCGTGAAAGGTGAAACAGACAAAGAGAACATACATAAGACACTAAGCCATTTTCTCATAGGCCACTGATTTTAATCAGAGCTGAGAAACCGCCCGGGAAACTAACTGGGTCAGCTGAGAAGCAATCTCTTGACTCAACGGTGACGGGATCTTTAACCACACCGCATTTACAAGTCAACAAAGAAAAACAAGTAGAGGTCAGCAGCTTGGGATTCAGAGTGTTCCGTTTCCAACGAGAAAATGTCTCAAGAAAAAGTCTCTGGAATTAAAGCAGAGCAAAGAAAACCGATTTGCAGTCCAAGGAGGTGGGGCTGCCTCTGACTCTTTCCAATACCCGCGTCTTATCAGTATGTTCTTCATTTATCACCCTCCTTCCTCCCTGAATTTGGCAGGGAGTCCCGTAAGATCTCAACGAGAAATCCACCTACATCACCAGTGACAGAACTGCAGCCCGGATGGTCGAGTAAGGTGGTCTAGCTCCCACGGACACCATATCCATTCTTTTGCAACAGGGCCAGAAGGCGAGACAAGACAGATGTGATATTTTTCAAAGTAAAATTAGCAGAATTCAGAACGAGGGCGGGAGGGTGCCCGAGCCCGCATCCCCCCCTCTCGCCCCGGAGCTTCTGCACAAACCCAAGAAGCGAGCAAAATGCAAGCCCACTTCCCAGGGGCAACACCGCTGGGAGCCAAGTTCAGACCTCGCATCACAACGGTCACGTGAGTGCCCGCCGGCCCACCCACTCGAGACAGGGGGGGTCGCCCGCACTCACCTTCCCAAGAAGGGCGGCGGGGAAAGGGGAGGCCGGACTCGGAGGCTCCCGCGGCCACCACTGCCCAAGAAGAGCGGCTGAGGCTCTGGGGGAAAAACAACATGGCGGCGCCTGCGCTAAGAGAGGCGGAGTCTGATTGTCACGTGACATGGAGAGAACTCCGCCTCCCTCCAGGTTTCGACCATCGCAGAGGCGAGGCCGTTCCTAAGCAACGGGCAGATGTCACGTGAGAGCTCGCCACCACCGCCGCCTCCTCCCTCCCTGATGTTTGTGGAGCGCGTGATTCCTCCACCCTGGTCGTGACGCTTGAAGTGAGCCCAGTAGGCTGAAGGTGCGGTGGGGGCTGCAGCAGATTTCTCCTTCGGCCCCTAGACGGTCTGGCCGGACCTCCGGAGTCGACTTGTGAAGGCTCGTTTTATGCTACTGAAAGACATTCCTGGGCGGAGTAGCGCCTCTTACAACGAGAGGGCTTCTAGCCTTGATCACTTGTAGGCCCCACAAAGGTAGCTTTCTCCATTAATTGCAATTCCACCCAAGGAAAACGGGCCACTTTTCAGTATCGCCAGGGCGTTGCTAAAGTGACGTCACCCTGACCCACCAGCAAGTGGAGATCTGCTGCCTGGCTTTAATGACTTGTGCTGCTGCTGCTGCCGCTGCCACACTGGGATGACTTGTCCAGGGCTGCACGACTAGTTCTGACTGACCCAGACCATTGCCAGCCAGTTGCACAATTCACCCCTAGGTCCCTCTTGAACAAGGACATACAGCCAACTACCTTTTCTGGCTTACCAATCCATGGCACAGAAGAGCAATAACCTTGGCCTGTTTCAATTCAATGCCCTCTATGCTCCTTAAAGGCAGATACCAACGCATAGCTAAACAAAAGAGGCTATGCCCATGCAACTCAGGCCAAGTAGAGACACTGGAGCACACTCTGGCTCATTCTGCACATGCAGAATAATGCACACATCAGAAAAGCTGCTTCAGAGCTGCTCTTGCTTTGAAGCTGTGGCGAGATGACTAAAGAAATCCGCCCGCAAACAGTTGTGAAAGTGGTTTGAAAATGCATTATTTTGCATGTGCGGAAGGGGCCTCTGTTTCATTGTGCAAGATTTGCCAAGATCAGAATGACCCAACCCATCATTGCTTCACTCCTATACAATCATTTAACTGATGCTCTTAGGATTCCTTTAATCTTAGAAGTAATCTTGATCCCTTACTTCTTGGCGTAGGCAAAATATCTTTAAAGATTTTAGGCGTAGCCCCTAGATGGATACTAAGCATGAGATTGTTAGCTTTCCATAAACTTTAACAACAATGTTGGATTACATTACCGACAATTGCTACTGGTAAACAGTGCTCTACCTTTGCCAACAACCATGTGGGTTCGCAGTCACCCAAAAGATCAAATAACTACTGTGGGTGATTCATTTGAAGAAGATGTTCGTGGATTGCATGTTATTGAATGCCAGATGGTGTGACAACTAAAGGCTGTGGCAACCTATTGGAGTCAAATCAATCGTTTGCCCATTTTCTTGCCCCCTATCCCTTGTTCTGTCAGTAGTAGGTGCCACTCCTAACTTGAACTCTGTGTTTTATAGTGGAGTGTTGATACTGTATGCTGTTGTGATGCCTGGGGTCTGTTGGTGGGTCTTCAGTCTGGTCTGTGGAAAGGTGTATGGGAATGGCACTTTTGATGAGTCCATTTGGACTAAACTATTGATAAGACTCTGAATGGTTGTTGTATCTATCTGTCTTTTATGGACAATTGTTTTATTGTATTTTGAAATGCCAATAAAGGCTTGTCTATTAATTCACCCCTAGGGGCAGTAGCTACCTTCTCTGCCTGGCTGATCAATCCAGTTGCAATGCTGTGGCCATACAATTAAATTTGGTTTGGTTTCCATTCATTGGGAGAGGGAAGCAGGGTGTTTTCCAGGTCATTTGGGCCTCGCTGTCCACCTCTGCCAGTACTGACAGAGTTTTTTTATTTGCTATAAGCAGAGATAACCATAAATGACAAGGATCTGCTGCGGCTTCTAAAGCCTAAAAGGATAGCTGCAAATCAATGCTTCAAGTTGACTTTAAGATAGTAACATAATTCAACTGTATTCAATCAACTAAAATTCAGCATTTCTGACTGAGTTCAGCGGATGTAAGCACACTTATTTGGATGCGAGATATTACTCTGAAAGAATATTGATATGATCCCATCTTGCAATTCTTATGTTATTGGTGAATTAGATTAAAACTGGTGTGGTAAATAATTTTCCAGTTATTTATTTCAATACATGTTAAAAACATTTAAATAAACTCAGATTCATTATTCTTTCTTAGTGGTAGAATCCAAGAAAATAACTGATTGTCCTAAAACAACAGTGGTTGGGTGCTGTGTGGTTTCCGGGCTGTATGGCCGTGTTCTAGCAGCATTCTCTCTGCAAGCCGTTTAAGCCTAAAATGTCTGTGGCTGGCATCTTCATCTTGCGAGGAATTGAAGATGCCAGCCACAAACTGCAGCAGGCGAAACATTCAGGAGAGAAGCTTCTGACTACATCATATGCTCTAACACCTAAGCTATTCCGGCTGTGAAAGCTTTCGACAATACATACAACAGTGGTTTTTAGAAAGACATATTTGAAGTAGCAGTTTGGTCCAACATCTAGAACACTGGGGTCAGAAGCAAAGTATCTAGATTCAGAACCTATCTTAGTCAATTAAGAATTCTTTAGGTAACGCTGGTCAAGTAACTTCTTTTTAACTTCAGTGTTCTTATTTACAGATAAGAATTGTAGTAAATGAAAAATGTGTTTCCTACTAGGAATGAGGGAATGAGTCATAAGGGAGGATGTTTGTGGCTGGACAAGATAAGAACTGGCTGAAACTAGTTAGAGTATATTGGCTAAAGGACAAAAGTTATGCAAGCAGTGTTAACTGAGCATGCTTAATGAGCTAATGCATACCCTGTTTCCCCGAATATAAGACATCCCTGGAAAATAAGACGTAGTAGAGGTTTTGCTAAAGTGTGAAATATAAGGCATCCCCCCAAAAGTAAGACGTAGCAAAGTTTTTGTTTGGAAGCAGGTCTGACGAACAGAACACAGAAAAATAAGACATCCCCTGAAAATAAGACATAGCGCATCTTTGGGAGCAAAAATTAATATAAGACACTGTCTTATTTTCGGGGAAATACGATATTAACTTCTCCTGCTCTGACGACAACCTCCATTTTAATGCACATATGAGAGAAGGATGAGGGTGTGGGGCACATATCAAGGAGCAACATGTAAATAGGCAGACCAGAAAGTTGTACCTCCAAGTATCCTTAGCCAATAGGGGAACAGAGAGGGTGTGGTGGAATCAGGGAAAGGGAACAAATATGCTATGTATGTAACGAGCCAGTGAAGTCTGCCCATGTGAGGACAGCTCCCCTTTCTTTACAAATAAAGCTACTTAGAACTTTCTCCCTTTGGCTTGATATTTGGTAACAAAATATTGGGCACCCCAGAATGATCTGAACTGACAAAGAAAAATAAGGTCACAAAAGCTGAAATTAAAAAAATATATATGCAAATGGTTTAATTTAAAAGTATTGCAAAATTGTCTTAAGTCTACACTGTACAATAGGAAATTAGATAACCTCCAGAGAATTTTAAGAGCAAGATAAAGTCTTGCCAGAACACAGGTGACTGAATTGGAAAGACAACACATACAGTGCAGTTCTAAGAACACTTTTCTGGACGCAAGAGCTGAATATACCCTCCTCCCACGTTCCTTTTGCATTTTTCCCATGTTCGCAGCCATAATATGATGCAATATTTATCCCAGTTAGTCAGCGAAACTGTAGTGAATGTGATAACAGCACCATAAAAGCAGTCACAAAGAGAGATTCACTATCTTGCCATACCACATACCGGTAGATGCATTTTCTACATCCTGGAGATTTTTGCATTCTTCCTCCCTTTTCAAATTGCTAAAAAAGAGAAGGGTATTTTTACAGACAAACATTTCCAAGATACTCCATCAGTTCCATCTGACTTATAAAGAGGGCTAAGTTATTCATAAGTTGAAAAAAATCAGTCTCAATTTTGGAAAATATTTTATGTTTATAATTTGATGATATAGCAGCAATGAAGTTCACAACAGAACAATAGGCAAAAGCTTATGGCTGGTGATTTCTATATGACAAGCAGTTTTGTAACCATCTTCCGTATTGATCAATAATAATTTTATTTCACTGCAAACATTTTTAGTATTACCATTTTTAGGCATTTTATTTTGGTAACTTAGTATGTCTATCTCCTCTGAAGATATAAGCATTAAAAGATACACAATCACAAACAAATCCACCCGCTGTGGTACCATTGCTCTCCACACCCATTACAAATTACATAAGTCATCATTTGTTCATCTGCATTTGCATTTCTCACCCAACTAGGAAGGAAAAGGACTCCCCTGGAAATCACAGTAACAGAGCAATCAAATTTTTCACACCGTCTACATTTTATCTTGTTGGTATGAGTACCATTAGCAATCTGGGGGAGCTGATGTTCACGAACGGATGATTCTGTGTATGAAGCTCTGAGCTGCTTTAAGTCATCAGGTGCCATTTCCAACACAGACATATTCGCAAATGCCTTTGGATTCAGAGTCCCTGCAAAAAGGCTGCGTTTTAAGTGAGAATTTTTAGGATTCTTTAAGTTGGAGACTTTGCTTCGGATGCAGTTTTTGTATTTTTTATCATTTTTAGCATAAAGTTCAAAAATACATTGTTCAATGTCTTTAGCTATGTTACGATGCCGTTCAGTATCTTCATTACTTGCTGAAGAGTCAATCAAAGCTTCATAAAGAAGTTTTGTGCATTTATATCTCATAGTTGCCATGGGATCTTCAAGAGAACTTGCTTCATTAATGGGCCTAGTGTGTTCCAGAAGGATGGGTTGGATCATATGATCCTTTTGCTCTGTAATTCCTGTATATTTCGAGTGGTTTTCTGACGGCAAGCAACGTGGGGAACTGGTGGTGCCTAATATTTCATTTTGAGCTAGTCTGTCAGAAGAGTTTGCATCCTCCAGAGACACTTTAAAGTGTTCAGAACTCTCTGGTCTATGATCAGACAACACAGGCGTAGCTTGTTCTGATTGACGATGATTCTTGTAAAGGGTTTTCCACTTCGAAAGTAAATGCTTTGTCTTGTTTTTTACTACCACAGAGGGGCAGTTCTTTAGGACTCTGTACACAGCTTTGGCAATGTCAGTTTCCTGGAGGCAGTTTACAGTCATATCAATAGTTTCAAGGTACACAAGATGACTGCTAATATTTTGGTAATTTTTTTCAGATAGCAGTTTCTCTATACAAGCAGCTCTAGTCATAATAATTGCCTTGTTAGACATTTCAAATCCTGAAATGAAAGCAACATATTTTTTCTACAGTCATCATAATGTTGTGTTGAGGTAAATAAGTATATAGTACAAGTTAAGAGTTTTTAAAAAGATAATGGGATTTCTCAAAGTATCCCATAAAAACATAATGGGATTTCCCAAAGTATCCCATAAAATATTCTATAAGAATATTTATTGCAGTACTGTATGTCTCCTAATGCTTGATATTATAACCTAACTGCACATTTGAACATCTATTGAAATCATCGGCCTGCTTCTAAGGGAATGCGTAGGGTGCCATTAAGCAAGTACAAACTGAGGACCTGCAAAACTTACAAAGTATGGAAATCCCACCTTCCACACTGTTTCCTCACTCTTACCAGCCCCCCATATTTTTCATTCTTTCTCTTACCATCTGTTCTTCTTTGCACACAGTTCTTTGCTTCTAAGGAAACATGAATAGGTTTGCATTAAACAAGTGGGGACCTGCAAAACTCCTCCACTCCACTTCATGTTTAAATCCACATCCTGGGGGCACGTTCAGAATTAGATTTATTGATACAATTTTGTCCTGTAGCATCATCTGAACGTAACCAGGAACAGGGTACCATGGTAGCTGTTTCAGCACAAATCATTTTGCAGCTCTCCAAAACTGCAGTGCCTGTACAAAGGAGAGCTCTCCCAAGAGAATGAAAATGCATGGCATTTTGCTAATAGGAGTAGAAAAGGTATGATTTGATACCAGAGTGGATAACAACAGATGGTATTCCTGGGATACATTGATTTGCAACATGATGAATCTAGGGTATTTATTTATATAATTTATACCCCACTTTTTCCTCCAGAGGAGGCCCAAGGCAGCTTACATCATTCTCCTCTCCTCCAGCAACCCTGAGGCTGAGAGAGTGACTGGCTTAAGATTTCTTTCATGGCACAGATAGGGATTCAAACCTAGTACAACTAAGAAACCCAAAGGTTCTTGTTAACCATTGGATGTAATTCATAAACCGCTGTTGGCATTATTTTCAACTTTGCTTTACAAAGCTGTTTACTAAAGAAATGACAGAATGTTCTTTGAAAAACCATAAAATGCCAAGTCAATTGTCCTTAAATACATTTCAACCTAATAAGGAAGTACTTGGGCTCTATCAAAGGAAGACTCTCCCACATGCATAAAACTAGGCTACTGTTTCTAAGTGTGGGATGCAAGTAGGTCTTAAACATCCCTCCAAACCAAAGCATAATATAAAGCAGAGTCCTGTCTAATTCATTCACTCAGATTAATCTATTTTCATTATTTATATCCTGCCTTTCTGCCCACTGTAGACCCAAAGCGGTTTATGTGATGGTCCTCGCCTTAGCTTTATCCTCAAGTAAAGATCAGGGAATACACTTGAAAAAATGTGGAGTACCGTTGCTCATAACTTACTATACCCTTTTCCATAGAAGGAACAAAATGTGGTTAGGTGTTGTACAGGGAAAGTGAAGTAGTGCGCTTCCACTGGTAAAACTGGTCCCTAGTGTTTATGCCCACTAAGTAACCTTTTTTAAGTGAAGTCCTCATAAAAAAATCATTCTGAGCGCTATAAACACGGCAGCATTTTATCTGCTCAAACTACTATTGCCAAAACCACAGAGAGCAATTTGCAAGGTGAGAATCAATGAGGGAAGAGAGGTGGTCGTGAAGCTGGGGAACTTGCAGCCAGTGCTTGGGCTGGAAAGGGTGGTCCTGGTAACCTGCAGCAGCCAGTTCTCATGGGGAGGAAAAAAAACTCAAGCAGATTCATCACAGCTGAGACAACTTCAAGCCCGCATGAAGCATCTCCAGCACCTTCCAGCTTCTTTGGGCTGACTGAATTATGGTGACAGTCACTCCACCTCCATGCCATCCAGCTGTTCCTGTTAAAAAAATTCTCCCTTATCTCTCCTTAATTTGCCTCCCTCAAATCAGGCAAGCATGGAAGAGGGCAGTTTGCACAGCCAAGTCAAGGGAGTACATGTCCCGATCATCAGCCAAAGCCTGAAAGCAATTTGGAAGGGCAGCACTGTAATGATGTGGGGCCGTGGTCTGATAGTTTTTGCTCCTTACCTTTCCCCTGTATTTTAACTGAGTGCTGTGGATTTTCCAACCACCTTACTGTATTACATGGGGCGGGAGGCGGAGGGCAGGGGGCGGGAGGATGATTGCAATGACTTGCATGATATTTCAAGGTCCTATCAAAGAAAGATACCATCAGGATCTGCTGCTTCGAATCCAAACATGTGTGGTTGTAGTCTGGTAGTTTTTGCTCTTTGTTGTGGATTTTCCAGGCAGTGTGGCTGCGGTCTGTTGGCAACAATCTTAAAATGGCAGAATCAGAACAAGGCTCCTCAACTGAACAAAAATGCCAGGTGCTATTCTACAAAAGGGCAAGTTTTTGCCAATAGTCCTTCTATGCAATATAAACGTTCTCTTAACAAAGTACCACATTCAATAGTGCCCAGAATGATGTTTTTCACTAAGAAGGCACTTTAAAAATATTTTTTTAGTGTTCATAGGCACTGGGGAGGGGGGAGGGGGACATAACAAGGCAGACACTAGGATCCCTGTGGAGCATCCCACCAAAAAGAAAATCCAGGAAATGGTAGCAGATTAATTCTCAAATTTGCTGAGTTCTTTTGGTGGAAAGGGGTGTATCCGTAACTATCACACAGCCAGGAGGAGAGGGCAGTTTCTATACATCTCCTTTACAAACCCGAGCAGTGGTGGGATACAAATAATTTAACAACTGGTTGTTTACAAAAATCATTGTAACAACTGGTTCTGCTGAAGTGGCGCGAACCTGCTGAATCCCACCACTGCAGAATAATGCACTTTCAATCCACTTTCACAATTGGTTGTTGTGGCTTTTCTAGGCTGTGTGGCCGTGGTCTGGTAGATCTTGTTCGTAACGTTTCGGCTGCATACCAGTGTGTAACAGACTTCCCTCTGTGATACACCTCTGAAGATGCCAGCCACAGATGCAGGCAAAACGTGAGAACAAGATCTACCAGACCACGGCCACGCAGCCTGGAAAATTCACAACAACCAGTTGAATCCGGCTGTGAAAACCTTCAACAATACACTTTCACAGTTGTTTGCAAGTGGGTTTTTGCTATTTCACACAGTAAAATCCAGCTTCAAAGTGCATTATTCTGCATGTGTGGAAAGGGGCTGAGTCTCATACCTGAGCCACCCCTGAGGTGGGGGCGGGGGTGCTGATGAACAGAAAACAGGTGGAGGGGTGCCACAGTCTCCCAAAACTCTATCAGTTGCATCGTCAAGTGGCTGCACCACAATGCGAGAGAAATCCGTCCTGGTTGCACCTCAAGCAACATTTAAGGACCCTTAAGGCTAGATAAGTCAAGTCAGCCAGAAAAGAAAGGGAGCAAGACCTAATCGTATTCCTAACAGCTGACAGGCCTTACACCGGTGTTGGGGATCAGCACACGAGACATGCCAGAAGTGGCTCTCGGTTAGCTTGCGGTGGGAGCAAAGGGGGGGCAGAAAACCCACAAGAAACGATGCAAGTCAAAACCGGCCGATCACAGCTTTGCCTTTTTTGCTCACCTGATCCAAGCAAGGCCGGCGTTTCCTTCAGTCGCATCCCCGCCCCTACAGGGAAAAAAAAAAGGGGGGGGGGGTTCGTGTGCGCCTTCCTTGTCAATGACGAGGCAGGCGCAGGCGCAGGCGCGTTGATTTTCCAGAAGTTCGAGCCGCGCTACTGGCAAGTCCTGTGTGAAACACTGATGGCGCAGGTTCGAGGCTTTAATGGTAGCGGGGTTGGGTTTTTTTTCTTCTTTCAGCGTAGTGGTTTCGGTGATTTATTGGGAGTGGCTCTTCAGAAAATTGACTGAAAGGCTTTTTTTTTTTTTGGGGGGGGGGGTGCAGTTAGGTCCCAGCTGATTTATGGCGACCCGGCAGGGTTTTCAAGGCAACAGACGTCCAGAGATGATTTGCCAAAGGCTGACAAAGCATGAGTGTCTTGAATGCCGTCAAGTCGCCTCGGACTCATGACGACCCCCAAAAGTCCTAATGTTTAAATACTGGGTATCCGTATTCCTATTTTGTTGCTCCCTTCAACCCTTTCTAGCATTATTGTCTTTTCCAATGACTTCTATCTTCTCCTTATGTGATCAAAGTAAGGCATAGGTCACAATCCATTTGTGTGAAGGTTGCCAATCTCAAGGTTGTGGCTGGGGATTTTCCAGACTTCTCCAGACCACAGAGATCAGTTGGCTGCTGTGGAGAGTGATGTAGATCATATTCTACCCTGTTGAGACCCCTCCCCAAATTTTATTTTTTTCCATAATCTACTCCTACATCTCCCAAGAATTTCCCAAGAGGAAAATGACAACCCCAGTCTTTTTAAAGTGTCACAAGGCTGTGTAACAGCATTATACCAATCTGGCTGTCTTTCTAGGTCAGGGGTAGGGAACCTTTAACACTCAAAGAGCCATTTCGACCCGTTTTCCACGGGAAAAGAAAACACTTGGAGCCGCAAATAATTTTTGACATTTAAAATAAAGATAACACTATGTATATAGGGTTTTTTTTTTACCTTTTACTCCGCTCATTCTGAGAAGCGCATGGATGCGCCCGCCCTGTTGCCTGCAGGGCGGGCAAGGATGAAGCCAGTGGCTCTGCCTCGCCGGCCGCCAGGAAAGCGCCCACCCCGCTCCAACGGGGCGGGCGAGAGGGGAAGCCCACAGCGCAGCGCAGCCGACCGTGGGCAGTTGGTGCGCCCGCCCTGCTGCCTGCAGGGCGGGCAAGGATGGGGCCGGCAGCTCGGCTCATGGAGCCACAGTGCAAGGGCAGAAGAGCCGCATGCGGCTCTCGAGCCGCAGGTTCCCGACCCCTGTTCTAGAATTTGCCAGTCTACTTTTTCTCTCAAAGAAAACATTTAAAAACCAAATATTCCCTATTTCCAGAGGAGGTTATTTAAAGCTACAGAGGGCAGCAAGATACCCTATCCCTCAGGGCCAGCAAGCTGTGAACATGGGGCTGGGCTACTGAACTCATATAGAATTTGGAGGCAGCAGGTGCTAAACAAACTTCCCTAATACCTTTTATTAAAGGTAAAGCCAGAAAAATGTTTCTATTTTTATTTTATAAATGCTGTTTAAGATTCATGGTTTATATAGTGGGAATGTTAGTGTTGGTGAATGTAGTAGATCCGTTGGCTGGATTTTTCTTAAAAGTATCTGTACCAACTTTCTTGGACTTTGTCTTAATTTTTTGTTTTGGATTGTCTTAATCATAGAATTTTTATAGAAAGAGATTGTCAGATGTGGTTTATCATTGTCACCTTCTGTGTAGTATTAACAAGGGATAGCTGAAGTGACACTGCCGTTGTTTATGAAAGATCCTCCACCAGTGTCACCTTCCACTACTGCTGCTGCCTAGTAGCTACCCTTCAAGGATTCCTCTTCCCTCATCTCTATTGGAACTATCTGTTCTCTTCTGCTGATGTGGCCATTGATCCCTGAAGAGGATGGGTGAATCTTAGTCTGCTGTCTCAGCTGTGACCATTCTACCTTGAGTGACTTTGCCACGAGTTTAGCTTTTTTTTTTTTTACAGATTCTAGGCATCTTACAGTATTGTTCTGAGTTTCGCTGAGACATGCAAATCCCCTCACAGTATAAAGATATGTGTCCAATGGGATACTCATATTTGTCCTTCCAATATTCCCCTTGACCAGTCACTCTTATGATGTTTCATTAATGGGGGAGAGGGATTTTTCAGCTACTAAATGAGCAAAACAGAGTGCATCATCATCATCATCATCATCATCATCATCATCATCATCTAATTAAACTCATATACCGCCCTCCCCTGAAGGGCATTAGAGACATAGCTCTGATTTAAAGAGTGTTCTGTATATGTAAACATAAGTCATAAAGTGGTTCAGCTAATAATTCATAAGCATAATGTACAGACATATACAAGCTTGGAAACCATTACTTGTTGAGAAACTACTTGGGCTGCTGATTTTTTAAAATTGTTGTTGGGTATGAGTACATTTAAGGTTATAGATTTAGTTTAAGTTTAAAGAAGAAAGTATGGTAGTTGGAATTTCTGAACAATTACATTGAGTAATTAGTCTCATTAAGACCAATCAAAATTCCACAAAGTAGGTCGTAATAAATTATTGTACTTAATTCATGCTTTCGATTCTTTTCTACAGACTAGCAGAACTACCTGCAATCTTTGTGTTTTTCTATGATAAAAGCAAAACAAGTTGAAATAGTTTTTATCTCAGTATCAGTAATCAGTTGGTTTTCTAACGCATTTCAATTAATCAAAAGTACCATATTGTTGCAGTAAAGGTAAATTGATCTTTGCACACAGAATGAATAACTGAGTCTCTACCGCCCTCTGCTGATGTATATTCCAAATTCAGTACAGTTTGAGCTTTGAAGTTCTACTGAAGGAAGTGGATCTTCAGGCTGTTCATATGTTCATTTGATACAGTAAATCCAGTGATGATAATTTCCATAAGTCACCATATTTTATCAGCACAAGCTCCCTTATTATCACAAAATCTTTTTCATTAATTACTATACAAAATAGGTACAAATGCGCAGTATGCTTTAGAAGAATATGAATATTCAGTTTCATCATGTGGGAAGTCTTTCACCCTTTCTACACCATTTACACATCTCAAGTATAATTCAAATCCATTACAAACAACATTATGTTACTGAAGATAATTATCGTATGCACTCCAGAATTTCAACAGATTTATCACTTTGTCACTGGTATTTCTTATGCTGTGTATGTGCCATAGAATGAGTTTAGCAACTCACAGAAAGCAAGGTTTATCTGTCAGTAATTTAGCCATTGTAGTACTTGTAGAGATTCAGCAGAGTGGATTATTTACAGATCTATAATTCCCACTTGTAATATAGCATACAATTTACCTGCCAGTCTTGCTTGATGGGCACCCCAATCCACAGCCTGAAGAGGCCAGGGATGGCACTGCTACCGCACCGCACAGAGGGCTTTCTGGCAGTATGGGGAGGCAGAAATTTTTTAAAAAAAACCTCCAGGCAGCCTTTTATAGGGTTAAAGCCCTAGGCGCAGTATAACTGCCTGCAAAGCCAAGGTGGAAGCTGACTAATATTGGCTTCACCCCTGAGAACACTCTGGCCTCCTAGGACGTCCAGTTGGATGCCAGCACAGCTCCATGGTGGCCCTGACTTCCAGGTTTTGCCACCATGGCCCTGCGCTGACGGGGAAAATGCATGGGAACAGCCTCACACTGGCTTCACACCTCTATTCAGCCCCCCCCCCCCTTCACAAGATTGCACTGTAACTCTCACAAGTGTTTGAAGCCCCTTTTGGCTCTCTGATTTGTCAAAACACAAGCAGAGAAATGTAAAGTTGGTTCCTGTCCACACCAGCTTCCTCCACAAACTCATTGCATGGCAGAAGTCATGCTTTCAGCTTATGAGATCTTCAATTTGTTTTTTCACTTTAACCTATTTCTCCACGTAGGTTCCTAGCAAAAGGGTCAAATCAAGAATATTACTGTTTCACTTTAAAAATAATACTAACAATATTTATATAGTACTTATCAGGTGGTCAAGTTGCTTTGCCTATCCTATCTCCATTATCCCAACAACCTAGTAAAGTAGATCAGTATAATTATAGTGAAGGTGTGGAGGAAAGTTGATGGTGATTTACCTTAGGACACCTACAATATATTCTGTGTGGAGTTACTCCTGTTTAAGCCCACTGATTTCAACTCTGCAGATAATTCTGAACTGATGCTTAAAGTGACATTTGAACCCTAGATTAACTTCTATTTCAACATAAGTTCTATTAACAACATTACTGCTCCAGTTCTTTAGAAATAAAGGTGAACCCATCTTCAGCCAGCATAAGAAACTTATGCCAGCAGAAGTGTAGAATCTGCATTTCTTCTCCCTTCAACTCCAGACCTGTCACTTGTTCCACCATATGGTTTGGGGATCAGCATTTTGAGGAGATCAACCGGCTGTGTGGAAGAGAAATGTGTAGAAGAGAAATGAAGTTCTGTTAGTGGGATTCTACCAATTGTACTGTGAATCTGTTTTTTTAAAAACTGGTGTAGCTATTTTTACTGGTGCACCAGTAAAAAAAATTCAAATTCATAAATAGTTCTGACCATATTTTCAAGTAAAACCGTTGGATATACTGACTGGGACCCAAAGAGCTACTTTAGGCATGCTCAAGGCTTTGGGCATACCTAGATATCAATGAAATAGCACAAAATGCTTATAAAACCTCACAGCATTTTAGAAGAGGTAAATTATGCAACAAGTGAGAAACATGAGTTCAAGTCTTTCTCAGGTATGTAGAACTGGTTGCGCAGCGCTCTGGATCCAAAGTTTTATGATGAATATGGTAAGATTAATCTTACCATAGTTCTCACAAAGGTCTGATTTTGTACAATAGATGGAGCACTAAAGCTAAGGAAAAGAAAATAATTTCCCTGTCAAGTTTTTTTCAGCAAAGCTTGTAGTAAAATAATTTCCTTGCCATGCTCTCGAATTCATGATGTACCTTGGACCTAATTCATAAGTGTCTCTTAAATTCAGCTTTTTTGTCACAGTTGGCGAGTACCCGTGTAAAACAGAAAGTTAATGTTAAGAATGCTTACATTGGGTTTCTGAACTGATGGCTGAGCACTAAAAAGCATAGGAGGGTCGTGTAACGTGCTTGTTTGAACCTTCACATTCTAATCTGCAAAGTGTGAATATTAGTGAAATTGCATCGGTGAGAGGTAATACCTCCCTCTGTCTTTAACTGGGAGCAAATTGTGTCTTGAGGCCCAGAGCCCTTCTCTCTTTCCCCACCTGTTTTTCAAAAACAGTTCTGAATGGATTTATTTCTCTACAATTACAGCTTGGAGACAGCCCCCCCCCCCCAAAAAAACAACAACATGAACAACTTGTCAGGGTTGTATAATGCAGTGAAACCCTAAGTGTAGTTAAACCCTTCAACATCCATTGAAGGAAATGGGCTTTAAAAGGTGGAACTTTGCTTAGGAATGTACTGCATGCCATATAATATTTTACTACTCTGTAGTACTCAAGAGAATTGTGATGCTCATAGCATGTCAGATTTTCTTTGACTCCATGTTCAGTGTGCTGTGTCATCCATAGTGGGATGAAATGAAACATACCCACAATTCATGGGTACACTGCAATGTGCCTTCTGTTCAGCTAGACCATAGGTGTCAAACTCGCGGCCCTCCAGATGTTATGGACTACAGTTCCCATCTTCCCCTGCCAATGTGATGCAGGCAGGGGATGATGGGAACTGTAGTCCATAACATCTGGAGGGCCGCGAGTTTGACACCTATGAGCTAGACCATTGCCACCAAATGTTATGGTAACTTGCTTGAAAACGAAATGTCATTAGTTTATGACATTCTCCTCCAGTAAAAAGTTTTGACTCTTTTTTCACTTGTGTAATAACTTTGCCACCAGGGTTAAATGTAATCCTAGAAATATTTTCCTTGAAGAAGCCCAATTGCAGAAAATAATTTTTCTGGAACATACAAATTGATCAAACATATGGGCTTGCAGACTTACTCGCTGATATACACGAGAATCTTTTGGGCTAAAGTTGTATGAAGTAAATATCATTAGAAAGCAAAAGCAGGTGTGGAAATTATTGTGGCATATTTTCCCAAACTGATTATAAAGCCTTCCGTATCAAAATATCCTTGGAGCCTGTTCTCTCCATTGTCCAAATTTAATCCCTCCCTGGAAGAGGACACAGTAAGAGAGGATACAATTTCTTAGCAGAATTATCTGTTTCCCAAATCCAGCAGACATTAGCCAGATGAAACATCTGTTTGTCTCACAGTCAGAAGAAAAATAAATCGCCAGGAGAAAAGTACAATGATTTGTTGCCTCCAACTCCCTTGTGAACTCAAAATGGTCCTTGATTACAACAGGATGGCAAATGTGAAATTGGCAGAATTTCTCTATTTTGGACTTGCTTTCATAAAAAAATTGTTAATGAACTCAAAGGTTGGGCAAATCAAGCTGAAAACAAAATGACACCATCTACCCGAACAGGACTGGTCTTCCTATTCAGATTTTTTATATTACTGAACTTTAATTCCCTGACCTACAGCAATGTGTCCAAAGTTATAGTATAAAAGGTTGCTCTTCCTTATACATACAGTGCTAACAATTGGAAGGAGAGAACTTTTAAAGTACAATGCAGGAATACAATTAAAGTACAATTTAGCTGGTTATCAAACCCTTGTTTCAAAAAAACCTCTGCTTCATTCTAACCATTTGGCCTCACAACAGGTACAACCATCTTAGTCTGCAGATAGAGGAAGTAGAGTTTTTGCTGCTCTACACCCCCACCTCTCTGCAAACAATATTAACAATAAGTCTATATGCATACAAAGTTCTAACCTAGCCCTTCACAGACTGACGTAATTTTTTTAACTTAATGATTAATATAAGGACGGTTATCTACACTATAGTTAAGCCCAGCAGGAGGATAGATTCATTAGAGTTTTAGTTGATGGAAAGGGAGCTCATGACACCATGACCCACTGCTAATCTGTTTACCATGATTAATAATTTGGGAGTGTTACATCCACGTTGGCACTATTGAGACTATAATTTGAAAAGCAAGGTATAAAGACTAACTGTGCAATCCACAGGGGGGGCTGAAGCCACATTGGAAGTGGCGGAAGAATTGCGCTGATATCCATGCCACCAGCGCTGTGCAAACTGGCAGGGATGTCGGCGCCCTAACCCAAAAACTCGTTCTTGTGGTGGCTAGCTGCCACCATAAATGCCTGCACCAGCATGTAAGGAGGCATTCCTGGGGGCAGACCCAACTTTAGTTGGCTTCCAATGGACTTTGGGCCCAGAAACATTCCCCTTCAGCAGTGCTGACTCACACGACCAGAAAAGGTGTTTTAAGTCATTTTCCACTGTGGAACGGAGTTTCTCCTTCTCCTTCGGAGTCCGTGCTCCTGATAGTTTCTTTGGAGGCAGCTCAGCAGCACCATCCACAGCGGCCACTCTACTTTCCCTGCCCCTTTGGATTGGGCAATAGTACTACAATTCTAATCAGAATGACTCTCTTCTAAGCCAATTGTTTAACAGTTTAGGAGGGTGGAACTCTTTTTAGGATTACACCCTTAATAGGCATAAGAAGAAAAGAGGCAATAAACAATTTTGTGTGTGTATATACAAATATACAAATGTTTACAGTGTATCTGAAGAACTAGCTCAAGTTGCATAGATCTAGCTTTTTGTTATAAAACATAACAAATCTTTTGGCCTTATTGGTAAAATATAAACCTAATTTTAATTAAAAGCAGACAGATAAACCCGCAGATGTACAAGTTACAGAAATACATAGAAAGGAATGTTTTTGTTGAGGTCTGGAAGTTGTTTAAGAACCTAATTAATGCCTTGTACAAATTTAGACCTCATCAAGAAACATTTTCTTTCTTTAACTGCAAATCTGTCATCAGATTTTACAGTAATTATTTAAAGGTGATTCTAAATCTTTATAGCACACACTTGGATAAGTTCCAGGAACAATATTTATAACCCAAGATAACTTAATTTAACTCCAATGTGCTTTTCACTTATTTTATTAGCTATAATACTTATCCAAAATATATAATTTCAAAAAGGAAATTATTACTTCCTTAACGGCGTGAAAGGTTTTTATTATGGAACAGAACATTTTGAGAATTTTACACACCTCAAATGTTATCCCCCAAATGAATATTGTTCATTTAATGAATAAGCTGCAGAAAGAGGATGAAAGTTGTCATCATTTTCTCAGATGGCTAGAATTTAACACAAAGTCATGTTTGCTTTGGCCCATTTAATTTGATTTCAAATTGATTTTTTGGTCCTACAAATTTGATTTTTTTGGTCCTACAGCAATATTGTTGTGCCATGAAAACACCAGTGATCCTCATCCAAAGCTCTATGAGCATTCTGAAGTTCAAGCAAAACTCCCAGAAAGCATGTAATATTCCTTTCAGTGCATTGATTGGGTGAGCATTGGGGACACAATAGGAATGTGCACATTAAAATGAACAGGAAGACCCTTGCTCATCCACAATTCCTTATGTTTGCAACTACTGAGGTAGGACAATCTTCTGTGACCCTACTTATAGGCAGCTACAGAAAGGGGAAGTGGTTCACATGAGCCCACTGTTTCATTTGTTACAGGTGGCGAAGTTCCATGTGTCCTGAGCAACTTGGATCACAGCCATCCTTCTGTTTTTAGTATGAGGATTTTTGGTCCTATGTTTTTGTGACACCACTTCTATCACCCAAATCTAAGTATTTGGGAAGCAAAACATTCTCCTGATTAGTGCTTTACCTATGTAGAAATATGTGTCCTCCTTCCCTTCTTGATTGACAGTAGCATGTTCTATAACTAGACTTTCATATATTTATTTTAGAATTTTATATTTTACATAGAATATTATATTTCTTATTTGTTATATTTCTTTTAGAATTACAAAGCTTCAAAATGAAACTCTCATGCAGAACCAATGTCCAAGATTGTCAATATTATTGCTTTATTAAGGTCACTTCAATATTTAAGTGACATTAGTATTTGCTGTGGTTGATGGATGAAAGGTGGGGGGAACACTCATCAGGCAGATGGCTGCAGCTTTCTGATATGTAAAGTATAAAGAAGGATTTGGGGGCATGGCAGATACCAGTGTATCTATAGTGTCAAGTGTTGCAGCTGCAAATGTCAGAGATGACTACTTATTTTTAGACAATGTTTCACACTGTGCAAGGGAATATTAGGGAACATACAACAGGAATCTTACATAAGATAATTTTATACAAAATAAAGTACTCATTGCAGAAGAGCTAAACCAATATTTTTCACATAGACCCTACCCATATAGTAGAGCTACACATAAAACAAAGTTTAGTATAGCTTATACACCACTGAGTTACCTAAAGACAGACATTTTAGATACTTCAGCTTGTTGCCTGTATTCAAGTTCACAATGTGATGTTCAGATTTTCACTGTATTTCGGTCACAATGTTATAAAAACTTGTACTAGTACAGTAAATACTATAGTCATTAGTGTCAACAAACTCAGATATCAGATAAGTGGTCTTCAGGGCACAGGCCAGAAACCAGTATAACAGTGTCCACTCCAATTTCTCCAGTTTTACCTTTTCCATGTTCTGCTTCAAAAGTGATCTGGTATAGGGGAAGAAAAAAACACACTGATGAAGATCCGCTTAGCCTGAATTGTTACTGGAAGCTCAGAAGAGAGAAAACTCATTATTGTCATAATGTGCATATACACAAGTTCATCTTCATGATACTTTCTTGTTTAGGGTGAAATGGGTTTAATTTCATTTACACAAGCTCTCTCAACACTGAGCCTAACATCAGGGTAAATGTTTATGCCACTTTAATGCCTCTTCCCTGTAGCGGAGAGTAGTGAGCTGCAGTAATGCAGTCCAAGCTCTGCTCATGAGCTAAATTCAATCCCAATCAAGTTGGTTCAGGCAGTCTGCTCAAGGTTGATTCAGCCTTCCATCCTTTTGAGGTCAGCAAACTGAGTATCCAGCTTACTGGGGGCAAAGTGTAGATAATTGTGGAAAGAAATGGCAAACGAACTCCATAAACAAAGTCTGCCTAATAAATGTAATGATGAGATGTCACCCAATGGGTCAGTAATGACCCAGGGCTTGCATAGGAGATTACCTTCTTAATTTATTTATTCAACTTTTATCCTGCTATTCCTGACAAAACAGGCTCAGAGCAGCTTCCAACAATGTACCAATAGAAACATATACAGTACATTATGACACCCTTAAAACCGTAACCAAGAGTGAAACAATTTAAAACATAAAATATACCCCCCAGCTCCCATACCACAATATCCTGTTCAGCAAATACATTACAACCGAATTAAATTATGCTGAATTTTCAGGAAGACAATGTTCTCCAAGCTTTGAGACCATTACTTATTTATTTAATATGTTTCTTATATTGAGATCCCATCTTTCTTCCTTGAAACTTGAAGTGGCACACAAGCAAAGCCGTAAAGAGGGGGAACAGTACCCAGGGCACATGTGCACCCTGTGCCCCTGCCACGCCCCCTGCCTGCTCGCTCTGGAACCCTCCTACCTCACCTCTGCCACGCCCCCACACCACCGCGTCCCAAGTACGTCACGCACTCCCCCGCCCCCTAGGCGCTATGCCACTGCATACAAGGTTGCAGTTGAAAGAACACATCCCAGGAGTAAGACCCATAGAAGAAAATGGGACTTGCTTCAAAGTAGGAATAGTTAGGATTGTTCTCATAGTTTTTAAATTGACTCCCATTCCAGATCTACTTATTTCCTAGCAAGGTTGCCACACCGGGTGCTTCAAGAGCACGCCCTGACCCTTATTATGCACCAGCAAAGACAATCCAAACCAGTAGTCAGCATGATTATAAACAGTTACACATTATCTCTTAGTCTTTAACTTACGTTCATGGATGATTCAGCCCCCACAAATACTTCAATCTGTCCAGTCTTCCAGTGTTCATCATCTGCCATGCTCTGTTCCCAGGAAGGAGTATGGCTATCATTGCCTACTATTACTCGTAGTTTTCCCACTCTGTCTCCTGCAAGTCGATAACTAAAAATGAGACAGTAGATGCCCTTTGGCTTGAGGTCTGTAAGGAGAAGTTTCAAACGACCAACATTCTTTTTGTGCCCTGTAAAGGTGGGAACTGCCATGTAATATCCGTCACCTAGAAATAAATATGATCATTCAGAAAGAAATAATTATACCTTTTAAAGTGGGTTACAACATTTCTATGAAATAGTGTTGTTTTTAAGAGAAATTGAGACAAAAAAGAATAAAAGGCCTGAGGCCATACACTAGAGTAGAAATATTTTTCCATGTTGTTGAAGTCTAAATTAAATGGGATCATTTCTGATATGCTCCCATATAACACAGCTTTTTCTTACATTGCCTTGTTTTTTAATGGGACATTGTATTTTTGTAATACTTCCACAAATAAAAAAAACCCCACTGTGTAGTGATATATGATTTTATATATACATATGGGAAGCTTACAAAATTCACACGCACCCAGGTTGTCTGAAGTTGTATACTTTCGGATTCTACTTCTTGGTTTACCACTCTTTGTGCATAATGTGTAGATGAGCTTTTATAGGTCTATATACTCATCAACTTAAATGTTTTCTTTTAAAAAATTGGTTCCCTGGCTCAGATCCACCAAACATATTGCACTTCTCAAGCAGTGTCCTTCTGATGAGCAGGGTCGCTCCCACACACAGGCCCAATTAGTTTATTGTGCCAAGAGCTGGCACAATAAACTAAGCTGCACAGTGTGTGTGGGGAGATGACTTTTTAAATTTATTAATGACCTATTAAGGGATACACAAAGTAATCTATATTAAAGATAGTTCCCCAAAAATTGGGAATAAAATACAAACCAATATAAAGATAATCAAAGAGCAATGTAAGAACTGATGCACAAAACACTTAAAGCCACTTTAATATATCAAAAGTATAATATTATAGAACGTAGCCTTCCTATTTTTTCTGATCTTAGTGCCATCTTTCACCTTATTCATATTTTCTGAAAATAGAGGGGCATTATGCCTTATGAGATTACCTCAGTTGAAGTGCCTGGCCCAATGTCATAGTTCCATACATGAGGAATACTCAGGCATGTAGTATCAAAAGGACCGTGTATGCAGGCATGAATGCACAATGGAGCTTTCCTACCATCTTGTTACAGGCCCACCATTAAAACAAAAAATGTTCCTTGAATATCTCTCTGGAGTAGAATTCAATGTAATACAAACTTTACAGACAGAAAGGAAAATCAGCAACTCCTTCCCCCTTTATACAGCAGAAGTTCTTTCTGATCTTTGGTTCCCAGCCATAGCTAAATACCGTTATCATGATGTGCAGGATTCCAGTCAAAATCATCATTTGCATCTTGCTGCCAGGCACATGTCCCTTGACCAAAGCTGCAGTCCACTGAGAAACAAAAGTTGTGATTCAGAAAAGGGGATATAAGATACTACGTTACATGCAAGCTGTGGGTGGCATATTTCTTTTTAAAATTAGAGTTGTGCTTTACTTATTTATTTACTAGAAATAAATCCAAAATGTAACAAACATTCCAATAGCTGAAGAAAACACAATCCAGAATGCGCAAGGCTGTCACAAAAAGTTGTGATACGCTGTGTAGTCGACCCACGTGGTCAGCGCAAGAACGAGACGAGACGCGGAGATAACATCTGGTGGAGATCGCCAGCAGCGGGAGACCGGAGGTCCGTGTTCCTAGCGAATCTCCCGTCTGCCGGTTCCTGGCACCTTTTATTGTTATTCTATCGGGGGCGTGTAGGAGGGAGGACCGGGGGGAGTTCGGAGGCGGGGAGGTCGAGGAGATCATCATGTGATGCATGATCTCATCTGTCGATGGAAGGCGTAAAGCGTCTGAGCCTAATCCTCACCTGGGGGCAAGACCATTGTCCCTGCGCCCGGTGATTGAGCCAGGCAGTTCATGACCCGTGACTCATTGGGGATGAGGAGTGAGTCGCGGTGCGACCAGCAAGGCCGTAGGTCCGTTGGCGTCCCAACGTTCTACCACGGCACTGCTGGGTCGGCAGTGCACTACTACATCTCCTCCTTTTTTACATTTTAGAAAAAGGGGGGGACCCGGCGAAATGCTAAGAGGCGATTTAAAGGGACCTTGTCTCCTCCGCCATCTGGTCAAGCTGACCGAGCTGTTTGTGTAACATTAGAACTTGGCTGCGGGGCAAGGGAAATTGAGGAGTTCTTACACCGTTACAGGCAATATTAGACACGCGTTGAGCGAAACAAGATCCGATAGCGAGGCACACAATTAAACCAATGCAGAGCTGTACAATAGCACTCAACCATCCTCCCGGCAGCCAGCTCCAGAGGGCGTACCACCAATGAAGACAAACATCATACTTCAGATTAGATACAACTTCTTGCAGCTCCGCGTACTTTCATATGAATCAACTGGGAATTATCAGAAAGATTAAAAAACAACATATTATGTACATTCTCACAACCTTGGTGATGCAATAATAACAAGTAATCAATGGCGACACGATTGTCTAGGAGTCGGCAGCGAAGTTCCTGCTGCTCGGAGGCCAGGGCATCCAGGCGGTGGAAGTAGAGTTGATGGACTTAGCCCAAGGGCACAGGCCAGCCCGGCCAATAGTCTTAGCATTGTAAGAGAGTCGGGGGACTCCCACTAGGAAGTCGCGAGGAGGCGAACTCCGCTTCCAGAGAGGCGACAGCGTCGCTCCGACAGGAGGGTCGAGGCAGGCGGGCGGCGGCCCGGCGTCAGGCTCGGGGGGTGGAGCCTGGGGTAGGACAATGGTGAAGCGACTGAGGCAATAAGAGTTCCGGCAGAGAGTCGGTGGGAATGTAGTCGCGTTCTCTCCCGCCCAGGTGAACCAGCCCCTGGGGAGCAGGATGTTTCGGTTTCACAGGGAATGTCCTCCATGCGTGCAGTTCAATTGGCGAGCGGCGAATGGGCGAACCAGGTTCCGTTTGGCTGCGCCGGTGTCGCGAGGCGCCAGGTGTTGCGACCGATGGTTAGCGACAGTCTTGGTGACAAAGGGAGAAGCGCCAGCAGGGGTTTGGGCGACAGGTCCCCGATGCAGTAGCTCATAGAGTACCTGATGGATGAAGGCATTCATGAAGGGGCTTAGCCCAGACTCAGCTAGGAAGTCTGCGGAAGCTTTGCAGGCGAGGGAGCAGGCAGGAGCCAGCAGGCTCCCGACTCCTAGGTACTGGCCCAGGCAGAAGGATGAAGAGGCGTTGGCAGCGGCAGCTTAAACTGCTCCCAGATGTTGGTCTGGTGGCTTCGTCAGGGGTGAAGCCGATCGCCATCGGCAGGAGGCAGCAGAGCAGGCAAAGGATGGTGGCGCCCGAGTTGGCGGTGATGATATAAAGGCGGCACAGAAGGTTCTCGGGTGTCTCGGGGTGGTCTTGCTGGCGCAGCAGCTCTAGGAGGCTTGGCTGGTGAAATTGCGCCTTGGCGTCTCCCAAGGTCAGTAGGGTCTTTGGGCGTTTAGCGGCGGCGTTCCTGTTGAGAACCGCTGGGGCGGGATCCTTTAGAAGATGTGTTCCATCTCCGGGATGGGGTTAGTTTCCCTCCTGGCGCCATTCCATGGGTTGGCCTGTCATGGCGAATGCGGAGTCCACAGGGACCTGTAGGAAGAGGGACTGAAGCACACACCCCTTTCCCAGATTCTTTTGGGGCGAGTCCGCCAGGCTCAGTTCTAGAGCGGATGGCGGGAGATCGGGATCGAGTTTAGTGTTTAGATTTAATATAGGAAGGAAGAAGGCTTGTTTTGCAGCCTGTGAAGGTTGCTTTTAACGCAACCCTCCTGGGGCATACTCCTCTTTCTTTAGTTGTTTGACAGGGAGGGCAGGAGGTAGAAACCCTGGTGGGAATTGGCTTCAAGCGTCATCAGGAGTGCGTCAAAGGCGAGGTCCGAGCCTCCGAGGGGAAGGAACGAAGGTCCTGGGGAGTTGTGGGTATGCATGCTTAATCAGCAACACAAAGGGGCTTTGGAAGCACCTTTTGCACGGGATAGGTGCATCCGAGGAGAATGAAGCAATCAGGCAATTAGAGGCAATTTCCTCGCACACAAGGAAAAAAAAAAGGAAGGGGGGGGTTCTTTGCAAAGGGAGTTGCACTCACGTGACCTTAATGGTGGCTAATGCAGGAAGCTGGATGGTGCTAAATTTTGTGATCCCGAGGCCATCTCGAGGAGTGCAGCATGCCGAGACCGGCTTAAGGCGTACGTGGCGTGTAAACACCACCCACCCAAATCATGAGGAAGGATCTGTGTTTGCAGCAACCCCTTGTGGGTATTAGGGGCATAATGGCGACAGCCTTTAAACTGGGGCCTGTCCTGACAGTGCTACTTGATATCAGGGCGAAGACCCAGATTTTTAATCCAGGGAGGGCCAGTCAGCCAATTGGCCCTCCGCCTGTACTAGTCGAAAAACAGAAGGAGAAGAGGAGGGAGAGGAAGCAGTTTTCCTGCGGAATTAGAATGGTACCGGAGGGCAAGATTGGGATCAACGATCTGTAAGCGGCTTTACCCGTCCCAGACCAGAAGTCGTTTGACCTGACTCATGAGTCCCCTTCCCCAGAGATTGACATGGATGTCTAAAGCGATGGGAGGCGGACTTATGAGCTGCCGCTCGAGTCCTGGGCTGTTGCCGTGGCGGGCGGATGCTCCGTCAGCGGTTTGTCTCCCCACCCCAGATGTAGCGGGCAAGCCTGGCGACTCGGCCACTGGTGGGCCACTTTCGGCTGCTCTGATGATGGTAAACATCAGCGCCGGTGTCCACCAGGCCCTTGAACTTACATCCTTCTATGGCGAGCTCCAGATATGGGCCAGGAGCTCCCGATAAAGCGTCTCCACGCTGCGGCGGTGGTGTAGGCATAACGCCATGTTGGCTGCTGGGGCTCGTAGCCTTTATTGGAGTGACAGCGGGCAGCGCATGAACTAAGAATCAACTGGCGCAGCGCTGGCTCCGGCGAAGGCAGCTCCTGTGGGATGTTTGTCCAGACCTGGAGGCCGGATGGGTCCTTTAGTGCGTGGAGTCGATCACTCCGGGGCGATGAACAGTCCCTGTTCAGCGGCGGAGGCCTTTAATACCAGCCCAATAGTCCCGGTAGGGATAGACCGTCATACTGGAGTTGGGCGGCGAGAACCTGCGTGGGGAACGAAGGAGATGGGCTGGAGTGCATGCGGCGAGATGCCACGCGAGGGGTGGTTTTGGCAGGGCCTTGGCGTTTGGGTCTGCTCTAGTACTCTCCTCCTTGGTCCTGGGCTGGGGAGGCGCCGGAGGCTGAGTTTCCGGCGAACGGTCGTTTCTCCAATGGAAACCTTTCACAGCAGCGTGGGCACCGGTTTTAGGTGGCCTTCTCCTCCTGGGGAGGACCCTCCTCCCATCGGGGTTGTAAGCCCCCACGGGCTGCCTACACTCGCTTTCCGGAAGTGTCGGGTCTGCGTTAAAGCAGTCATCCTGAGAGACTGTCTCCGCCCGATTGGAGATGCTGCGGCGAGGAGATAGCAATTGAGGAGGACCCGATGTCCTGGCAAGCCTTAAGCATGTCGGCCAGTTCAGGATTTTGCCCAGGCCGTGATTGCTCTCGCGGCACTCCATTTAGGCGTTCTCTTTAGCGAAGGCATGAGGCTCGTTTTGGAGCCTCCTAAGCTATCTACCTGCCTCTTGGCGCTTCCTGGAGCCTGTTCACAAATTCGGCATAGGGCTCTTGGGGTTTTGCGGATGGAGGAAAACTCTCTGGGTTGGCTGGCTGGCGGCATTGGGACTTTGACAAATGCCTTATAGGCACACTCAGAAGGCGACCGTAGGGGTGGCCTCAGGCAGGAACAATCTGATCGTTAGGATTGGCAAAAGCCATGCCGAAACACGTAAAGCTGGCGGTGTAGGCGCGCCGCCAGAGGTAGCTGCTCTGTTGAAGCACTGCTGGCCGGAACTCACTTTCCCAGACCACAAATTGTGCAGGGCTCAGGAGCATCACGAAAGGTGGTCTTCCAGTCATCTGGAACCATTAGAGTGGTTCCTTGCGATGGCCTCCAGCATGCCTCTCCGTAGGGGCTAGTGACTCCTACGTCCCGCATTGCTTCTGCAGACTCGAAATAGAGATGTTATAGCAGGAGTGATTTTCGACAACCCGCGGATGTATACACCCTCCCCTCAGTATCTGTGAAGTGGGCGAACAATGCAAGAATCTCGGCATCGTCTTCCGTCGGGTTTTCTTTCTTCTGGTCATTAGCTATCGTTCTAGAGTTTGAAACCCAGCGCCATTGCGATGGCTAATGAGGAGTCACAGTGGCTTCGGAAAATGAAGGCGGAGCAAGGGGAGGCGGCTGAGCAGCGAGGAGAGTTTAAGAAATGGGTGAAGGGCGAGGGCAGAAGGAGGACGAAGGCGTCCAATTTAGTGGATAGAGAAAATTCCGGGGTTGAAATTGAAGGTGAAAGATCGAAAGGAGGCTGACCTACAGCAAGGGAGCCATAGGTCTGCAGGCTGATGGCGACAAACATTGTCTCCACGTCAGTAGCAGCGACATCGGTAGCGAGGCTCTGTCGCGAAGAGTCGCCGATGTTTTCCTTCCCAGTCCTTAAGATTCAATGTCCCCCTCTGGGTACCATGGACACTGAGCTTCAATCTCCTCAACCAATTTCGCGCAGCTCCCTTCTCTTTCACGGGGACCTGCCGCAGCATTTCGTTAGCAGCTTTCAGTTAGATCAAGCGTGCTTGTCATAAGCCCTGCTTTTGCAAGCTCCCATACTCACCGGTGTTCCGTCCGGACGAGAGAGTGTCCTAGAATGGCGTGTCTCTGGATCGCGCCGATCAGAGGACGAAGCGATACGACCCAGCGGTAGTCCCTGGATCGCTTGATCAGCGGACCCATTATCGCCCGGCCCTTCCCAGGCGACGGTGAGCAGGGTGGAGGTTGAGGATTCGGGTTTTGGCACCAGCTTGTAGTCGACCCGCGTGGTCAGCGCCAGAGCGAAGGCGAACCACGGAGATAACATCTGGTGGAGATCGCCAGCAGCGGGGAGACCCGGAGTCCGTGTTCTAAGCGAATCTCCCGTCTGCGGTTCCTGGCACCTTTATTGTTATTCTATCGGTGTAGGAGGAGGACCGGGGAGTTCGGGAAGGCGGGGAGAGTCGGGGAGATCATCATGTGATGCATGATCTCATCTGGCTACGTGCGGAGAGGGCGTAAGCGTCTGAGCCTAATCCTCACCTGGGGGCAAGACCATTGTCCCTGCGCCCGGTGATTGAGCCAGGCAGTTCATGACCCGTGACTCATTGGGGGATGAGGAGTGGGGGTGCGGTGCGACCAGCAAGGCCGTAGGTCCGTTGGCGTCCCAACGTTCTACCACGGCACTGCTGGGTCGGCAGTGCACTACTACAACGCTGCACGGAAAGAGAATACATGGCCCTTCCCCTTAGAAAGACCAACCTGAAACAGTATTCAGAAATATGAACCAAATACAGGCATATAAAAATTTAAAAACAGACACAGAGAACAGATGTCCAGTATTTAGAAAGTCTGGCTAGATTACATCATCCTAAAACATAATTCACAAAACTTTAGATTGTGTGGCGATGACTCACTTCCAGCCAATCACCACATGTTCTAAAGAAGAAGCAGGGTCCCATGGGACAGCAGCAGCAAGCTGCCATCCCACCCAGCCTGACACCACCCTGCCAAGCCCTTCATCTACCCTACCCCTCAAAGAACAAGGAGGGTCTTGTGGGGCAGAAGTGGCCCAGGACAAGCCCTCCCAATCCCTCCCAACCCTCCCCACAAAAAAACCCCTCCAAGCCAGACCCAGTGGGGCAGTAGTGGAACAGCATCCTCCTGCCTGGTCCGGCACAGGCCCTCCCAATCCCCCTGTAATCCTCCTCCCCAAAAAATCAAGCAGGGCACATTGGGGCAGTGGTGGCAAAGCACCCCCGCCCCTAGCCTGGCATGAGCCCTCCCAATCCTCCATCAACCCTCCTCCTCCAAAAAACTAAACCAGGCCCAGCAGGGCAGTGGCGGCAAAGTGCCCTCCTGCCTGGCCCAGCACAAACCCTAAGAACATAAGAAAGAGCCTGCTGGATCAGACCAGAGTCCATCTAGTCCAGCATTCTGCTACTCGCAGTGGCCCAGCAGGTACCTTTGGGAGCTCACATGCAGGATGTGAAAGCAGTGGCCTTCTGCTGCACCTGCTCCTGAGCACCTGGTCTGCTAATGCATTTGCAATCTGAGATCAAGGAGGATCAAGATTGGTAGCCATAAATCGACTTCTCCTCCATAAATCTGTCCAAGCCCCAAAGCTATCCAGGTCAGTGGCCATCACCACCTCCTGTGGCAGCATATTCCAAACACCAATCACACGTTGCGGGAAGAAATGTTTCCTTTTATTAGTCCTAGTTCCTTCCAGTTCCCTCCCAGTTTACCCTGCCAATTCCCCCCCCCCCCAAAAAAAATGACAAAGGGCAGGGCAACAGCAGCAGCTAACTGCCACCTCCCCTGGTCCAGCACAAACCTTTCCAATCCCACTCCAACCCCTCCCCAAAACCAAGCAGGGCCTGGCAGGGCAGCGGCAGCAAAGACTTGCTTGCCCGCCACTTTTCCTACTTACCCACCTCCTGCTAACTCACTGCTTGTTTGCCTGCTATTTTTTCTGCTCTCCACCTTCCCCCAACTAACCACTTGCTTGCCCGCTGCTTTTCTTGGCTGCCCACCTCCCCCCCAACTCACTGCTCGCTTAACTGCCACTTTTCCAGCCCCTTCCCCACCAACTCACCTCTCACTTGCCTGCCTCTCTCTGCGGTGCTTTCCTTGCCAAGCAAGCATGTCAGGTGTGCTGTATCCCACAAGTCTACTGGGCCCGGTTCTTTGGTCATGACAGCAAGGGTGGGAGTGGCCAATCTCCCTGTGCCTGGGACCTTCATGGCTCAACTGCTACCATGCACTGGGAGCCTCCCTTCCTCCAGCTCCTCTCACATCCACACAGGTGACCCCTCACAATTAAAAGGAATTGTGAGGACAGGCAAGCTGGATGGTGGGCTCCTACCCACTGGAAATCCACTCCCACCCGCCGCTTCTGGTAAGTTAAGTACAGTCCCCACCCAACCTCATTGCCACTTCCACCCTGTCCAGAGCTTGTTGTATTCCTTACCACACCAGGCTTTACTGCTAGTATGTTATAATATTGTTCCAAAACTTACTATATACCCCAATGAATAAAAGTTGTCAGGAAAAAACAAAATGCTAGATGGAAACTACTGTAGTAATTTAAAATTTGCCCACCTTCCAGCTCTGTTTTTTCTACTGGAATTCTCCTTTGTACTTGGAATGGGCCAAAAGCAGCAGCTTCTTTAGCTAATTTATCAATAAAAACTTGTGTTAGTTCAAAATAACACATCATGAAGACATAATTTTGCATAACAGAAAGATTTCACAGACTGATTAATAATTTACATGGTACAACTTGCAATCCTAATAGCAGTCTCCTAAGAGTTAAGGGTCACTGAATAAAATAGAATTTATTTTTGCTTAGGCTTGCTTTCCTTTAGTGGCAAAGCTATAAGGGGATGGGGTATTATGTGTTGCACGAGGCGTGCCAGAGTGAAAATCTGGCCCCCCTTCTTTCCCCCTTGCCCTGCCTCACCAGGCCTGGCCCTGCCCCACCAGTCTGGCCCTTTTTCAGCCACTGAAACCTGTTTTCTGCCTGCTGGAAAAGGTAAGTGGGGGACATGGGGGAGGGGATGGGGCCATGGGGGGCGGAAAACACAGAGAGAGACCTTGGCGCACTCTTGCCCAGCTACGGTCCTGCTCTCCTTTCCATACTTGGGTATTTATTTCATATCCTTTCTTTGTAGTGGAACCCAAAGCAGCGTGCATTGCTTTCTTTTCTCCATTATCCTCACAACAATCCTGTTGCAGGGTTGACTGAATGTGCTGACTGGCCCAAGATTATTAAGCTGAGTGGGTATTTAAACCTGAATGCCCGACACTCCAACTATTACTTAAAACCGGCTCTCAGTTGTGATAGCCATGACCACATTGGTTTGTGTAACAACATTTTTCAAAAACGACTTGTTCCAAACTAATGAGTGACCAAGTAATCTTAAATTCAGCAGTCTATAATAGGAATTCCACTTCTAAACATACGTGAAATAAAACCAGTCACAACAGTAGTGTGGGAACGGAGTAGAATGCCTACAAATTGCATTTGATTAAGAATATTAAATTTTGTATGAACCAAAGATTTCTAAGAATCAAAATGGGGTTTCTGTATAGTGACCAGCAGGACTGCATGTTAGCAGCAGGTCAAATGGAATGTTAGAAGCTTGTCAGTGATTATGCAGGCAAGCAAAGATAAATATCTTTAAGATCTTGTCACTAAAAGGTATCACATTGAGAGAGAGACATATACATTTCTTTGTTTTGGCTGGGAACCAGCTATAGGGGATAGCTACACATGAATAAACAGAATCATAAAAAAAAAGAGATCAAGAGATTAGAATAGAAATGAATGTGATTAGTTAAATAAGAAAAAGTGTTTTTCTATATATGTTAAATGAACACAGAAATGATAATGAGATATTCATATGTACTTGTATTTTACTATAATTCTATTGTATTAGAATCGAGAAGAGAGGGTATAATTGTTTAGAATCCAATGTTTGTATAATCTTTTTAAAGTTAAATCATTTCAAACTGGGAAAAGTTTATGATCTAAGACAGGGGTGCGAGGAACCTCTTTTGGCTCCAGATGTTCAGGAACTACAATTCCCATAAGCCTCTGTCAGCATGGCCAATTGGCCATGCTGGTAGGCTTTGATAGAATGCTGATTCCTAACATCTGGAAAACACTCCCATAGTCCTAGAATATTAGGTAGATCAACCTGCATACCCTGAGGAGATATCTCTCTCTTCAAAAGCAAACTTAGAAAAGTAAGAAAACAGGTTATTCTTGGAAACAAGAAAAGGCATAAGCTAGTTTTATTGCAGCCATTTGCATA